>NC_059165.1:32623417-32933008 GCF_019923935.1 Bubalus bubalis | reverse complement strand
AAATGATAACTAAACTCTTATTCCAAATCATAAGCTAACATGGCAAAGCTGAGGAAGAGAAGTAGCCACACCCTGCCCCCGCCATGGCCTCTCTTTAAGTATCAACTCTAGATCACTTAGGACTTCCTAAGAAGTGGAAGGAGAGGTAGCAGTGTGGGGAAGGGATGAGAAGGTGCCTAAAGAAGCATGGAAGAGTGGGAAAGAGGAAGATAAAAGGATCCTCATGTCCTACTTGTTTCATTTCTTATCTGTGATCCCTCATACATTAGTCAGACTCAACTTAGGGAAAGGAGAATTTGAAATTGACCTTTAATCTGGAATTTTTACTATCTAAAAATTAGAATGTTTTAGAACAGAAAATGTCTGTAAACTATCCATTGTTGCAAGTAAAAGGGAAAAGTCAAAGTGAAAGTGAAAGTCACTCAGTCATGTCTGTCTGTTTGTGACCCCACAGACTATACAGTCCATGGAATTCTCCAGGCCAGAATACTGGAGTAGGTAGCCGTTCCCTTCTCCAGGGGATCTTCCCAACCCAGGAATCAAATTAGGGTCTCCTGCACTGCAGGTGGATTCTTTACCAACTGACCTATCAGGGAAGCAAGAAAAGGGAAATGTGACCATTGATTTGATATGTCAGCTTGGCTGGGTTGCAGGTACTTCATTACATAGTCAAACATTTTTCTAGACGTTTCTGTGATGATGTTCTTTGGATGAGATCAACAGTGGGCTTTAAGTAAAGTAGACTTTGGTCTGTAATGTGGGTGGACTTCATCAAATTGGTTGAAGGCCAGAATAGAACAACAAAAGATAAAAACTAACCTCTCCAGAGCAAGAGTAAATTCTGCAGCAAACAGCCTTTGGACTCGAACTGCATTATTGACTTGTCCCTGAGTCTCCACCCTGTCAGTTCACACTGAAGGTTTGGATTCACAAGCCTCCATAGTCATATGAACTAATTCCATCAGATAAACTTTTCTTTGTATCTATACACATATCCTGTTGGTGTGTTTTTCTGGAGATCCCTGACTAGTACAGGCAATAAGAGCATGTTTGAAGAGGTAGTTTGAGATAAAGCACCACTGTCTTCTGCTTATGCACTTAGAAGTCTGACCCATTTGATAAACTGGTTATAGACTAGATAGTCTTTACTCTTACACTGAGAACTGATGAAAGACTCACAGAAAACAGAAGTAGTGTGAGTTTTCTCTCTTGCACTTCTCTCCTCATTTAACTTAGTCCTCTGTCCTCTCATCCTCCTCCTCTGTGCAAAAGCCTTGCAGCTGATTTTGCTGTGTTAGAAGATTGAACTGGTCTCTTTCTGTTATGTAATCTATGTGCTACCATAATCCAGAAATCTTTTTATGTCAAATAGAAGCAGCTAAACTGGTATAGAATTGTTGACAGATGTGTAGCACATCACAAGTAAGTGAAGCTTCCTCCCCTTTTTAACTGAATCTTGCAATTTTATAGAGCATTTTAGATGGCAGGATTATTGAATCCACTTTGAGAAGAGTTGCAATCCTCTGTGCCTCACATTCAAGCACCAATTTACACTCATTTACAATGTCATAAAAACCCTACGAAAATAAATCACCTTGGAATCCAAATACCGAGGTCTCACATCAATGCATCTTCTATTTCAATGCTTTTTGTCTAATGACATGAATGCCTTAGACATGCACATTCAAAACAGTGTATATACATCTGTTGATGCTCCTAAAATAGACTGCTTGATTCCCTTCTTCCCTTCTTAAATCTTTGTTGCCTGAAGTGAAGAAAAATAATTTAGCTATACTTGAGAGAAATAGATCTCATTGTATATTTGCTCTTCTAGGCAATGACCATTTTTATCTATACCCTGCAGAGTAAATTCTAAATCTCTTCCATCATCTGACTAGAATGTGTTTGGTGAGTTTTCAGCTAAATATATGTCCTTTGAATGAATGCACCATGACACAGAATGTATGCTCATCAAGATCTGAGTTTCTTCTCTTATCCTCAGCGCACTGACCCCCAACATCAGCTAGCCAGTGTGCTGGTGACAGGTTAAGGAACTCTTCTGAGTTCAAGCCAAGGGAAGGTGGGTGGAAGTGATATGAACTACTTCTGGACATGACCTCTGTAAGTTCTCACATGATCATCTGTGTAATACTGTATCTCCGTGAGCTCATCTAGTTGGATGTAGAGAATCCACTGAAAGATTCCAAGGTTTCTGGGCAGTGACAGGTGAGTCACCACATCGAATGTCTCTTAGTGTCTGAGGGACTACATGAAATAGGAATTCTATGGTGACCCACCTTACACTGTGACATGAAAAATAAATAAATGGTATAATTGCCAACATCCATTAGATCATAGAAAAAGCAAGAGAATTCCAGAAAAGCATCTACTTCTGTTTTATTGACTACACCTAAGACTTTGACTATGTGGATCACAACTGTGGAAAATTCTTAAAGAGATGGAACTACCAGACCGCCTTACCTGCCTCTTGAGAAATCTGTATGCAGGTCAAGAAGCAACCGTTAGAACTGGACATGTAACAATGGACTGATTCAAAATTAGGAAAGGAGTATGTCAAGGCAGTATATTGTGTTACCCTGTTTATTTAACTTATATGCAGAGTACATCATGTGGAATACTGGGCTGAACAAAGCACATTCTGGAATCAAGATTGCCAGGAGAAATATCAATAACCTCAGATATGCAGATGACACCAACCTTATGGCAGAAAGTGAAGAAGAACTAAAGAGCCTCTTGTTGAAAGTGAAAGAGAGTGAAAATGCTGGCTTAAAATTCAGCATTAAAAAAATGAAGATCATGGCATCCAGACCCATTATTTCATGGCAAATAGATGGGAAAACAATAGAAACAGAGAATTTATTTTCTTGGGCTCCAAAATCATTGCAGATGGTGACTACAGCCATGAAATTAAAAGATGCTTGCTCCTTGGAAGAAAAGCTATGAGCAACCTAGACAGCTTATTAAAAACCAGAGACATTACTTTGCTGACAAATATCCATCTGGTCAAAGCTATGGTGTTTCCAGTAGTCGTTATGGATGTGAAAATTGGACTATAAAGAAAGTTGAGCACCAAAGAATTGATACTTTTGAACTCTGGTGTTGGAGAAGACTCTTGAAAGTCCCTTGGACTGCAAGGAGATCAAATCAGTCAATCATAAAAGAAATCAGTCCTGAATATTTATTAGGAGGACTGATGCTGAGGCTAAATCTCCAATATTTTGGCCAACTGATGCAAAGACGGACTCATTAGAAATAACCTTGATGCTGGAAAAGATTGAAGACAGCAGGAGAAGGGGACAACAGAGGATGAGATGGTTGGATGGCATCACCAACTGGATCAATTTGAGTTTGAGTAAGCTCTGTCAGTTGGTGATAGGCAGGGAAGCTTGGCGTGCTGCAGTCCATGGGGTCACAAAGAGTTGGATATGACTGAGTGACTGAACTGTAACTGTATTGATCTGTTCAGATTTTAGGGTTGTTTTTTACTTCAGCTAACATCTATTAATAATGCAGATAGTCTAAACTTTAGCCTCAGTAAATTATATTCATACTTTGTCTATGCTTTTTGTTAATCTAAAATGCCCTCTCCATCTCTGGCTTCTTCAAGGAAGGTCCAATAAAGTTCTTTCTTCCTTATATCCATGGTAAGAATTTATTATTGCCATGAAATGTATTTGTGGCCTTCCACCACTGTACATCATATTACACTGTTTTATACCATACCCAATGTGTTTCTGTATCCCCCTTACCAATCCTTAGAATACCTGGCATATAGAGATGTACAGAGCAAATCAGAGACGTCCCGTTGGCCCTACTACTCATATCCATTCATACATCTATTAATATTTTATAATTGCTGTGCTAAATAATCATAGTTGTATATCTTGCTGCAAAATATTTTTATATTTGTACACTTTAAATCAAAATAATTCATGAAGAAAATGATTCATTTTGAAAATTGAGGGGTTAAGTTTGTCAAAAGAAAAAACGTGAGTAACCTGTATTATACAAGTATCTGTTGTGACACAATTTGCAGGTGACTCTTCAGTGAGTGGTTATGAAGTCCTCACATTTTAGAAACCATTAACATTTGAAGTTACAGAATCCTGAGGTCAGCAGTAAGCAGCCTAAATGGTACCCATGAGGAAGTCAGCACATGTCCCCCAAAGTAAATTTCTTATCCCCTTATCACACGAAGCAGCCCATTAAGTAGTTATGGTAGTAAATTTTAAATTCCCCTGAAGAAAAGGTTGACAAAATTGAACTATGAAGAAGAGCAAAGAAGATTAAATTACCAGAAGAAGAGCAAAGCCTTGAGAGTAACTTCACAGCAACCTTCAAGCCCATGAAGTTTTATTAAGTGGAGAGTGGGCAGAGAACAATAAGATAGCATTGCTGAATTTGCAAACGTTTGGGCTATCTATGTGCAATGGCTGAAGGATGTAAACATCACGTGGAGGGACAAAGGGAATTTGTAAAATTTTGGTATTAGTTAGTTTTAAGACTAGCATATTCCTCATCCTAGAATCATATGGCTTTCAAGTCTATCCCTCTCATTTCTGAGATAAATAATCTGGGAGAAGTTGGTTAAACAGAGTTGGGACATCATTTGAGATTTTAGCAACTTGAAAGTATTTAGGAAGTCCTACACACACACAAACTTGTTATTACAACCCTTCTGATTTTTTAAATAAAAACCATTTGGACATTCCTGAGATGAACACCATTTTTAAATGACATTTTTTCATTGAAAAATGGGTAATATGTATTGAATGAATTCCATCTTTGCTGCTTATCCTGCTTTACATGTAAGGAGATCAGACTGCAGCTGTTTCTGTATTTTTTTTTTTTTTACCAGTTGAGTTGTAGGTGCTTTACAAGCATTGGCATTAGATTCTCACTGGACTTGTCCCCAGCCAAGTCTACCCAGCATACTTAATCAAGGCATAGGATGGCCATTTATGGTGTGTCTCTTCCTGGTTAAAGGACTCTTTTGCTTGAGATCTAAAATGTATAAAGAAGACTCAGAGAAGGAAAGGAATCATTGTACACTCAGTCTCATGTCAGTACTTTTCCTTCATATATTATACTTCATTCTGTAAATATTGATGAAACAGCATGCATATTATAGTCATCAAAAGGATTGCTAACCTTAGGAGCTAACAATCAGACCAGTCCTTCACAAATGATTCGTGGGCTAACTTTTCCATGTGGGAATTTAGTAGTTTAGTGAAATATCACTACTACCATCAGGAAAATGATATATTACAGATTAAAAATGTTGTATGCATTGTTTATTGATGTGACAAGGAGGAAGAAGGGGATTTTGATATGGTTGATTTGTTGTTGTTTAGTCACTAAGTGCCCAGCATACCCAGGCTTCCCTGTCCTTAACTATCTCCCAGAGTTTGCTCAAACTCATGTCTATTGAGTCACTTATGCTATCCAACCATCTTATCCTCTGTCACCCCTTCTCCTTCTGCCCTTTCCCAGCTCAAACAGTCTACTAATTATTGATATGTATGAGTCCAGTTACTCATGAGTAGACCAAGTCACGCCAAGCTAAAAGGAGCCTCACAAAACCACATAGTTTTTATCTCTGAATGTATGAATGAATAAAGCCAATTCATTACATGTATTCACACATACAACAACAACAACAACAAAATGTTGGATTGTGTGTGTTGTGGAGAATAATAAAATAGGCAAAAGAGAAAGAATGCCAGGGTATAGGAGATAAAATTTCTCAAAGGACAGAAAAGGAGTATGAAATCACATTTGAGCAGAGAACTACAGGAGTAACTGAGTGAACCATGCAGTAAATTTGGGAAACAGTTTTAAGTAAGGAAACATAACCTGGAAATATCTCAAACTGAGGGGCAGCAAGAAGACCAGGGAGGAGTTAGTAGAAAATAAAGTCAAAGACATAAAGTAGAAACAGATCATATAGGATGTTGTGGATGAATATAACTATTTCAATTGTCCTCAAAGTGAACTGAAAAGATGCTGGAAGGTTTTAAATAAAATAATTGAGTAAAATGTGTTCATCTTATAAGGATAGTTGTGACTGCTGGCTGTCCTGAAATTAGACTATGGGAGACCAGATGTACTAGGACAAAGACAGAAGCACAAAGGCCAGTGGAAAGACCATTAAATAATCTCAACAAGAAAGGATGGTAGCTTGAAACAGACTAGTAATATGGACAGGCTGAGACAGCATATATTTTGATGGTGAAAAACAGTGAGTTTTGCTCAGGATTAAATTTGGATGCAAAATGTGAGAAAGGTAGGAATCAAGAGTGATCCCAAGGCTGTTGACCTGAATAGCCAGAAAGTTGGAGTTGTCATTTAGTGAGATGGGAAACACTGTTGAGGAAACAAGTTTAGGGGGAAGATCCAGAAGTTGAGTTTTGAATTATAATTTGAAATGCCAATTACTTTTCATAGAATGTATGTCAAGTGGGCAGTTAAGAATGCTATTCTGAAATTCAGAGAGGTTTAGGTTAAAATGAACAATGTGGAAGGCATTATTGCACAGCATATTTTAAACCGTGAGGCTGTGTGAATATGCCAAGGTAGTGGGTGTGTGGATAGAAAAAAGATGAAGTTCAAGGTCTGAACACTGAGGCATAGGAAATTTTAGGGGCTGGGGAATGGGAGAGAATGAGAAAATGGATTGGAAAGGAGCCAGTAATGGAATAAATCCAGGAGAAAATAATTTCCAGGAAGGTAGTATTGTTATTGGAACTGCTAATACTATTTTTTTTTCCTTACTTCACACAGTCTTAAAAATTTAAGTTCAAACTCCCAAGTCATTTTCCTCATGCTTTTGTAAAGAATTCCTATTCAAATTAGGAGTAACAAATGTAGTAATTCAAATAACCTGCGAAGTATTTGGTAACCTTTCTTTCAATTTAGACTTCAGTAGTAATTTCATTAATTAAATCAATGAACTTCCTGTGTACCTAAGAGAGTTGTACTGACTTCTTAAACTTTATTGCAGTTTTCCCAGACACAGAGATTCAGGCAAAATTGAAATCACACACGCTGAACAAAGATGAAACTTTAAAAGTTTAAAAAAAGAAAGCCAAATCTCATCAGGTCTCACCTAATGAATTAGGGTAATTGAAATATTCGTGTTAATGGTAGGTGTTGAGCCAATTTTAAAAATTGAAAATAAATTACGAGTCCTTGCCTTCACCCCTCTCAGTCACAGTTAATACAGGGTTGTGGAGTGAAGGGTGGCAAGTGGAGGGATGTATCTCTTTTTAACCTCTTCACCCAATCAATCACCCACTTTAACTTAATACTTCTAGTTCACTCCTAAACCTCTCCTAGGAGATACTACTCTAGTATAGGTGTCAAAAACCATCTCTCTCCCAGACTTGGAAATAATTTCTACTTGCTTTCTCTGACTTTGTCTTCTATTTTTGTCCATCATAAATTACATTGGATTATTATTTCCATTTATGTTTTTATATCATTTAATATTTCTTATATTATTTATTCTTTCTAGTTCTCTCTCTTTCTTGGTCAGATACAGTGATAATGTTATTAGTCTTTCAGGAAAACTTTAGTTTTGTTGATCAAGCCTTATTTCCTTTCATTTATATTTCAATAAGTAGTGATCTCATGTCTGTTGACTCATTTTTCCTCCTACTTTTCCTTTTTTGGTTTCTTTTTCAACCATTTGAGTCATGAGACTTAGTTTTCAAATTCTATATATTTTTTTTCTTTGTTTGTTTATTTCCTACTATATACTTTTGAGGCTCCACATTTATTTCTGTATGCTGCTTTAGCTGCATCTCATAGTGTAATTTTATTTGTAAGTTTTTCAAAATTTCAGTGATTTTTCTTATATATTGTGATCAACAGTTATTTAAATGGATGTTTTCAAGCTTTCAGGTGGATAGGTTCATTTTTCACTGTTTTGTTCAAGGTCATTGTTCATTTCTAATGTTATTGCATTGTCTTCAGATTATATAGTCTTTATGATTTCTGTTCTTTGAAAATTTTAAGATGCTTTTTTGTAGTTTTAATGCATCATCTACTTGTGTGATTGTTCCATATATGCTTAAAGCAAAGTAACTTAATGATTTTAAACACAGAGACCTATTTTAGACAAATATGGTTAATAACAGTAAGTTAATCCTCTTTCCAAGAATGAAATATTTATTTGACACCTGCAAGTACACTTTCCAAGGCAATGAAGATATTGCAGTGAACACAATAGATAAAATTCCTGTTCTCCATGAGTCTAGTTAGAAAACAGACAGTAAACAAACAAGCAAAATTGCTATGTATCAATACATGATTAGTTGAGTAGAAATAATAAAGAAGGGCAAAGTAGATGGAGAGTAACAGGAAATGCAATCAGCAGGCTGTTATTTTAAAAAGATCAGGTAGGGCTTCCCTAATGAGGTGACATTTGAGGCAGGACCTGAAAGAAATGCAGGACAACTTTGTGACTGTCTGGGAAATGAGAGCTTCACGAGAGGAAGGGCAAGTGCAAAGGATCCTAGGCAAGAACATCCATGATGTAATCTGGGAATGGCAAGGAGGTCAGAGTGGCTGGAGAACATTGAGTAAAGGACAGAATTTGTCATAAAAGAATGGCGGGCAGACCACAGACTGAAGCAACATCAGTTTTTACTGTTATGGTGAGAAGGCAAACCTTTGGTGGGCTTTGAACATAGAAGCACTGTAATCTGACAGATTCCATCTTTGTTGCTGGGTTGAGAATAAGCTTAGGTGTAGGGGAGAACTGAGCAGGACAACTGGGAAGCCAATTACAGGAGGCTTAAAGGTGAATTAGAGCAGGATGTAACATTTAAATTTGGGGAAGGTGGTTGAATTCAGGCTATGTTTTGAAGATAGAATAAGAATTTGAAAACAAACTGGGAGGACTCAAGAATGATGTCATTTTAATTTTTTTTTTTTTTTTTTTTTTTTTTTTGCTGGGGAAGACACTGAGCAATGGAAGGATGGAGTTTCCCACTTACTGAGATAGGAGAGTCTGTAGATAGAACAGGCTTGGGTGGAAAAAAAAAATCAACTTACTTTTAGACACTCTAAATTTAAGTTGACAATGTCACATATTAGAGGAGAGGTTAAGTAGCAATTGGATAAAACAGTATTTAGATCGTGGGAGATATCTGGCTCTTTTTTATTTCAGAGATTTTTGAAGAGTGTTAAAAACCCATGGGCCTGGTTTGAGACCACCTAAGGAGTGAATATAAAAAAAAGAAAGAGGAAGCTGGGAAATGAAACCTTTGGGCACCTTTGTGTTTAATTGCTGAGGAAAGGAAAGGGAACCATTCAAAGAATTTAAGAAGGAAATGTCACGCGAGTGTATGTTCCTCGGCTCTTTGTTTTGTCACGACAAAGATTTGGAGTGATGGACATTAAAGCTCTCTCAGCATGTCACAGCTCTCGGGTCTTGGACAGACCATGTTATAGCTCTCAGGTCTCGAATGGACCGTGTTATAGCTCTTAGACAAATCAGTGTTACAGCTCAGTGTTACAACTCTATTTTATTTAGAAGATAGCAGGAAAATCCATCTTCGAGGCGTGAGGGCACGTCGATCCAAAGACATGAGGAGAAGAGCACCCCAGCACGCGGGAGAGAGAGAGAGAGCTAGCTTTGCCTCCTCTATTTATATGTTTATCTCTCCCTGGGCCTGTCCTATGTAAATTGGGCAGGCCAGGAGTGTTGTTTGTTTTACTTGAGGTCCTCACTCGGGTCCTCGGACCTTCTTTTGTTCTATTTTCACGGGCTTTTCCCTTCCTTGTCTTTTAGCCACCACCATTTTGGACTCCTTTTCCCTATTCTATCTACCTAACAGAAAGTTCCATAAAGAAAGAAAGGAATCAAGATATTGTGTATTTACAGAGGCCAAGAGTTTCAATAGGCAGGTAGCAATCAGCTCTATCAAATATATAGGTCAAATAATGTGAAGACTGGAAAGCTCACAGTAGATTTATCAATATGGGGGTCACTGGCACATAGACAAGGGCTAATGTTGTTCATGATAAAAGCCTGATGGTGTGGGTTCATGAGACACCAAGATGTAAATAGTTCTCAGAGAGTTCCTATAGACTTGAAATAAGTCAATTATTGAGGATGAGGTGGTTTTGAAAGACAGAATTGCTGGAGTGGTGTCTTCGAGTAAGCCAAAAGGAGTTGGGGTCTGGTCTGCATGGGGAGAGAGGTATTAAAAGAAGACCCTGTCACTTGCTTTATGTCTCAATGTATTTCAGAAGATGCCAGGTACAGATCTTGCTCTGGTTGGAAAGGCGCTGCCTTTTTACTGCCAGGTTTCGAGTCCCTGCGATTATGCTTTGTCTCCTCCTTGTTCTCCCCTCTCACATGAAGAAGAGGACAAGCCAAAAAGCTTAAACATTTTCACCTCCCTTAATTGCTTGACAAGCCTATTTTGAAGATGTATGCTTGCCCTGGAAGTACTATTTTTCACTTTTTAAATATTTAAAGCTTCTTAAGTCCCCCTGATTATATCAATTATACTTAAAACAATGTATTTTGGTATTAATCTTTCCATTAGTTTATCATCATGGTATCTGGAGTAAAAGTAATATCCAAATATAACTCTTCAAGTTCAGTGAAAGTGAAGAGTAGAATAATGTGTTCATGTGAAGACATTCTCACCTCCGGATACCTTTTGTTTTTCCTCCCTACATTTTATTCCCACTTTAATGATTGTATTTCTATTAGCAAAGTCAGGTTCGGCTGTTCACCACTCAAAAGTCAATAATCAAGAGGCAAATGTCAGTAGAAAGGAAAGATGCTTTAATTAGAAAAACCAGCAGTCTGGGAAGAGGGTGGAATCCTATCCCAAAACCAACTCTGAAGATTCTGCTCAGTCATGACAGTTTTAAAAGGGAAAAAAAGGGTGAGAAGAATCTCAGTGAATCATCAAGGCAGGAGGTTGGATTCTGCATCCTTCTCCATTGCATTCAACCTGGCTAACTCTCTCTTCAGATGTTAATCCTGTCTTTGTGATCTGCCTGAGGGATTATTAAGAGGTCTGTTGGAGGTAGAAAGCTAGTCATTGTTTAACTACTGAATTCTTCTTTCTTAGTTCTTTTTATCTTAGAAAAAAATCAACAAGTTAGACAAGACAAGGTGTGCATTCAGAACATACATTAGGACTTATTAACACTTTAAACAGCCTCATGATTTAGTTCCTACAATTATGTTCTTTGAAATTAGAGAACAGAAATGGGCAAATAGGAAAGGGGCAAAGAGCTGATTTCACTTCAAGGTTTGGGAGGAGGGAAGGCTCCACTATTTCTTTTCCCCCTCATGAGACCAATGACCAAAGAACAGTTACTTAATCAAATAAACACCATGAAGATGGAAGTCATAATGCTACCACAAGATAACTGTTGTTCCATGTTTAGAAAAGCTCTCTTCCCCTACTACATTTACTTACATCAGGTACCTTTGTACATGAAGAAGACTCTACCTGTCACTGTACAGAGCAAGGCTTAGATTAAGGAATGCACTACAACTGTTTATAAGAGTTCTAACCTTGGGGGATTGTCAGCATCTTCATTAGATATAAGCCCTGGAGTGTTCACCAGGCAGAAAACTGGGCTGCCTCAGAGCACAAAGAAGGTTGAAACCACATGCAGCTTGTGTAATTTTATAATGTTCTTCTAGAAAGGACCAAAGCTTAAAAAAAAAAAAAATGTAGTACACTACTTTTTGTTGTTCCTCTCTTAGTCTGGGCTTCTCTGATAGCTCAATTGGTAAAGAATCTGCCTGCAATGCAGGTCACCCGGTTCGATTCCTGGGTCAGGAAGATCCACTGGAGAAGGGATAGGCTACCCACTCCAGTATTCTTGGGCTTCCCTGGTGGCTCAGCTGGTAAAGAGTCCACCTGCAATGCGGGACACCTGGGTTTGATCTATGGGTTGGGAAGATCCCCTGGAGAATGGAAAGGCTACCCACTCCAGCATTCTGGCTTAGAGAATTCCAGGGACTATATAGTCCATGGGGTCGCAAAGAGGTGGATACAACTGAGTGACTTTCACTTTCTTTTCACTTTCTCTTAGTCTACTATAAACAGTTGATAATTCATGAATTAAATTTTTTGTTTACAAAAGTGTAAACATACATACTAAACAATAGGATGTCATATAGCAGTAAAAATAAACTATGTATCTATAAATATCCTAGCATTATTATAGAGTGATTGAGCTTTAAAAGGATTATATAGAGTGTGTGCCTTTTTATAACATTAAAAATGACTAAAATTGACAATGCACTTTTAAAGGCATATTCTTTCTGTTCAGGTACTTTGTGCAGATCCTCCCATTCTCACCCAAGAAAATCACCGTTTGAAATAGTTGTTGTTTTGGGTTGAAGAAACAGGATAGAAGACCAGTTGAGTCCACTTAAATTGTCATGGAGATTCTACTTTTCATAACAAATGCATGTTTACTGTTTATTAAAAAGCATAGTAGTAAACACATTTAAAACATGTTATTAAAAATAAACACATGACAAAAATGAGCACATAGAAGATAATTATTTGTGTCTTGAAGCAAACATTGCACTTAATCTAGGTCTTAGGAAAATAAACATATTTTTAAAGAAATATAAAAATTTACAAAAGAGCAAGTCATTTTTTTCCCTATCTCGCTCTTCATCAAGAGTCAACTGAAACACTAAATACATTTCTGCTTCTTCCAATTCCAAGATTCTCTGGTTTTTTACAAATGCCAGCAGTCACACAAATCGAGGAGAATCTTTTGATATACACATTTATTGTAATATAGAATATAAATGCATTTTGATTCTGCTTCTTGAACTTTAAAAGCTTGTATTGTTAAAATTGCACACCCAGGAAATGAGGGATAATTATTTTGAATCAACAGACTGAGGTGCTTTTATACCAGGAAATATAAGGAGTGTCTGCTGGGCACAGTGGACGAAGCAGGGGCGCTGTTGAAGAAGAGAACTGGAGAAAGATGTTAAGGTGGCATGTGAAGAAAGGGCCAAAGTAAGGGCAGCTGACTTTATTTATTTATTTTTCACATTCAAGTGCCTTATGTTTAAATGACTGAGTGGTTTAGAAACTCTTCTCAGGGACAGAAAAAGAGATCTCCAAGATTCACCAATACATTTTGCTAGTCTTCAGGTCAACTGAGTAATGCCCTTTCATTGCTGTAGAGTTAGAGTAAATGAGAAATATGCTTTCTCTAATTTCATTAATGCTCTTAATAAAAAAGAAAAAAGCCCATGTTTAAAATCAGTCTATAACCCTTTTCAAACTCCCATGACTTAATTAATGAAAGGTAAACCTAGCAGGACAAAGATCCATTTGTGTGGGTAACAGCCATTTGCCACAGATGTCAAGGATGATCTACGTGTTTTGGTTGAGTTGAAATATTATTTATAAGACTGGAAGATCATTTTAATATAACAGGCACATAAACTATTCTGGATTGCTAAAGGAATTGTAAATATATTAAGCATATTCATTAAGTCATTCCTGAGTCTCAGTCATCTGGCTGTTTATCATATCCCAGTTGTACTTCAACCAAATCAGTGAAGACAAGGAAGCGTGTCAGAATTTAAGTGTCTATAGGTCCTGTGTTTTGAGGCCTAGATAGATAAAGGCCTGGGGCATAAGATTTTTGACAATCTACCTTTAAAGTCTGTAAACCAGAGGAAAGGTAGCTCAGCTCTGCCTGGCCATCTCAGACTTTCACCTCTGTTACCACTTACAGTTTAGGTGGAAGAACCCATTCAGGCTTCCCAGGGCTACATTTCAGGATTATATTAGTGTGGGAAGCTTTCCAAATGGGGTTTCAAGTGACAGATGATTTCATTGCACCCCTTCCTTACAGCATCAATATCTACTATTCTATAGAGAACTAACTAGAGTAAGCACCCTGCAGTCACAGCTTATGAATTGTAAATGTGAGACGATTATGGCCCTTGAGGTACAAAACACACTTTTTTATAGTGATTTGTGGGGCCCATTTTTACTGGGAATGAGCTGACAATTGCCAGATTCATTGAGCTCCGTCTACACTGGTCATATCCTTTGTGTGTTTGCACATTAGACTTTCTTAATCAGAGAAATAAGCTTACATAGTTTCTTTTAAATTACACATAGTGGAGAAGGAAGTGTGCAACATGGGAAGGTTTGTGAGAAAAATTATAAAACAGAAAGTCAAGAGTGGATTCACATTAAAAAAAGAAAGAAAGAAAGAAAGAAAATATTTAATGAGCAATAAAATGCCTCTGTAGTGATTCCAAGGGATGCACAGCATGGTCCAGGCAAGAAGCAGTATGAGTAATTCCTCATGAGAATGGTACAGTTTAAAACATCCAGTTATTTTCTTCTGCTCAGGTCCCCTTGTCTGATTGTCTATCTTTTATTTTTCCTATTTGAAGTTTGTAACAATGAACTAATGTTGAGATATTTTCCAGGAAAAAATGATTTACTTCATCTCTTACAAAAAGAACACAATAAAAATTTCATTGTGTGACAGACTGAAAGATATTTTCCCTATGAATGGAGTGCTGTATACATAAAAGCGAAAAAAGAATAAAATATAAGTACATTCTACAGGACACCCCTCAAGGTTTTGGTTTTTTTTCCCATCCACAAACTGATAAAGTAAATAAGAATGTGTATACATATATGTATATGTGTTCATATGTAATTATATTTATGTAATTCTATTTATTGGGGCTTCCCAGGTGGCTCCTGCAATGAAGGAGACCCAGGTTCGATCCCTGGGTCAGGAAGATCCCCTGGAGAAGGAAATAGCAGCCCACTCCAGTAGTCTTGCCTGGAAAATCCCAAGGACAGAGGAGCCTGGTAGGCTCCTCTGTCCATGGGGTCACATAGAGTTGGACATGACTGAGTGACTTCACTTTCCCAGGTGGCTCAGTGGTAAAGAATCTGCCTGGCAATGCAGGAGACATTTGTTCTATCCCTAGGTTGGGAAGATCCCCTGAGGAGGAAATAGCATCCCACTATAGTATTCTTGCCTGGGAAAGCCCATGGACAGAAGAGCCTGATGGGCTACCAAAGAGTCAAACCCAACTGAGCACCCATGCACCTCAATTCTATTTATTACATTTATTATAATTACTATATTTGCATATACATATATATGAGGTTATATGTATGTTAATAACTTAATGTCATTGGCATTTATTCTATTGACAACCATTGTGCCAGATATTCTGCTAGCTTTGGGAATGCAGTGATAAAATAGAATCAGCTCTTGGTCTCATGGGACTTACATCCAAACTGGGTTAAAAGCTCAAAGTGAAAGTCACTCAGTTGTGTCCAACTGTTTGCAACCTTATGGACTATACAATCCATGGAATTCTCTAGGCCAGAATACTAGAGTGGGTAGCCTTTCCCTTCTCCAGGGGATCTTCCCAACCCAGGAATCAAACCAGGGTCTACTGCATTGCAGGTGGATTCTGTACCAGCTAAGCCACAAGGGAAGCCCAAGAATACTGGAGTGCGTAGCCTATCCTTTCTCCAGTGAATGTTCCCAACCCAGGAATTGAACCAGGATCTCCTTCACTGCAGGCAGATTCTTTACCAACTGAGCTATCAGGGAAGATTTGACACAGATTGATACAGATTGATGTATAATTAATGATTGTTCTATGAGGAAGAGGTACAAGTTATTATGGAAAGATGAAAGTTGCTCAGTTGTGTCCAACTCTCTGCAACCTCATAGACTATACAGTCCATGGAATTCTCTAGGCAAGAATACTGGAATGGATAGCCTTACCCTCCTCCAGGGGATCTTCCCAACCCAGGGATCGAACCCAGGTCTCCCGCATTGCAGGCAGATTCTTTACCAGCTGTGCCACAAGGGAAGCCTTCAGTTATTATGGAAAGCATGTTGTTATTTGAGCCCTTCAACTTCTGTCTGGACTTCTGAATCTATTGATTTGATTCAGTTTAGTATCTCAGAGGGGCAGAGACACAAGAACAAAACTGTTTTTCACTTCATTTATCATCAGGTGCTCTTAAGGCCATCCCACATAGAGAAGAAAAGTGGGGCACCGAACAGAGCTGTAGGTTGTCTCAGCACCTGGTGTCCTCCAGGTCAGGGCAGGACTTGTTCCATGATTCCTGTCATAACTGGGAAGGATTTATTTTGATCCCATACTGTATCTGCTTCTGTGGCTTTAACTCTTATTTTGCCACTTCTGTTATTATAGGTATACCTAATGGTCTGCCTCAGGGAGCCCTCCCTCCCTGCTCCACCTGACACTTGGGCTAAGGTGCCTTTGTTTGGCTCAGGGAGATAGCCTGACCCTGCCCACCTGTGAAAGACTATGGCATTCTTAAGTTCTTTGTGTGGGAAATGGCGCCCCTTGTCTGCTGCTTACTAGTATGGCTCAGAAATTCACATTTAGGGGGCTGGAATCTCAGATAGCTGTGACATCTTTGTTTATTGATATGACAGGAGATATTCCATTTCACACCACCCATGAAATGACTGTAAGGAAGTGAAACTAACATATCCCGCTGCCTGAGGCTTGCCATTCTAGGAGATATTTGCAAGAATTAAATGGTCATTTTTACTTTGTTTCCTCACCTCCCCCATCTCTGATCCTTAAAAGAATCAGGCATCCAGACCCTAACAAGATGGTTATTTCCAGACATTAGTCTGCCGTCTTCTCAATCAGCTGGCTCTCTAGAATAGTCATATTCCTTGCCTCAACACCTCATCTCTCAGATTTATTGGCCTGACGTGCAGTGAGCAAGGTGAGCTTGAACTCAGTAACACTGCCTTCTCTCCCTCTGAAAGTTAATGGATGATTAATGTCACATGTCAACTTGGCTAGGCTATGATTACCAGTTGTTTGGTGAAGCCTTAATCTATATGTTCCTGCAATGGTATCTTTTAAATGTGATTAAATACTGAAAGTCATTTGACTTTAAGCAAAGCAGGTTATATCCCACAATGTGAGTGAGCCTTATACAATCTATTGAAGGTCTTAAAAGGACAAACTAGGGTTTCTGGGAAGGATGGCATTCTCCCTCAAGGCTGTAATGTAGAAATCCTGCCTGAGTTTCTAGCCCCTTGGCCTGCTCTGTGGATGACTGCAACATAAACCCTTACTTGAATTTCTAACCTGCCAGGCTGCTCTAGAGAATGCAGACTTGCCAGGCCCCACAATGGTGTGAGCCAATTCATTAAAATAAATTTTACTCTCTCTATATTTATAAACATATCCTATTGGTTCTTCTTCTGTGTAGAGCTCCATCTGATATACTACTAAACTACTGCAAAATGGGTTAAGTAGATTACCTTCAGCTGATTTCCTTAGAAGCAGAAACTGAGATAAATTTGCATATATAAATGATTTAGCAAAGAGATAATTATAGTAAGAAACCAGTAAAGGAGTAGAAGGGGTGAGACAGTGAAGAGAGTTCAGTTTTAGGCACAGTTATAGCCTCATCTGGTTTGCAGTAGTCAGTCACTGGCTAAGGATTAGTTGGGGCCTATAAACTCCCTCCAAACTGTTGCTAGCGTAAGTTGTTAGAAGCAAAGCATACAGACACTACAAAATAGTAAACTGGTTCTACAGGTATGTGAGCGAGCATGGGCAGTCACACTAGATAGATGGTCAATAATTTTGGTGGATTTGGCCAAAGCCAGGCCATGTGCCAACTACTCTAATGTTCAGTGGCCAATCACACAATGATAGATTAAACACAGAATTTAGTATGGCTATATATCTCCTACACAAGAAAGAAGTGTTCCTCCCTTTCCTGCTACTCAGATCAGATCAGATCAGATCAGTCGCTCAGTCGTGTCCGACTCTTTGCTACCCCATGAATTGCAGCATGCCAGGCCTCCCTATCCATCACCAACTCCTGGAGTTCACTCAGACTCATGTCCATCGAGTCAGTGATGCCCTCCAGCCATCTCATCCTCTGTCGTCCCCTTCTCCTCCTGCCCCAATCCCTCCCAGCATCGGAGTCTTTTCCAATGAGTCAACTCTTCGCATGAGGTGGCCAAAGTACTGGAGTTTCAGATTTAGCATCATTCCTGCTACTAAAGAACAGGAAAAGAGTTGTAGATCACATCCCATCACAGTAAATGTAACACAATAAACAACATTCAGAAAACAAAGATCATGACATCCGGTCCCATCACTTCATGGCAAATAGATGGCAAAACAATGAAAACAGTGACATACTTTATTTTCTTGGGCTCCAAAATCATTGCAGATGGTGACTGAGCCATGAAATTAAAAGACTCCTTGGAAGAAAAGCTTTGAGCAACATAGACAGCATATTAAAAATCAGAGACATTACTTTGCCAGCAAAGGTCCATCTAGTCAAAGCTATGGTTTTTCCAGTAGTCATGTATGGTTATGAGAGTTGGACTATAAAGAAAGCTGAGCACCAAAGAACTGATGCTTTTGAATTGTGGTGTTGGATAAGACTCTTGAGAGTCCCTTGGACTGCAAGGAGATCCAACCAGTCCATCCTAAAGGAAATCAGTCCTGAATATTGATAGGAAGGACTGATGCTGAAGCTGAAACTCCAATACTTTGGCCACTTGGTGCAAAGAACTGACTCATTTGAAAAGACCCTGATTCTGGGAAAGATCGAAGGCAGGAGGACAAGGGGACGACAGAGGATGAGATGGTTGGTGGCATCACTGACTCAATGGACGTGATTTTGAGCAAGCTCCAGGAGTTGGTGATGGATAAAGAAGCCTGCTGTGCTGCAGTCCATGAGGACACAAAGAGTCAGACATGATTGAGTGACTAAACTGACTGAAACACCCTGCTATGTTCCCAACACTGCACCGAATACTGAGGCAGAAACCCAGAAGTACAAGACAGGTCTCCTCCTCTTCAGAAGTTGACCCAACTAGATGAGAAAATCATACAAGTAAATTTTTATCATCTGAATGATTTTGAGCCTCATCTCTGTCTATGATGTGGGGATGGTAATGTTATGTTTCATCTGACTGATATGAGAATTAAATAAACACAAGAAAAAATGTTTAAGCACAGGGAAAGCCACATAAATGAAAGTGATTTCTACTTTTTACACTTTTGCTGAATTGTGAGCTCCATGATGTCATGGGTCTTGTTTTTCTTACCATTTATTGCCCAGATCCTAGGATAGTTCTGGGGGCTTCACTGGTGGCTCAAGACAGTTAAGAATCTACCTGCAGTGCAGGAGACATGGGGGTTCATTCCCTGGGTCGCTGACCTGGTAATAGGCATTTCATATACATTTCAGTAAATGAACAATAAATGTTAAGCAACAGGACATCCAGAGTTCCCGTTTGCATTTTTGTCTTCTCTAACATTGCTTTTTTCTTTCAACATAAGATTCTCAAGGGCAAAGAGTTATTGCTACTTGTAAGTTACGTACAGCTGGCACTTAACGTTAAGTAATAATACTTGAGTCAATTATAGATATATATTGTTCTTCAGGGATGTACCCATTGTTTATTACCCTTTGGGGAAATATCTTAAGTGTAAAAGAAAATAGAAGACATATGGGGTGCGGGTATTTTCTGAACTGTTTAGTGAACTTAATTGCTGAAATTTTGCCAGACTTTAAAGTTCTATTCAAAATTCTTAATCAGTCTGTGTGTTCTTTTCTCATCTGCAAAGTGACTGCTACCTACTATCATTTATGTCTTCTGATTGCTCTAATTATAGTCAAGTAGCCTTCCTCTACCTGAAAAATGTTCTTCTCTTGACAGACTAAGGCCACACCCTGGAAAAGAGTCTGTCTGCATGCCCATTCATTAATTCACTTATTCAAGGTCTATGTATTTCTCCATTGTGCTGACCATCATCATATATTTTGGGAATAAAAAGATGAATAAATATTTCTCCTCTCAAATGATTAAACTAGTAGGGTGATTTTTTTTTAATTTTGCTCTTATGCCATACAATAAATAACAATGCATTTGGTTATGGAAATCTTAATTTTACTACTTGAATTTTGCCTATGTATGCATCCAGGTAATCACTATGTGTGTGTGTGTGTGTGTGTGTGTATGTATGCATGCTGGGAGGGATTGGGGGCAGGAGGAGAAGGGGACGACAGAGGATGAGATGGCTGGATGGCATCACTGACTCGATGGACATGAGTCTGAGTGAACTCCAGGAGTTGGTGATGGACAGGGAGGCCTGGCGTGCTGTGATTCATGGGGTCACAAAGAGTCGGACATGACTGAGCGACTGATCTGATCTGATAAAGGTATTTCAGAAGACCTCTTCATGAACTTTCCCAGTCAATAATCCCCCAAAAAAGAAGGTGATGCTTTGACATCTAGCACTGTGGGTTAAATTTATGTGCAGAGAGACATTAAAACAGAGAATTTTTACGTTATTTGCAAATACTATACAAAGATGAGTCTAAGGAGATGTTAGATGATAATGAAGCAAATGGGGACCTAAGAAGTATAAGATAGTAAGACTTTAAAGAGGTGGTAACTTTTAAGTAATATCTAGAAGAAGGGGTATACATCAATGAGAAACTGAAGAAAGAGGGTCTTCTATGCATAAAGCAAAAAAAAAAATAGGGCACACACGATGAGCATTCTATTTAGTAGTTGATGAGTAAAGCATTTTACTAGATGGTGTATATGTTGATAATAAAGACACAGGCAACAAGCTAGAAAAGTAAGTTCACAGCAGATAAAAGATGTTTTATAAAATTAACAAGTTTAAATATTGTATCATGAGCAACAGGAGGCCAGGATACTAACTCTGGAGCAAGACTGAGAGCTTAACAGTCCTGAGCTTGAAACAATAAGTCTTCTCTGCTGTGAGGGTGGATTTGCACCAACTTTTTCCTCTGATTAGAGGGGTTCAGCCACAGCTCTGGGGTTGGATTCAAGGACAAACTGTGCTTGAGGCTGGTTGGATGTATTGACTAAAAGAAATGATGAGCTCTCCACATGAAAAACAATGAAGTGAATATCTGTAAATTAAATTTTGCTCTTATGCCATACAATAAATAACAATGCTTTTCGTTAGGGGACTCTTAATTTTACTACTTGAATTTTGCCTATGTATTCATCCAGGTAATTACTGTGTGTGTGTGTGTGTGTGTATGCATGTATATGTATTTATATATTTATAAAGGTATTTCAGAACCCCTTCATGAACTTTCCCAGTCAATAATCCCCCCTCAAGAAAGAAGGTGATGCTCTGACCTCCTAACAGCCCTTTACAAATCATTATAAATTAAGATTTTAAGAAAGAGTATCCATACTGTGCCTATTTTAGCTTTACTTTTCTATTCTTAATTGAGTATTTTCCTCCTGGTGTTCAAAGGTGATAGATACCAAGAAGAACGGAGACTATATATTTAGTACGTTCTTAGAATTTTGAGATGTAAAATGTCCAATTCTTTATACCTTGATCATTGCAATAGTCCAGGAAGAATGTGTGTCCCATTGTTGCTTGCCTGTAAGTCTTAGTGTGTGAGTATTCAAACACAGGGTGAAAATAAAATATTCTCAACAGCAGTACACAAAGCATCAATTCTGTTGTGCATTTAAGGTAATTATAACATCTCACAATAAATTTTCAATGTTTCCACATTTCACTATAACTATACTGATCTGATCTGATCTGATAGTTTAGAAATAAAATTTACAAAACTTTTGGTACTCTTTTTTAAAATTTATTTTATACTGCTAATATTATTTTGCCAAAAAGATTGATAGAATCAGCTTGCTTCCAACAATAGAACTCCCAAATCATGCTATTTCTAAGAATCTTATCTTTGTGACAAAGGAGAGTCTTCTTGTCACAAATATTTAATTTATGTCATACTGAAAATAAAATTACCTCAAAACTAGGAGAATCAGACTAATTGCATTTATCCTACATAGTTCTCTTTTAAATAAAATGAGATTTTTTTAAATCTGTTACCAGCTTAATATTGCTATGGTCATTTGCTAATAATTTAATTTGTAATGATTATTTTATTTTCATTTATCATTAATAGAGCCTCATAAACAAAAAGTATATTCACAACCCTTATTTCACAAGCTCTCCACAACACACTCAGGTAAATAGTAGGCACCAATATTTTGAAAAGAAAAAAACAATGAGAAAAAGTGTCCTGCTCAATGTTATTTACTAAGAATTCTCATCTGATTTCATGAAGAAGCTTTATATAGAATCGAATCATTTAGAGAAATAGTTAACTGTGTATATTTTAATACTAGAAGGGAGTCTGAATATCCTCTTCTTTGATCAGATGTAATGGGACAATGAAAGCTCAGAGAGGTCTAGTCATTCCCCAAGTGTTGCCTGCCCCACCCCCACCATCTTAACTCCTTAGAGGCAAAATGACCATTCTAGTTCCAGATTTTTGATACTTGATATCTTCACTCTTTTTAATCTCTTAAGATTTACATCCTTAATTTTTAAAATTGTATTTATTTTTTTCTTATTTACCAGTGCTACATTCCAGTTGTACTGGAATGATCACTAGTAAATAGTGTGTGGTAGGTAATCTCAGAACAAGAAGAGAAATAAATGTTAGGGAATTATAGAATTAAGATTCAGTATTGTAACAGATCCTGAAACTGTTGTTTATGACTGATAGTACAGAAGGGTTCAGTTCAGTTCACTTCAGTCGCTCAGTCATGTCCAACTCTTTGCGACCCCATGAATCGCAGCACACCAGGCCTCCCTATCCCTCACCAACTACCAGAGTTCACTCAGACTCACGTCCATCGAGCCAATGATGCCATCCAGCCATCTCATCCTCTGTCGCCCCCTGCTCCTCCTGCCCCCAATCCCTCCCAGCATCAGAGTCTTTTCCAATGAGTCAGCTCTTCGCATGAGGTGGCCAAAGTACTGGAGTTTCAGCTTTAGCATCATTCCCTCCAAAGAAATCCCAGGGCTGATCTCCTTCAGAAGAAGGGTAGTTTCCTTATATTTACTGCTGTCCCTTAGATAAGGTAGAATAGAAAAAATGGATTTCATCAACGTGAGTCCTATAATAAATATATTCATGTTAAATATGTTGAACATTTTTATGTACTATGTAATACATGAAAAATAGAATCTGTGAAAATGTATAGTCCCACGAATATAGTTACACACACATACATCAGGTGAGTATTTGTGTGGCGTTTAATTCCTGTATGTTTACAATAGCATGGTTCAAAAGTACTTTTTCTGTTAAAACTACTGAAGCTTGATTCCCAACACCTTGCTATCTTATCTTACTTGCCTTCAATCTCTCAGTTAATAGGATTTCTATAAACCAGCACGAAAGTGGGCTTGGTAGCTCAGCAGATTAGTCAGTGGGCTTTCATCCTTGGAACCTGGTTCAAATTCAGTCTCGACCAAGATGTCCAATAATCCTCTATGGGCGGATTGCACTCAAAAGGGCATGAAGCCTAGTTTATCTTTGAACTTGATTTGGAGCTGTTTTTGTACCCTTCCTAAAACTTGAGGCTTCATTCATGCAACTGAGGAAAAAAAAAAAAAGTGAAATATAGGCATTTGTTTTTTTGACCAGGGGCTAGTTTCCCTTCTGTAAGTTTCAAGGAAAAACAAAAAAAGATGTTTCTTTCTTTTTTTTCTCCTTAATCACCAATATATTAGAAATACTAAAAAGTAAAGCAAGAGTATTATTTTTATTTTTGCATGTCTTTTGTTGTTCAGTTGCTCGGTGGTGTCCGACTCTTTGCAACCCCATGTACTGTAGCACACTCACAGTTTGCTCAAATTCATGTCCATTGAGTCAGTGATGCCATCCAATCATCTCATCCTCTGTCATTCCCTTCTGTTTTCAATCTTTCCCAGCATCAGGTTCTTTTCCAATGAGTCAGATCTTCACATAAGGTGGCCAAAGTATTGGAGCTTCAGCTTCAGCATCAGTCCTTCCAATGAATATTCAGGATTGATTTCCTTTAGGATTAACTGGTTTGATCTCCTTGCAGTCCAAGGAGTCCTTGCAAGTCTATACAAGCCCCTTATCACAAAGTCTGATAGCATTTTTCATTTTCTCCTCATACCATATTCTAACAATTTTATTGCACATAGGCTAATTATGGAGTTATTTTTATCATGTGACTGTTTTAATTAAAAGCCAGTGATGATACCTCTTCCTTGTTTGTTCTGCCTCGTATCCAAACATGCCTGAATTGCAAGTTCCAACCTAATGAATTCTCTACTCTTCTGTCTGCAGTCAACAACTTTCTTAATTAGGTAGGAAAGCGTATCATCTCTATACACGATACTTCTTTCATTCTCTGAGCATTTAATTCTGTTGCCTCTCCCAACTCCACCTCTTATCACCTGCTGGAACACCTTCAATATTCTTTTTCAGTTCCATCTATCCTTTATGGACCAAATGACTTCATCTCCTCTCATTAGGTTTGCTTCTGCTGTATCATTTCATAAAATCATAAATTTGTATAAGATAGATCAGAAAAAAGCACTAAGAGGAGTTGGATAAATAGTCTTCTATTCATTTCTACTTCAGTGACTATGTTTGTTGATATAGATCAAGACATCATTATGGTTGAGAATGATGGCAGTGCTAGAATAAAAACAATTATAGCTATTTCCTAATCACACTGGATTCTAGATCCTGTGCTAAGGAATTTTTCTAAAATTTATTTTAACATGTGATGGTGAATATATAAGCCTAATATCCATCCCTAAATATAACATATGAAAGAGTTACTAGCCCCATTTATAGGTAAGGGCATGGAGAACTTTAAGCAATTTGCCAGGTAGCAGTTTAGCCCTAAAATCAACCTAGTTCTATTTGATTGTTTTTTAATGGTGACCTTACTGATTCTCTCTTGTTAATCTCTGAGTGTCACCTATCAAATCTCAACAGATAATCATGAAGCCCTTCCAACTTAAGAATTGCAGTAGTTTTACAAATTCTTGTTTATATTGCACAACATAATATTTTTCTTTGAATGTTACAGGTTAGTTCTGTCCTCTTTGATAGAATACATCTATCTATCTATATATCTATGATATATCTATCATAGAGAAATATAGAAATAGTGTATATGTATAACACAGTTAATAATGGGTATTTATTTAAGATTTTTTGGCAGGCAAAACAAAAATTTTAAAAATATATAGACTATAACCTTTTATTTGCACAAAAAGCAGAAATAAACCATTCTAGAATTCATTCCATTGAAAGATTTACTTTACAAGCTTTTGAACCCTCGCAACTTTGAAGAAAGTTGTATTTTAAGGAATTAGGACACCATAGTGAGCAAAATTTCTATAAACTGAAACTTGAGGTATTTGAATATTCTTAATGTCTTTGTTATGCACAATCCCAATACTATGAACTTTCAAACCTTTTAAAATAGGAAAGTGTTAAGAGTGACATATAATTTTGAAAGACACTATTGTCTATTATTACTAATTATAAGCAGATGTATTCAGAATGAATAATATCTGGAAAATGGTCATGACCTTTTATTCCTCAAAATTGTGGAGGAGCTAGAGTGGCTAGCAATTTCTCCGTTAGCAATTAATGAAGTCTGCAAATCTATTCTCACAAATATTTATGAAAATAAAACTAAATGTTCAGAAAAAAATTAGCATTCAAATAAATCTCTTTCCTCCCATGCCTTTCGTGCATTAATAGTATCATTAATAGTATCAAGTTGGAATGATTAAAATATTCATTTTCATTGAAAAACTTGAATATTAAATTTGTCCTTCCATATTGCTGTTTAACTGTTTCACTCTACTTGCAAAAAGAGAGCACTAGTAATATCTTTTTTTTTTTTTTTTTAGAAATTGCAGAGTTATTTATGCTTATAGTTTATTGATACCAAATCAGATGTGGAATTGACTAATTTGCTGGAGTTGAGATCAGTATATCAGACAAGAACACATATGGAAGTCAATCAACATACCTAGAAAAAGTCTTTTAAGTCATCAATAAAATTGAAACATTTTCTTGATTAAAACAAAAAATATTTCTCTGTTTCAAAATCATCATATTCAGCATTTATTTCATCAACAGTGTAAATAAAACACTATGAAATAGTAATCTTTTTTTAATAGCTTAGATTCACACCATGGCTTTGCTGTTGGAATAATCCCTTCAAATCTATAAATCTCCATTTCCTTATTTTGAAATATAAGCATTAAAAATGTCTTTTCTCTTGGGTTTCTGTAAGGATTAAATGAGAGCTTGCATGTGAATTTTTCAGAGTGCTTCACACACTCCAGTATTCTTGCCTGGAGAATCCCAGGGAAGGAGGAGCCTGGTGGGCTGCCGTCTATGGGGTCGCACAGAGTCGGACACGACTGAAGCGACTTAGCAGCAGCAGCGCACATAAGACACATTTCATATATATGTTTAATTAATGTATGGAAAATTAGGCATAGTTAAAGTGACGTCAGTGGCATGGTTGAGGAAAATGTCAATACTTTCAAGAAGAAAAAAATAGTTGGGTCAGAGAAAATAAGCCATGTAAAAGCATTTTAGTCTCACACATTCTTCTTGTATGTGCTTCAATAATCTATATTAAAAGATTTAGTCTGGGACTGAATATATTCTAGGATTAAGAGTATTTGTTCCTTTTTTTTTTCTTTTTTCTATCCTATTCTAGACAGTTCATGCATTTATCCACCTATACTTTATGCTAAAAGGATTATAGATGAATATAAGGATGAATCTAGACCCAATGGTTAAAACCCACCCATAGCCTCCAGGCCTGGAATCTGATATTAGGAGATATTCTAAATAGCTTCCATCTAATACATTTATCAGTCTGCACTAGGAAAACTTCAAACACCCTGATCTTGCAGTGATTGCTGTTAGCATACTTCATTTATCCATTCATTCTTTTCAGCAAGCTTTTTTTCTATGTGCCTGGCACTCTGATAAGTGAAAAGTATATCATCATAATTTTCTTTTTTAAGTACTCCTTATCTCTGTGGATTTGATAATCTAGAGCAATGGTTGGCAAACTATATAGCCCACAGGCCAAAGCTGTCTAACTCGTTACTTATTTTTATAAATAAAGTTGTTTGGACACAGACACACCAATTCATTTACATATTGTGACAGCTTTCACACTGAAATGAGAGTTCAATAGTTAACACAGAGACCTTAGGCCCACAAAACCTAAAATATTTATTATCTGTCACTTTGCCAAAAATATTTGCTAACCTCTGGTCTAGAGGAGAAAGCAGACTTTTAATAAGAAATGCATACATATTTAATTTTAACAAAATTGTTGACAGGTGCTGTAAGAGAAAATAATATGGCTGATCTAATTGGGATGCTCTGCTCAGGCCAGAGTTATAACAACATAGCTAATAACCCCAAATCTCAGTAGCCTAACATAACAGAGTTTATTTTTTTGTCCAAAAAACACTAGCTATGGTCCAGCCAGCCCCCTAAGACATCTCCTCTTGTAGTGTCTCAGTGATCTACCTAGGGCTCCAACATCTCAACCAGTTCACTGTTGAAAGGAAGAGAGTCTGAAGAATCATGCCAAAGGTTTTCACTGCCCCAGCCTGAAAGTGACATTCTGAAAGTGACATTTGCCATTTCTGTTCAATGTCATTGCCAAAACTAGTCACATGACCCTACCTAACTGCACAAAGGCTGGGGAGGATCTCCATAGGCCTAGGAATGGACTAAAGTCCAGGCATTTCTGAGCACTAACAGAGAATTCCTCTGTGAAAGTTACATTTATTCTGTAACCCAAATATAGAGAATGAATCAGAGAGGTAAAGAGTGGGCCATACTACAATTGGACAGAGGAAACAGAATTTGAGGAGATGAAAAAACAAAAATGATGTCTTGGTGTGTTCTAAGAAATGAAGAGATCAATGAGTTGTAGGGTAAGTGAACTAAGATGCTATTGGGGGAAAATTCAGAATAAAAAGATCAAGTGAAATCTTGTAAGTCTTCGTAAATTTGAATATCATTTTCTCGGTGGACTTCCCCTGTGGCTCAGTTGGTAAAAAATCTGTCTGTAATGCAGGAGACTTGGGTTCAATCCTTGAGTTGGGAAGATCCCCCGGAGAAAAGAAAGGCTACCCACTTCAGTATTCTGGCCTGGAGAATTCCATGGACTGTATAGTCCATGGGGTTGCAAGGAGTCAGACACAGCTGAGCAACTTTCACTTTTCTGGGTAGTCAGTGAAAGGTCTTAAACATAACTCAGATATCATCTCATTTATGTTGTAAAAGAACCACATTCCCCTTTGAGCAGAAAATGGATTGGAGAACTTCTCTGTGTCATGCAAACTCAGATGATCTTTTATTTCTTTTTTTATGAATTCCTTTTGCTGAGTATTTCAGTTTATTAAAAAAAATAGATTAGTTATTTTGCCACTGAAGCTCAGAAAACAATTATAAGAATTAATTTAGAAATATTCTATTACAGAAATTAAGACATATATATATACCAAAATGGAGAGGGCAATGGCACCCCACTCCGGTGCTTTTGCCTGGAGAATCCCATGGACAGAGGAGCCTGGTGGGCTGCAGTCCATGGGGTCGCAAAGAGTCGGACATGACTGAGTGACTTCCCTTTCACTTTTCACTTTCATGCATTGGAGAAGGAAATGGCAACCCACTCCACTGTTCTTGCCTGGAGAATCCCAGGGATGGGGGAGCATGGTGGGCCGCCGTCTATGGGGTCACACAGAGTCGGACACGACTGAAGCGACTTAGCAGCAGCAGCAGCAGAATATACCAAAAAGTTATTTCCTTGAGAAATTCAATGTTATACATGCCACAAAGCCTGCAAACTCACCCCTGTATATATGGATCATGTGCCAGTAAGGAGATGAAGATTAATGATGAAGAACCTTATCAGGAGCCTCTTGTTTTCATTGCTATAAAAGGTAGAACTACTCCATCCTGAAACAAAACCTGTGTTTATCCTCTCATTTCATTCCCTTTCTCTCTCCAGGTGCCAAATAGTTTTTATATGTTAAAGAGATGGATTTTTATGAAACAGAAAAATATCATTTGTTGGTTGACTCTTAGTTATAAATTTTATAAATACTAGGTAATAAATTATGGAGTACCAAATAATATATGTGCTGTTATAAATTTAATTTTGATGTTTTCACGATGAGCTAAACAACATAACTCATCCACAGCATAATCACACCTTTTATAACAATTCTTCTGTACATATATCAGGTTAATTGCAGTCTACATATCTGACAAGAGTTTTATGACAGTTGAAAACAGTTTTCATTTCTCTTTTAAAGTAGGTGATATCTTTTCTTCTTTGGGGCTCATTTCATCAACATGCACTGTTAAGAAAGAATGCTCTGCATTCTACAGTTCAAATTTTTGGAGATTGCTAAGATTCCAAAGGAGAAGGCAATGGCACCCCACTCCAGTACTCTTGCCTGGAAAATCCCATGGACAGAGGAGCCTGGAAGGCTGCAGTCCATGGGGTCGCTGAGGGTCAGATGTGACTGAGCGACTTCACTTTCACTTTTCACTTTCATGCATTGGAGAAGGAAAGGGCAACCCACTCCAGTGTTCTTGCCTGGAGAATCCCAGGGACGGGGGAGCCTGGTGGGCTGCCGTCTATGGGGTTGCACAGAGTCGGACACAACTGAAGTGACTTACAGTAGCAGCAAGATTCCAAATGTAGTTCTCTAGGTTCTTTTCCCATTATAAGTTAACCCTAAGTTTTATAGCACATTTCATCTTCTTCCAAATACTTTCTAAAAGGAGCCAAGTAGGAACCAGCTTCTTTTCATGACTATTGACTCTCAGACACTCTGTCAGGAAAGTTTACATCTTCTCTCTTCAAGATAGATTCTTCTAAACACTCACTAAAATTGAAGGTGTAAACCTCCTTTGGAGAAATGGTGATTTTCAAAAAAATAAAGTGCTCTGAATTTAGAAATGTCTTTACGTATGGACCGAGGAGCCTGGTAGGCTACAGTCCATGGGGTTGTGAAGAGTCAGACACGACTGAGTGACTAACACTTAACACTTTACATATCAGAGAAGGACTGTTGACAAATTTGCAAGAAAAGACACTTCCTTTCTAAATATTATTTGAGATAAGAAACAAAATGAACACAAATCCATATTTTAAAATATAAACTGTGGTTCTACTTGATCTGTGACAGCATGAAAGTGAAAGTCGCCCAGTAGTGTCTGATTCTTTGGGAACCAATAACCTATACATCCCATGGAATTCTCTAGACCAAAATACTGGAGTGGGTAGTCTTTCCCTTCCACAGGGTCTTCCTAACCCAGGGATAGAACCCAGGTCTCCTGCATTGCAGGTGGATTTTTTACCAGCTGAGCCACAAGGGAAGCCCAAGAATACTGGAGTGGGTAGCCTATCCCTTTGCCAGCAGATCTTCCCAACCAAGAAATCGAAGCAGGGTCTCCTTCATTGCAGGAGGATTCTTTACCAACTGAGATATCAGGGACAGGATGAAAATCACATATGTAATCAAGAAAGAAAATAAATAATACCAACTATGTCTTTTCATGTATAATATTCTCATATCAAAATTATTTGTTTTCCAATTGCCTCCAATTATTGTTTTTCATATTCTATTTATGAACAAGAATGAGAATAAAAAATAGTTTTATTTTGATAACACCCAAAAAAGTATTTTGTGGATTAAGGTAAATGATACTAAAGAAGTCGATGAAGCTAAAAAAAAAGAAAACATACAGAATTAAAACAGTTACTTATAGATGCTTACTATATGTAAAACACTGTGCTAGGCACATTTCAGGTATACTCTCTTTTAATCCTTATAAAAACTGTGGGGTAGAGATAATATTGTTCCCATTTTACAGAATAAGAAATTAAAGCTTAAGCATTTGCTTGATGTTATAAGGGGGAAAAGCATAGCAGATCAGACATTTAAAGCTAATTATTTTCTAGAACCCAATTTTAAAACTTAGTTTCACCTAATTTGCACTCTTTTCATGAATAGACAAGTTAAAGAGATGTTCCATATTTCAAAAAGGCACCAATTTCAGAAAGCAGTTTGTCACAGAGATTAATAGATGAATAACAGTTCAATGATCATAAACATAGTTCAGTTCTTTATGGTGTACTGAAAATCTCTGAGTCACTGGACAATTTTTATTTTTGCTTTTTTTTAATGATGTAGTTAAGTGTGTACCTGGCTACTTACAAAAAAGAAAAAAGGTCTTTCTGTGTACAGATGATTCTCAGGAGATAAGAAAACACCAAGGATGACCTATGATACAGTATAAAACAGTAATCCCTCTCTAGCTGATTATATTTTCTTGAAAAGAAGTTTTTAATTTGGGTCAAGAAAGAATTATAAATAGTTGTTCAAAATAAAGCAAGAAATGTTTTCTTTGAGTGTGATGGCATTGTGATAGGTACTTTGCCAAAATCAAGTAACTTGAGCTTTGTAACCAATCATTATACACTTTTCTTACATGGTTGAGGCTTTAAAAAGCTAAATAACAGGGTCACAGAACTAGTAAACAGAGAAGGGATTCAAACATAGATCTTTCTGTCAGTGTTTAATACCTGTGTGCACTTACCTTTGAAACATTGCTTTCAATCAGATACATTGTAAATGATAGGTGTAAAAATAGTTTTTCATTTAAAAACTCAATTAACAAAAGAGTTAATAAATTGACATAGCTAAAAATAAACATGCAGATGACACCACCCTTATGGCAGAAAGTGAAGAGGAACTAAAAAGCCTCTTGATGAAAGTGAAAGTGGAGAGTGAAAAAGTTGGCTTAAAGCTCAGCATTCAGAAAACGAAGATCATGGCATCTGGTCCCATCACTTCATGGGAAATTGATGGGGAAACAGTGGAAACAGTGTCAGACTTTATTTTTTGGGGGGCTCCAAAATCACTGCAGATGATGACTGTAGCCATGAAATTAAAAGACACTTACTCCTTGGAAGGAAAGTTATGACCAACCTAGATAGCATATTCAAAAGCAGAGATATTACTTTGCCAACAAAGGTCTGTCTAGTCAAGGCTATGGTTTTTCCTGTGGTCATGTATGGATGTGAGAGTTGGACTGTGAAGAAGGCTGAGCGCCAAAGAAATGATGCTTTTGAACTGTAGTGTTGGAGAAGACTCTTGAGAGTCCCTTGGATGGCAAGGAGATCCAACCGGTCCATTCTGAAGGAGATCAGCCCTGGGATTTATTTGGAAGGAATGATGCTTAAGCTGAAACTCCAGTACTTTGGCCACCTCATGCGAAGAGTTGACTCATTGGAAAAGACTCTGATGCTGGGAGGGATTGAGGGCAGGAGGAGAAGGGGATGACAGAGGATGAGGTGGCTGGATGGCATCACTGACTCGATGGACATGAGTCTGAGTGAACTCCAGGAGTTGGTGATGGATAGGGAGGCCTGGCATGCTGCAATTCATGGGGTAGCAAAGAGTCGGACACGACTGAGCAACTGAACTGAACTGAAAAGTAAACAAATGCAGTTTTTCCTTGTATTCTTTAAAATATGGTTTCCAGAGTAGGGAAGGGGCTAGTCTGGCTGTCCTTTACTCTGAGGGGTTCCTACCACACTTGGAAAACTGGCTTCCAGCTGGGACGACAGACTTGAACAACATTGACAAATGGCAGAACGCAATAGACAGACACAGAGTTGAGAGATGATCACTCGGGAGGAACAGTGAAAAGAAAAAAAGATGTTTAAGTTGCAGAATTTCTTTAAAAGTATGACGATTGGGTTGATCAATTGTTTTAATGTTTTCTGAGGATACCTTTGTGTGGAAAAAGTTAAATATTTTAATGTGACTATAAAAGACAGAAAGATGAATGGCAGATTCTAGTATGAAGCAGTTTTAAGCTCAGTATAAAGATAATATATATCTCTAAAATCTAATATGAATAACTTCAGAACACTTTTGTTTGGGACTAGAGCTTTACAGCTTAAATATTTTGTTGTTGTTTATTCACTAATTCATATCTGACTGTGAGCCCATGGACTGAAGCATGGGACCAGGCTTCCCTGTCCTTCACATTCTCTCAGAGTTTGAACAGATTCATGCCCACTGAGTCAATGATGCTATCTAACCATATCATCCTGTGCCACTCATTTCTCCTCCTGCCCTCAATTTTTCTCATCATCAGGGTCTTTTCCAGTGAATCAGCTCTTTGCATCAGGTGGCCAAAATATTAGAGCTTCAGCTTCAGCATCAGTCCTTCCAATGAATCTTCAGGGTTGATTTCCTTTAGGATTGACTGATTTGATTTCTTTTGCAGTCCATTACTTATGCTTGCTCTATCTGTGACTTTCCAGTTTATACTTAGATTTTGTATAATTCTAATGACTACTCTCAGGCTTGAACATATATTTTATTAAAAAGATTATCTAGTATTTCTATGCATTTGGAGATGATAGGAGAGTTGGAAATGATTTTACCTTGGACAACCATCCCTAATGAAAGTTCCAAAGCTTCTTCCTTGTCACTGTTATTCAATGACTTTGGAAATGTTAAGGGTTCCCTGATAGCTCAGTTGGTAAAGAATCTGGCCTGTAATGCAGGAGACCCTGGTTCTATTCCTGGGTTGGGAAGATCCACTGGAAAAAGGATAGGCTACCCACTCCAGTATTCTTGGGCTTCTCTTGTGGCTCATCTGGTAAAGAAGCCGCCTGCAATGTGGGGGACTTGGGTTGGGAAGATCCCCTGGAGAAGGGAAAGGCTACCCACTCCAGTATTCTGGCCTGGAGAATTTCATGGACTATATAGTCCATGGGGTCACAAAGAGGTGGACACAACTGAGCATCCTTCACTTCTCTTGGAAATGTTGGGAAGCAATTTGACTTCTGTCCTAAGAAATCTGGTCTTATGGTGATTTCACTATTTTTAACCATTAAACCACATTGTTCCTATTTTATAAATGGTTTCGTCTTCTTCACGATCTGGACTATTCTTAAATGCCCACAAAAATACCCAAGGTGAAAATATAAAGCTTGGAAGTTGTACTGTTTCACGGTACTCTTCAAAAGATAAGCTTCCATAATCTCTCAGTACTCACTTTCATGAAACCAGTCCCTTATTCAGCAAGTTGTTTGGGTTCCAACCTAAATCCCTTCTCACTGTGGTCTCATCTTATTGCCTCTGCCTATTTTCATTGCAGTTAAGAATTCTGTCTTAAACAGAATTCTTTGCTATAGTTCAGGTCTTGTGTTTATCCATACAATTGGGTCCATGTTTTAATGGATACTGCAAATCAAGACTGTTTACAGGTGGCTTATTTGTGTTAAGGTTTTTTAGTTAAAAGTTAGCCAAGTGAAATTCTAACAAACGATTTTGGTGGTTCAATGGTAAAAAATCCACCTGCCAATGCCAGAGATGCAGATTCAGTCCCTGGATTAGGAAGATTCCCCTGGATAAGGAAATGGCAATCCACTCCAGTATTCTTTCTGGGAAATCCCATGAAGAGCAGAGCCTGTTGGAGTACAGTTCCTGGGGTCACCAAGAAGGCTGACATGCCTCAGCAACTAAACAAAACAATAACAACAATATTACACATATATTTAATGTATTTATGTGGATATGTATAAACATATATATGTGTATAGTATATATAGCAAGGCAATGGGCATATACCGTTTAAACCTATGACCATGCACATGGGGGGACCAAGTTGTGTCCTTATGTGTGACAAGTTTTTTTGTGTGCACTTTGTCTTTTACAAATTGATTTCTGTAGTGCCGAAGGAAGCCCTATTCTTTCTCTCTGTTCTAAGAGAAACTTAAACATTTTCTAGTTCAAAGTCCTGCCACCCTGTGTATTCTGTTGCTTGCTAATTTTGGCAGTTATTCCTAATAATGTATTGCTTTAAATTAAAACTATTAAATTAATGCCATACAGTTCAACTTGGTGAGGTTTATTAAGATTTAATTCCCTTCAGTTCTCTGGTAGATGAGGGCATAGACTAGGAGTCATGGGATTTTTAAGTTGCCATATGATCTATAGTGTGGCATCTGGAATTTGACACCTGGCAAGTATATGATAATCCCCTACCTATAAAAGATAAATGAATCACTCCTAAGGCTATGTATTTTATTAATTTTTTTAAAGAAAGATAAAAATTAGGCTCTGGATGAATTCTGATCCGAGAAAGTATAGCAACTGCTATTCTGTTTCAAGTCAGTTGGTTTATCCATCTTTATTAAAATAAATATTTATCAGGAGGCTTTTCTATGTATTATGCCCTCTTCTAAGTGATGTATATGTGGATACTTCAGCGACCAAAAGAAAAAAAAATATTTCTGCTTTCATAACATTTACCTTCTGAAGGGAAAGGGATAAAAAGTAAAGAAAATAAATAGGCAAATTGTATAGAGTGCTAGATGGCAATACATGCTATGGAGTGAAGGAGGAAGTGTGGCAATTGCCTGGCAGGATGAAGGGAGGGTATAATTTTTAAAAATGGTAGCCAAGGAGGCCACACAGAGGAAGAATACGTTTGAGTATACACCTGCGTAGCTGAGGGAGCCAGCCCTTCCCTTATGTGGAGAAGGAGTGTTCTAAAAGAAGGGAGTATATGACATAGCTGTAAAGTGGGAGACACCTGAGATGCTCTGAGCACAGAAAAGAGCCTGTGTAATGGCCCATCTCTCCTCAAAACAAGCCAAGGGCATCCTATGTCACACAAGTTAAAAACTAAAATGTTTGCAATGACATATAAGGAAGGCCCTACAAGAGTTGAGTTAGACTGAGAATAGAATCAAGCAGAAACAGGGTGAACAAACGGGTAAGCATTTAGAGGGCTATTGTAATTACCAGAGGACCAATGATGGCTGTTGAACCTGGATGAAAGCAGCAGAATTTGCCATGTTTTCAAACTGTGTATGTGTTCTGAAGGTAGTGGCAACAGAATTTGTTAATGAATCTCATAGGATGTGAGAGAAGTCTCCCATGACTAGAGTTTTTGACTTGAGTAATTTAAAAAATAAACTTGGCATCTTCACTTCTACTCCAAACAAAGAAAACATGATAAGGAAAAGAAAAAAGGAACCATTTTTGCTTTTCAAATGCTGGATGCTGACCTTGAGCCATGATGAATTATATTAGGTAAGGAGATGACAGAGGGAGACTGTGAAACCTATCCTATGGCTTTCTTCTTAAAAACACCCTACCGGGCAGGCATACCCGGGGCAGCTACAGCAAGCACTTTTATTCCGTGGCATGCAGATCTCTCCCCAGTTCCTCAGGCTGAGTGCTGTGTGGTTACAGTCTTCCCAGATGTTGCCTAAGGCTCATATGATATTCTTTCTTTTCCCTTTCCATCCTAAGTCCACATTTCTCAAGAAGATTTAGTTCATCTGTTCCCAAACTTCCTGTTAGCTTAGAGTCTCTCTGGTGTAAGCTGTTAGGCAAGACTAGCTTGCCAGTAATTTTCCAAGACAAAAGTAGTTAGCGCTTAGTGGAAAACCATTGTTAATAATTTTCCACCCAAGACCAGCTACTTTACCCTGAAAATGGACCACTTCAAGTTCCATTTCTTATATTTGTCATATGACTAAGATGAAAGACTTTACCTATTGCTTATCTGTCAAGTCCTTTTAAAGAATATTAGACTATCACAGTCTGCTGAGTTTATATCATTACTATGTGGCTTATGATGAATTCATCCTTACTTGTTTTTTAAATGAGGAGAAAACTAGAAAACATAAGTAGTCACAGTGTAGTTTTTCTGGCCTTATTGGTGAAATCTAACCCAATTTGGGACAATATTATTTAACATGAAGGCCTGGATATTATACAAGTCATAAACACTGCATCCCTCTTTCAGTACCAGCTCTATAAATCAGTAGATGCTTTAGCGCATACATCTTATCAATCAAATCCAAGCAAACTATGCTAACCTTAAATAATTTTATGAAAAGTGACTACTGTATTAAAAATCTATCTTTTGTTTTTTTCTTCAATTGAAGACTTAGTCTTTTACTAGGGATGGGGGTGTTTTCCTTTCATCTCAGGAAGTCTAACCCCAAGGCTTGGAAAAATGACCTGTCATGGTCTCCTGATGCAAGTCAATAGATATGCAATATTCATCATAAAATATGTGAAATTTAATGTTATTAATATTATTATTAATATCCATATATCAACTTTCCATAGCCCCCAAACTGTTTTTTTTTTTATATTTGTCCTTGACTCTAGGAAAAAAAAATATAATCTATTAACTCTTTCAACATTTACCCATTCAACCTTTTTATATTCATTCCCTATACTGGGCTGGGTGTGAATTATAAGGCAATTAATAAAAAAAAAAAAACTCCCCTGCCTTCAAGAAGAATGCTCTCTAGAGTCATGCTTTCTAAACTGAAGCCAGAGGATATTGTTTTAGAAGATGAAAATTAGTGTGCTGAGGAAATAAAGTGGATTGTTTAAGCATTAACAATACTTTCTTGCTGGAAGACTTTTCAGAAGCTTTATAAGCTACAGGATATTTTGACTTTTCAAAGGCTTGCTTAGTATAAAGCACTTTTAAGCTTATTTAATCAAGAAACATTCTTCAATTAAGAGCTTTAGGATATTATTTGTCACTAAGAAATGCTAGTCTGGTGTTATTCAAGCATATACCCAGTAATTTACAAATTCAGTATCATGCTGACAATCATTTAGCCAATGAACAAGTTAATTTAATGAAATTTTTAGAATTACAGAGTTGGTACTTGAAGGTCACTTGAAGATCATTTAATCATTATGCCCCTTTCCCAACATTTGCCTCTACTTGCTACACACAACTTATGAACCAGTTATAAAAGCTAAGTCTTCGTAGTTAACTCCAATCAGAGTTGGTCTACTGATCCTACGCGTGGTCATTGGATCTGAAACTATCCTATAGAGGGCATTATTGCATCCATCAGAATCCCCTACTGCAACTACTTGTACTATAAAGACAAAAGCTATGCTTCAGCTTTCTTTGTATGCAGTGCTGAATTAAGGAACTTATATTATAGTGGGAGCATCAGACAATAAGCAATTAAGTAACTAAACATACAGTATAATGGCAGAGAATGATAACTCTATAAAGAAAAAGTAAAGCAGAATAAAAAGATTAAAACTGATTAGAGAGGTTTAAGAGGGCCTCTCTAGGAGTAAGAATATTCCATTGAAGAAACTGAGTATGGAGGCTCTGAGATGAGAGAATGCATATTGACCTCAAAGAGCGGCAAAGAATTAAGTCTAAAAAAAGGAATTAGGGAGAAAAGTGCCATAAAACAATCAGAAAAAAAGCTGATAGGGATAATTTGTTAAGTAAGATTTGAAAACAAAGGATTGCACATAATTTAGATGTATGATAAATTTAAAACAATACCTTGAGTGTTTTGTTTTTTATCTTTTTTTTTTTTTTTTAATGTTCTTGTCATCCAAAAGAAGTTGACTGGAAGTGGCTCAGACAGTAAAGCGGCTGCCTGCAGTGCGGGAGACCCGGGTTTGATCCCTGGGTCGGGAAGATCCCCTGGAGAAGGAAATGGCAACCCACTCCAGTACTCTTGCCTAAAAAATTCCATGGACTGAGGAGCTTGGTGGGCTACAGTTCATGGAGTCGCAAAGAGTCGGACACGACTGAATGACTTCACTTTGACTTCACTTTCACTTTCCTCTAACTCAGTGTCAATTGTGGAGCTGAAAAATCAAGGGAAATGGAAGCAGTTATTTTTCCCCTTTCTTTTTAAAGTGTTTGTTGAGGTAAAATTCATTAATAAATTTAACCATAAATTTAACCATTACAAATGAACAATTCATTGCCATTTCAAACATTAACAATGTTGTCCAACTGCCACCTCTCTCTAATTCTAACAGAGAATATCTAATATTATATAGATATTAGATATCTAATATTAGATGGATATTAGATATCTATCTAATATCTAATTCTCTTGCACAGAAGGAAATCCCATATCCATTAAGAAATTGCTGTCCCCCACCCCTCAACCCCTGGAAGCCACCCATCTGCTTTTTATGTCAGCCAAGTTTTTTAAAGCTTCGATGGCAGATAATTTACTAATGATATTGTAAGATATTCAAAGTATACAACTTGATGACTTAATTTATAAGCGTACCTCAGAGATACTGCAAGTTAAAATCCAGATCTCTGCAATAAAGCAAATAAGGCAATAAAGTGAATCACACGATTTTATTTTGGTTTCCTCGTGCATATAAAAGTTATGTTCACACTGTACTGTAGTCTATTGAGTGTGCATAGCATTATACCTAAAAAAATGAGCAATTAAAAAATACCTTATTGCTCAAAAGTGCTAACCATCATTTGAGGCTTTAGTGAGTCATGGTATTTTTTTCTGGTGGAAGGTTTTCCCTGCATGTTGAAGGCTTCTAGCTGATCAGGGTGGTGGTTCCTGATGCTTGGGGTGACTGTGGCAATTTTTTACATAAGGCAGCAATGAAATTTGCTACTTGGATTGACTCTTCCTTTCCCAGACAATTTTCCAGTAGTGTACAATGCTGTCTGATAGCACTTTACCCCCTGAACTTCTTTCACAAGAGGAGTCAGTCTTCTCAAACCCAGCCAGGGCTTTATTAACTACATTGATGTTTCATTCTAAACCTTTTGCTGTGATTTCAACCATCTTCAGAGCCTTTTCATCAGAGTAGTTTTGGTCTGAAGAAATCACTTTATTTCCTTATCTTCAAGAAACCACTTCTTACCTGTTAAAGTTTTATCATGAGATTGCAGTAGTTCAGTCACACTTCAGGCTGCACTTCTAGTTCTTTTGCTGTTTCCACCACATCTACAGTTATTTCTTCCACTGAAGCCTTGAATCCCTAAAAGATTTCCATGAAAGTTGGTGTATAATGTTTCCAAACTACTCTAACATTGAGAGTTTGACTCTTCTCATGAATCAAACATATGGGATCTAGAATGGTGAATTGTTTCCTGAAGATTTAAAATTCCTTTCTCCAGATCCATCAGAGGAATCACTGTCCATGGCAACTGTAACCTTACAAAATGTATTTTTAAAAGAATGACTTGAAAGTCAAAGTTATACCTTGGTTCAAAGGCTGCAAAAGGGATGTTGTGTTACCAGGCATGAAAACAGTATTAATCTTGTTGTGCATCTCCATCAGAGCTCTTAGGCAACCAGGTGCATTGTCAATGAGAAATGATATATATACATATATATATATATATATATATTTTTTTTTTTTTTTTTAACTGGTACCATTATTCAAGTTTCCATAATCATCCCACAAATGTTCTATGGAGTCCATTTTTGGGTACTGTAGTAAGACAAGGCTGCTGCTTTTCTGTCTTACCACTTCTAGGTACCATCACCCCAATCAGTGTCAATCAATGAGATCCTCTCCAGGGCCACTGTGCAATTTGAACTCTAAACAATCTCCAACCCCCTAGAAACACAGTGCAAACCCTAATGCATAGCAAGTTTAGACCCAAAGATATTCTAGACCTTTGTTTTAAGAAGGAATTAAAAGCCTGAGTCATTATGTAAGTGTTGGGTGTGTTTGTGGGGGATAGGAGGATGTCTTTTTAAATTTATATTTATTTATATATTTTACTTATTTATTTATTTTTAACTGTACTGGGCCTTCATTGCTGCATGGACTTTTTACTACTTGTGGTGAGCAAGGGCTACCCTTCATTGCAGTACATGGACTCCTTATTTCAGTGGCTTTCTTGTTGCAGTGGCTTTTCTTGTGCAGAATTCAGTAGTTGCCACACATGGACTCAGCAGCTGTGGGCTCTAGAGCACAGACAATGAGCAGTAAAGTTTTGTTTTTGTTTTTTCCTGAGCAGTAGGTCTCAGCAGTGGGCTTAATACTCAGTAAGCCATATTGTAAACAGAGGTGCTGTCATTCAGACTTTGTTATTCTATTTATAGAGCACAAGCAGAGCACATTTAGCACAATGCTTAAGGGCCCTAGGACTCTTGGAAGGGTCAATGAGCATTGGCTTCAACATACAATCACCAGCTATGTGAGCCCCTAACAAGAGAATAAGTCTGTCCTTTGAAGCCAGGCACTGACTTCTCTTCTCTAGAGATGAAAGTCCTATATGACATCTTTTTCCAATAGAAAGCTATTTTATCTACATTAAAAATCTGTGTTTCGTTATACCTATCTTCATGAATTATTTTAACCAGATATTCTGGACAACTTACTACAGCTTTTGCATCAGTACTGGATGCTTCACCTTCATTTTATTTATTTATTTTTTTAATTGAGGTATAGTTGATTGACAATATCATAAGTTTCAAGTATTTCACCTTTCACTTTTATGTCATGAAGATAGCTTCTTTTCTTAAACCTTATGAAACAACCTCTGCTAGCTTCAGACTTTTGTTCTGCAGATTCCTCAACTCTCTTAGCCTTTCTTGACTTGAAGAGAGTTAGGGCCTTGCTCTGAATTAGGTAAGCTGCAGCTTAAAGAAATGTTGTGTCTGCTTTGATCTTCTATCCAGACCACTAATCTTCCTGTTTATCAACAAGATGTTTCACTTATCTTTCATGTGTTTACTGGAGTAGCACTTTTAATTTCTTTCAATAACTTTTTCTTCACATTCACAACTTGACTAACTGGTACAAAAGGTCTAGCTTTTGGCCTCTCTTAGCTTTCAACAGGAGAAGGCAATGGCACCCCACTCCAGTACTCTTGCCTGGAAAATCCCACGGGCAGAGGAACCTGGTAGGCTGCAGTCCACGGGGTCGCTAAGAGTTGGACACGACTGAGCAACTTCACTTTCACTTTCCACTTTCATGCATTGGAGAAGGAAATGGCAACCCACTCCAGTGTTCTTGCCTGGAGAATCCCAAGGACAGGGGAGCCTGGTGGACTGCCATCTATGCGGTCGCACAGAGTCAGACACGGCTGAAGTGACTTAGCAGCAGCAGCAGCTTTCAACGTGCTTTTTTTTTTTTTTTTTAACTAAGGTTAGTCATTGGTAGCTTTTGATTTAAGGTTAGATATGTGAAACTCTTTCTTTCATCTGAACACTTAGAGGCCAGTGTAGGGCTGGCAGTTAGCCCAGTTTCAACATTGTTCTATATCAGGGAGTAGAGAGACCTAAGGAGAGGGGGAGAGGTGAAGGAATGGCTAGTCAGTGGAGCATCAGAACATGCCTGGTATTTACTGTTTGTTGTATTATATGATGGAGAAGGAAATGGCAGCCCACTCCAGTATTTTTGCCTGGAGAATCCTGTGGATGGAAGAGCCTGGTGGGCTGCTGTCCATAGGGCCGCACAGAGTTGGACTCGACTGAGGCGACATAGCAGCAGCAGCAGCAGTATTATATGGGGGTGGTTCATGTAGCTACAAAATAATTATAATAGTGGCATCAAAGATCACTGATCAGAGATCATTCTAACAAATATAATAATAAGGAAAAAGTTTGAAATGTGAGAATTATCAGAATGTGACACAGAAATGAACTGGGCGTCTGCTGTTGGAAAAATGGCACCAATAGACTTGCTTGAGGTGGACTTGCCACAACCTTCTATTTGTAAAACTCAAGATCTTTGTGAAGCACACACAAAAAAATGAGGTAGGACTGTATATATACATTGTGAACAATTCTTAGTTATTTGTATTTATAAATTCTAGACAAATTCATTGAATTCCATCCCATTCCATTCCATCCCATCCTATTCTATTCATCTATATTGTGGCCCTACTTTGTCAGAACTCTAAGTATATAACCTGTCTCTCCTCCAAAAACCTGATCAACTTAACTACTCAATATAGTTTGCTTAAATTTTGTCAAATTTATACCCCCCACCACACACACACCTTAATCTGTTCCCTGGTGGCTCAGCTGGTAAAGAATCTGCCTGCAAGGTGGGAGACCTGGGTTTGACCCCTAGTTGGGAAGATTCCCTGGAGAAGGGAACGGCTACCCACTCCAGTATTCTGGCCTGGAGAACTCCATGGACTGTATAGTCTGTGGGGTCATAAAAAGTTGGACACGACTGAGCAACTTTCACTAGATCACTAGATCACACACACCTTAATTTTATGGAGAAGGACTTTTGGAAATTGATTAAATAATTTATTAAAGATTACGTGGCCCATTATCATAAATCTAGGACCAAGTATTAGAGTACATCTCAGTTTTGTAGTTTATGTAGGACCTCTGGACAGTGGATTTGGAAAAAGTTTGTGCTTTCTTTATGTCACTTTATATCACCTAGTATAGCACCTTTCCTCGCATCCTGGCAGTTTTTGATGAATATCTTGAAAGACTATTAATCTTCACTAGAATGTCAGCCTACATATACAGAACTATTCTAGAGATCTGTACAAACACTGATCTTACTAAAAATTAAGGGTCTAAGACAACATTGAGAAGTATTAAGAGAAAAGAAAAAAACTGGAGATGAATGCAAATGCATGTGTTGCTTTCCTCCAGGGATCTAAATCAAATCCTCATTGTATAATTTGATTTGGTTACTCATTGTTTCTAATTAGAAAAAATCACATTTACATGATTTCCCCCTCCTTTTTAGTTTCTCACCAAAATTGCTTTGCTCAATTATGCCACTTTATGGTTTCATGTAATTTGTATCTCTTGACTCAACAGTTCCCCACATCATTTGGAATGTGTTTATTTTTTTAAGAAGTGAAAGTTTGAGAGCTATTCTCAAACTTAGCATGAGACTTAAGTAGCACCAGTAAGTACAGAAGCATGCTAAGAGCAAACTGAGGAATACTTGAAAGTTCAAAACTAGGATGATGCTTATTACTAACTATGTGTGAAATTAATTAAAGATTTAATTATTTGAGAAAAAATAAATTGGCAGTTTCTACTTTTTGAGTCATTAAAAACATGTCTATTGCTCTAGGGGTTTTGAGTGTATCTGTAAAAAAATAGACTATATGAGCTTTGATGTTGCAAGATTTTTTTAACAGAATTTCAACTTGAATATAAGCTACAGTTTTAGCTTTTTATCCCAAATATGCCAACCTATTTTCTCTTCATATATATATATATATATATATCTCCACCAAGATGTTTAAAAACTATGAGATGATTTTCCCTTTAAAAAAAAATACCTCTTTTATAAAGTGGCACATAGACTTATAGAGGACTTTCAGGCTCATTTATAAATTAAGAAACTGGCTAGTGAGTGTATTATGGCCCAAGGTTATATAGCTAGCTAAACATAAAACTAATAAGTATACGAAAGTTCCATAGAATAGTGTTCCTTCTGCTTGCTGCCTACTACATGATTCAGTAGGTAGCAATAATGAGGTACATGCGGGAAGTGATACAAATCGATTATTACAATTTTCTTTTTCTTTAATTCTATATATTTGTGTGCAATTATAACTTAAATGTGGTAATATCAGAATACTTGTTTCCTTCTGTCCCAATTTTCTTTTCAGTAGTCCATGCTTTAGTCAGTAAATCTTAAAAATAAATTGATGCAGCAAAAGCCTCCTATCCATCTATTTTTACATCTATTCCAAGACCTAGGGCTACAGTGAAGTTCAAGATAAAGCATTTACATCTTTCAAGCAATTTACTATTTACATTTGCTATTTCTCAGTAAAATAAAAGTATTAAGCAAGTAAATATTTGAAGAACATAATTTGATGGATGAGTAATGAAGAAACTAGATCAATGAGTAGGATCCTTTGATAATTTTTAAGTTGACTGGATGTTCAGAGTAGTATCTCTGAAGAGAGAACCTTTTTTTGTGGAGATCTGCTTGAAGAAATCAGGAATCAACCTTCAGAAGACTTTGGAGACCAATGTTCCAAGAAGATACTGTAGTAAATATTTGCTAAGGCTCTGAGCTGAGAATCAACTTGCCATCCTGTGGTCCCTATAGCTGCATATGTTCAGTACAGCTAAAGTGAAGATGGGGAAAGGGTTCCAAGGTGCATAGCAGCAGGAATCGAGATAACATGGGGCCCAGAAGGCCATGAAAATGCATCTGGATACTGCACATAATTTTAAAAGCCATCGGCCTTAATTTTATTTGTTTATATAGGCCATAGAATTCAGAGTTAATTGTCCGCAATTCAGGGTCATGTCATCCACAACCTAGAGCTAATTTTTTTGGGGGGGAGTGGGGAGTGTCTCTTCCCCCTAAAAATCCACTGAAAGGATTCTTACTTAGTAGATATTCATGTCTATGATCCAGTTAACTACATTTGTTTCAAATTTTAAATTCAAATAATGTTAAAAGTAAGGTACAGTAAAATATCCTAATGCATTCTAACAAAGTGAAGACAGAGTATTCTGCTTCGTTTGTTTTTTGGCAATAATTTTATTTTCAAAATATATTTATTATTTTATATAAAGAATGAGCACCCATGGACAATACAAACTTTTAAAAACAGAGATAATTAGGATAAACAGTTTTGCAAAATAATAATCTGCATTGTATTGGCACCAATAATGGAATTTTCCATGAAACAGTCTGGGTTATTTCTTACCTATACTTTTAAAAATAATTTTGTTTCTCCTGAACCATAGGTAAAATATGATCTGAGGGTGAAAAGAAAAGATTAGTAACAGTAACATAGTGTTATCTTACTGTTGGTATTTCCAAATTTTAAATTAATTCAGATACTATAAGTATAAAATATGACAGTTAACTGATTTTAATTGAAATTTTATATCCACATGTATAAAGCATTGCTGTTTCTCTTGAACCTCTTCCAATTCATCAATCTGCTCAGCTGCCTTGTGAGTTAAAGGATAAGTATAAACGTTTATATGAAGCCGTGCATAGGGGAGCAAAGCAATTAGGTGTGCTTTTAGTACTTTGAATGAAGGTAAAACAATGATAAACCTACAACCAAATAGTAATTTAAATAATCCCCAGCCAAATTAGACCTGGCTATTCCAATTCTGAAATCAAACAACCTTGATCTGAATCTCAGCTCCAGTTGCATTGACCTTGGATGAGTTACTATCATCTTGAGCCCATGTTTACTCAGTTGCCAAATAGAGCCAATAATACACACCTTATATAGTTACTGTGAAGTTTAAATGATACAGAGAACTTAGTAGAGTATCTGGGATATAATATTTGTATTATACATTACTGTGTAAGGTCAAAATATCCCAGTAGCATTCATTTCCACATTTGGGATGGCAAAGTGTATCAGGACACATGCATCGAGTTTTCCTTGGAGTACTCTGGTTGTTGCTTTCCAGTGATTTTCTTTACCTGCTGCATACAAACTCCCAGGGATCTGTCGCTTGACAGTTGAGATGTTTAGAGGATTAGTGCATTGAATGGCAGGTTAACTTACATTACAGTTCTGCCCCTGTGTAACTTGCCTTCATGTTCTTAAAATACAATATATCAAAAACAAGACTGATGATGACAAAGAGGAAGAAAACAGTTCTCTCACTGTCAAGCTGAACAAACCAGCATACCTTCAAAATAAAATTTAGACTGGAATCTCAATTCCTTTGTCTTTTCAAAGAGAGATACTTTCTGGATTCAAAAATAAAAACACATTTATCTCCCAAAAGAGGGAAAAAAATATGAAGCACTTTTAATATTGCTATGTTCTATAAATTGCCAGTTTATATTTATCTATACCTGGAATAGCCAGATCTCAATCTGTTGGTAACTCTTCAAATTAGCCTTTGGTTCTAGACTTAGTATTGTTTTCCCTACATTTAAAGTGTCAAAAGCATCATCTAATTTTTTGATTAGAGAAAGTGAGTTCTGTAGCAAAACTGAATACTAGAAAAGAGGTGGGGAAAATAGCATTTGAGGTTTTCCTTTGTTTTTATTCAGGGCTTGGATAAAATTATTGTACTCAAAAAATGAAATAATTATAAAATGATATATAATGAGAAAATTAAAATGCTTTCTTTCCATTCATGTTTCTCTGTCCATTTTTCTTAGTCTACACTGAGCCACTCTTTTTTATTTATTTTATATCCTTTCTGAGCAACTTTGTGCCACCCAAGGAAATATGAATATAGAGTCTTCATTTAACCCTCTTTTCTATTCCAAAGATATGAGATCATACGCAGTTTTATCTTGTCTTCTTTACGCATATATACAGGTATATTACTGTAGTCTTCCATTGATGGGCTTTGTTTCTAATCTCTTGCTATTAAAAACATTACTACAATGAATAGCCATTACACAGACCATTTGACACACATGCAAGTGTATCTGCAGGATACATTCACAATAGCAGGATTGCTAGGTCAAAAGTTACATATGTTTATAATATTGATAACTGCTGTGCAATTGCCTTATATAGGTATTGAATTGACATTCTACTTTTCTTTTTTTGTTGTTTTTTTTGGATTTGAAACCACATTTATTTCACCACACATTTACCTCCCATTACTCCATGTCAACGCCCAATACAGGAAACAGACTTTCACTTTCTTTTTCACTTTTCTCTCAATTCCAGGAAATGTTTGTTTTTAACATGAACTTCAGTTCAATGACTAGTGAGTGTTTTTTGAAAGATGTTTTCTCTGGGCTTTTTTTTTTTTTTTTTAAACTTTACAATATTGTATTAGTATTGAAACATGTATAATATCATGTATGAAACGAGTCGCCAGTCCAGGTTTGATGCCCGATACTGGATGCTTGGGGCTGGTGCACTGGGACGACCCAGAGGGAGGGTATGGGGAGGGAGGAGGGAGGAGGGTTCAGGATGGGGAACACAGGTATACCTGTGGCGGATTCATCTCGATATTTGACGTTCTACTTTTCTACCAACTATATATAAAAATACCTGTTTCTCTTAACAGTTTTTCCAACAGAATATTTTACTGAGCTTATACTTTTCACTAATAGGTAAAAAATAATCATTCAGTATAGTGGTAATTTTTGTTTTATTAGAATTACTAAGATTGAGTATCTTTGCTTATTTTTCAAACTGTTTTTACATTCATTCTGTGAATTGAGTGTTCATATTTATCACTTAGTTTTTGTGTTTGGTTATTGATGTTTAGTTTTTCAATTTTCTAGTTATACATTGTGCACATTAGAGGTATTATTCCTTTTATTATGCCAATACCATTAATTGATAATCTATTTTTTCCTCACTGATTATGTTATTCTTTATCCTGCACTAATTTCTTGATTTTTTTATTTTTGGATCTCATAATTAATTTATCCATTAATGATCTAGTAATACAGTAATTTAATTATTGATGCTTTAAAATTTAGTGTCTATTTCCTCTCACTGAAATTTTTTTTTAGTCTTTAGGATTTAAAGTTTCTTTGCTATAGTTGTTAATTAATTTTGTCATACATACCTAAGGTCATCTTATTTAGCTTTATGAAATATTTTGATATCTTTATTGAGATCAAGCTAAATTAATTAAGTGACAAATGGAGAATTAGCAAGTTTATGAGCTGCACTTTGCTATCAACTCAGTGTCTCGTTTTATTTATTCAAGTTTTGCCTGTAACTTTTAGTCATTGTTGTTTAGTCACTCAGTCTCATCCAAATTTTTGCGACCTCATAGATTGCAGTATGCCAGGCTTCCCTGTCCTTCAGTATCTCCCAGCGTTTGCTCGAATTCATGTCCATTTAGTCAGTCACGTCATCCAACCACCTCATCCTCTGTTGTCCCCTCCTCTTCCTGCCTTCAATCTTTACCAGCTTCAGCATCTTTTCCAAAGAGTCAGCTGTTTGCATCAGGTGGCCAAGTATTGGAGCTTCAACATCAGTCCTTCCAATAAATATTCAGGGTTGATTTCCTTTAGGATTGACTGGTTTGATCTCTTTGCAGTCCAAGGGACTCTCAAGTGTCTTCTCCACCCACAGTTCAAAAGCATCAATTCTTTGGCATTCAGCCCTCTTTATGGTCCAGCTTTCACATCTGCACATGACTACTGGAAAAACCATACTTTGACTATAATGGTTTATAATATATTTCAAATAAGCCTTGCATATTTGTTTCCATTTGTTCTTTTGCACTTCTCTTTGAATATTATTATAAACTATTTGCTTCCACACTTCTACATGCTATCTTATAGGCTGTATTTATTATTTTATATCTTCTGTCTTGTTTACTTCATTTTTACATATTAAATGGATGTGCTTTTTCCTTGTTCATAGCAGTTTTTCAGTTGCTTTGAGAGTGTTTATGGATATGCAATTACGTTGTCTATAAGTACTGAACATTTTACTTCATCCTTTTTCTTTCTATGCTTCTATTTTTTAATGTTGTATAATCATCTAACATCTTTAGAACAGTGTTATGTTTCAGAGTCTTGTCTTAATTGCTTTGAATTCCTCTGAACATAACTATGGCTTTAGTTTGAATTAGATGATTTTTTCATAATGTGGAAGTACAGATAAATCTTACTGTATTAAACATCTTTTAAAATTAATTTTAATATTATCAAATGCTTTTCAGTATGTATGGACATAATCAAATGCTTTCCCCTCCTAAGACATAATAATATGAAGGCTTATATTAATATATTTAATCCCTTGGAACATTATACTCAGCAGAAAGAGTTTGAACATTGCCAATGTCTTTTTTCTCTAATAATGTTATAATTTTTGTAAGTACTTGCTGTTTAATCATTGGGTAGGATTGTCTCAAAAAGCTGCTGGGACTGATGCTTTCCTGTTGCTGCTGCTGCTAAGTCACTTCAGTCGTGTCCGAGCAGCCCACCAGGCTCCCCCGTCCCTGGGATTCTCCAGGCAAGAACACTGGAGTGGGTTGCCATTTCCTTCTCCAATGCATGAAAGTGAAAAGTGAAAGTGAAGTCGTTCAGTCGTGTCTGACCCTTTGCAACCCCTAGGGAGGCATATTCATCTGCATATTGAATTCTTCAGGCAAGACTACTGGAGTGGTTAGTCATTCCCTTCTCCAAAGGATCTTCTGACACAGGGATCAAACCCAAGTCTCTTGCACTGCAGCCAGATTCTTTACTGTCTGAGCCACTAGGGAAGTCCCAAAGATCTCTTTTATTACTGGAAATTGTTCTGTTTACAATCTTTTTCCTCCCCTGAGATCTAGTCTGGTAATTTATATTTGAAAGAGAATATACAGATTCTTCTTAAACAGAGTGTTTTCTTATTATTCTTTTAGTATGTTCTCTTTCTATTGTGTGTGTTAGTCCCTCAGTCACCTCCGACTCTTTGTGACCCCGTGGACCCTCGCTCGCCAGGTTCCTCTGTCCATGGAATTCTCCAGCCAAGAATACTGAAGTGGGTTGCCATTCCCTTCTCCAGGGCTTTCTGTGGTTACCTCTCTTTAATAATTAACTAACTTTTCATATTTCTCCCTTTCAATTTTATTTTCTCCTTTTTTACCTTTTATGTTATTTTCTATCATTTATATTATTATTAATAAAACTATATTGTTTGTTATAATATTAACTTTATTTTTTTGTATATTCCCCTATTGACCAAGTTTTTGAATTGCTATACTTTTCTGTTTTTGTTTTTAAACTCTTGTTTTGGTTTATGTTATTATTTTTTAAATAAAATTTCTTCTGACATACAGTTGATTTATTTTCCTCTTTTTTACATTTCAATTATTGTATAAAGCTGTACATTTTCCTCATGCCACTTCATTAGGTAAATAATGTTTACATTATCATTACTTTCTAGAAATTGTGAAGCATTACTGATTTTCCTTTTTGATACAGAAATGTTTTTAAAATTAATATATATATATTTTTTTCATTTACAAGGAAAGTGATCTTTCGTTTTTGTTTTGGTCTTTAAAATACCAGTTTATTACATTGAGATCAGGCCACAGTTTCCGCACTTTTTCTGTGTTTCAGAAGTAATTAAAAACTTATTTTGTAATATGCGGACTTTTTGGTGAATGCTCTGCATTTACCTGCAGAAATTCATTAATGGGTTTGTATTACCATTGTTTTTTCCCATTACTAGTATTTCTCCTTATACTGTCTATATTTATGATTCATAAGTGTTAAGCTGGTAGAAGGCATAAACTTTAGTATTATGAAGGATCCTTATTTGTTTTAAATAATATTATTCTATTTGTTTTCATTGTTCTCATATTAAAACTATGTTCATATTTTCTAATTTTATTTCCTTAATATAATTTTACCTATTTATTTATTTTCAAATTCCCTAAAGACTTTTGTTCAGCTTTGTCCATTGTATACTGTATAGAGTTAGATTTTACTTAGTGATTAAATATGAAAATGTTGCTTTTCCTTACAATTGACAATTTACACTAAAGTTTTTTTTAACATCTATATTTATTCATAGTCTCTTGAAATTAAGCACAATATTTCTGAAACAGAAACGTACTGTTATCACTTATAGCAATAAATACACATTGCTACTATCCTTCTCCTTTTTAAAAATTTTTATTTTCTTTCCCTGGTTTACTGTCATTTTTTTGTTAGACATATAGTTTTTTCCTTGTCAGGGTATATCACTTAAATTATGTTCTATCACATCAATTCATAAATCTATTTTATTTTTAATGATATGCTTAGAGAATTCAGTTGTTTTGTTGCTAAGTTGTATCTGACTCTTTTGCAACCCCATGGACTATAGCCCCCAGGCTCCACTGTCCATGGGATTTACCAGACAAGAATACTGGAGTGGGTTGCCTTTTCCTTTTCCAGGGGAAATATTCAGTACTTACCATTAATCCCCTTAGCTCTGATTTCCCTCCCCCCCAACCCAATATCTTTTCAGTTCAGTTCAGTTCAGTTGCTCAGTCATGACTCTTCATGACCCCATGGGCCACAGCATGCAAGGTCTCCCTGTCCAACACCCAGAGTCTCCTCAAACTCATCTCTATTGAGTCAGTGATGCCATCCAACCGTCTCATCCTCTGTCGTCCCCTTCTCCTCCTGCCTTCAATCTTGCCAAGCATCAAGGTCTTTTCCAATGAGTCAGCTCTTCACATCAGGAGGCCAAAATATTGGAGTTTTAGCTTCAACATCAGTCCTTCCAATGAATATTCAGGACTGATCTCCTTTAGGATGGACTGGTTGGATCTCTTTGCAGTCCAAGGGACTCTCAAGGGTCTTCTCCAACACCACAGTTCAAAAGCATCAATTCTTCAGTGCTCACCTTTCTTTATAGTCCACCTCTCACATCTATACATGACTACTGGAAAAGCTATAGCCTTGACGAGACAGACCTTTGTTGGAAAAGTAATGTCTCTGCTTGTTAATATGCTGTCTAGGTTGGTCATAACTTTCCTTCCAAGGAGTAAGCGTCTTTTAATTTCATGGCTGCAATCACCATCTGCAGTGATTTTGAAGCCAAAAATAAATAAGTAAATAAAGTCAGTCACTGTTTCCACTGTTTCCCCGTCTATTTGCCATGAAGTGATGGGACCGGATGCCATGATCTTCGTTTTCTGAATGTTGAGCTTTAAGCCAACTTTTTCACTCTCCTCATTTGCTTTCAACAAAAAGCTCTTTAGTTCTCCTTCAATTTCTGCCATAAGGCTGGTGTCACCTGCATATCTGAGGTTATTGATATTTCTCCTGGCAATCTTGATTCCAGCTTGAGCTTCTTCCAGCCCAGCATTTCTCATGACGTACTCTGCATATAAGTTAAATAAGCAGGGTGACAATATACAGCCTTGATGTACTCCTTTTCCTATTTGGAACCAGTCTGTTGTTCTATATCCAGTTCTCCCTGTGGCTTCCTGGTCTGCATACCGGTTTCTCAAGGGGCAGGTCAGGGGGTCTGGTATTCCCATCGCTTTCAGAATTTTCCACAGTTTATTGGGATCCACACAGTCAAAGGCTTTGGCATAGTCAATAAAGCAGAAATAGATGTTTTTCTGGAACTCTCTTGCTTGTTCCATGATCCTGCGGATGTTGGCAATATGATCTCTGCTTCCTCTGCCTTTCCTAAAACCAGCTTGAACATCTGGAAGTTTGTGGTTCATGTATTGCTGTGACCCTATGAACTGCAGCACTCCAGGTTTCCCTGCCCATCATCTCCCAGAGTTTGCTCAAACACATGTCATTGAGTCAGTGATGCCATAAAACCTTTCGTCCTCTGTCACTCCCTTCTCCCCTTGCCTTCAGTCTTTCCCAGCAGCAGGGTCTTTTCCAATGAGTCGGTTTTTCGCATCAGGTAGCCAAAGTATTGGAGCTTCATCATCAGTCCTTTCAATGAATATTCAAGGATGATTTTCTTTAGGATTGATTGGCTTGAATTCCTTGCCATCCAAGGAATTCTCAAGAGTCTTCTCTAGCACCGCAGTTGAAAAGCATCACTTCTTCAGTCCTCAGCCCTCTTTATGTCAACTCTCACATCCATACATGAATACTGGAAAAATCATAGCTTTGACTATATGGACCTTTGTCAGCAAAGTGATGTCTCTGCTTTTCAATACACAGTCTAGGTTTGTCATAGCTTTTCTTCCAAGGAGCAAGTGTCTTTTAATTTCATGGCTATAGTCACAATCCACAGTAATTTTGGAGCCTAAGAAAATAAAAGTCTATCACTATTTCCATTTTTTCCCCCATCTATTTGTCATGAAGTGATGGGACCAGATGCCACAATCTTAGTTTTTTTAATGTTGAGTTTTAAACCAGCTTTTTCAGTCCCCTCTCCCATGTTCATCAATAGGCTCTTCATTTCCTCTTTACTTTCTGCCATTAAGGTGGTATCATCTGCATGTGAGGTTGTTGATATTTCTCCCAGTAATCTTAATTCCAGTTTATGCTTCATCCAGCCCAACATTTTACAGGATGTACTCTCCATATAAGTTAAATAAACAGGGTGACAATGTTCAACTTTATCATATTCCTTTCCCAATTTTGAAGCAGAAATAGATGGTGTATTAAAATACAATATATTGATATATATATATTTCTTTGTTGACTGATTACATAGGGAACAGTATGGTTACTAAAAAAAAATTCTTTAAATCACATTTCTTTCTCTTTAAGTTCTAAGAGGCATTACTCTGCCTTCTGTTTTGTTTCATCTTTTCTGTGGTTCTCTGTTTTTGAATTTTACTATATATAATTTAATGTCAATCTGAGTAGTTAGTGAAATGTTTGTTCTTTTTATGGCTCTGTCAAAGGATTTGCTCTTTATCATTAAAATCTACTACTTCAGTGGAAGGGCTCCATGTTGACTTCTGGGTCAACTTTTTCTGTCATATGGTATGTTTTTTAACTATGTGAATTCATATGCTAATTTATTCAGAAATATGTCATTGAATTGTACCTTCATTTATTTTTTCTATTCAAGTATTGGGTTTATTTCTCTGGCAGAATCAATTAAGAATACTGTTTCTCTTTTGCCTTATATGTGGAACTGTGTATTTTTTGTCTCTGAAATGTTTTTAACTCTTTCTTGTTATTCATTCAGTTTGGTTGTTCTTGTAGTTTTCATCCACTATATCCCTTACCCATAGTGTATGCTCTTTGATTTGTTTCTTCCTTTTTTTTTTTTTTTGGTAGAGGTTGTGCTTTTCTTTTCTCCTCCACCCCCATTTATTCCTAAGTTTCTGCCAGTTTAGTTTTATTTTCTTCCTTTTTTTCCCTCGTATATCTGTTATGTGGTTTTCACTAATGGAGGTAATTGCCTCATAAATATTTTTCCAATTTTAAGAGAAATACTTGGTCAGAATTCTCATCTGTTATGTGGGAGTATGTTTCAGGCTAAAACTTGAGCAAGTTTTTGTGATTGTTGCACCTTTTCATGTAATATTTTTAGTGATTATGCTGTGATGGCTTCCTTTTTACTACTTCTTGGAATTAGCGAAATTTTCTTAGCCCATCGTCTTACAGAATCATCCACCCCTCAAGTTTTCTTTTTTTTCAGATTTTTTTTCTAAGCATCTTTTTCAGTGTTGTCCATATGAATTCTGTTCCATGGATTACATAACCAGTCACTCCAAATCTCACAGCTTCTGTTTCACGCAATAGATATGGGACTAGATCATTTCAGGACGTGCCCATTATAATTAGAAAGTGCTCTTTGGCTTGCATTTTTGGAAATCCCTGACACTGAGCTGCCTCATTTTCACTTCCATCTCTATAGTTGCTGAAAAAAAGAACTACAAAATCAGTTAAAATCTGAATACCCATTATATTTTATTGTACATCATACCTATGAAGATATTAACAGCTTTGGTAGTTCTTTTTTTTTTAATTCACATTTTTGGTTTTGTATCTGTTCAACTACATATTTAATTATAATACCAAAATATCAGTGACATCAGATCATTTCAGTTCAGCCTCTTAGTCATGTCTGACTCTTTGAAACCCTATGGACTGCTGCTAAGTCACTTCAGTCATGTCCGACTCTGTGTGACCCCATAGATGGCACCCCACCAGGCTCCGCCATCCCTGGGATTCTCCAGGCAAGAACACTGGAGTGGGTTGCCATTTCCTTCTCCAATGTATGCAAGTGAAAAGTGAAAGTGAAGTCGCTCAGTTGTGTCCAACTCTTAGTGACCCCATGGACTTCAGCCTACCAGGCTCCTCCATCCATGGGATTTTCCAGGCAAGAGTTCTGGAGTGGGGTGCCATTGCAACACACCAACTCCTGGTGATGGACAGGGAACTTCACCAACTCCTTACGCAAACTCATGTCCATCAAGTCAGTGATGCCATGCAACCATCTCATCTTCTATCATCCCCTTCTCCTCCTGTCTTCAATCTTTCCCAGAATCAGGGTCTTTTCCAATGAGTCTGGTCTTTGCATCAGGTGGCCAAAGTTTTGGAGCCTCAGCTTCAGCATCAGTCCTTCCAATGAATATTCAGGACTGACTTCCATTAGGATTGACTGGTTCTATCTTCTTGCAGTTCAAGCGATTCTCAAGAGTCTTCTCCAACACCACAGTTCAAAAGCATCAGTTTTTTGGTGCTCAGCTTTCTTTATGGTGCAACTCCCACATCCATACATGACTACTGGAGAAAAACATAGCTTTGACTAGACGGACCTTTGTCGTCAAAGTGATGTTTCTGCTTTTTAATATGCTGTCTATGTTTTTCTTCCAAGGAGCAAATGTCTTTTAATTTCATGGCTACAGTCACCATCTGCAGTGAATTTGGGTCCCAAGAAAATAAAGTCCATCACTGTCTCCACTTTTCCCCCATATATTTGCCATGAAGTGATGGGACCAGATGCCATGAGCTTATTTTTTTGAATGTTATGTTTTAAGTCAGTTTTTTCACTCTCCTCTTTCACTTTCATCAAGAGAACCTTTAGTCCCTGTGAGCATTCTGCCATGAGGGTGGTGTCATCTCCATCTCTGAGGTTGCTGACGTTTCTCCCAGCAGTCTTGATTCCAGTTTATGCTTCATCCAGCCTGGCATTTTGCATGATGTACTCTGCACATAAGTTATATAAGCAGGATGACAATATAAGCCTTGATGTACTCCTTTCCCAATTTTGGGCCAGTCTGTTGTTCCATGTCCAGTTCTAACTGTTGCTTCTTGACCTACATACAGATTTCTCAGTAGGCAGCTAATGTGGTCTAGTATTCCATCTCTTTAAAAATTTTCCAGTTTGTTGTGATCTACACAGTCAAAGGCTTTAATGTAGTCAATGAAGCAGAAGTAGATGTTTTTTCTGGAACTTTCTTGCTTTCTCTGTGACCCAACAGATGTTGGCAATTTGATCTCTGGTTCCTCTGCCTTTTCTAAATCCAGCTTGAACATCTGAAAGTTCTCAGTTCACGTATTGTTGAAGCCTAGCTTGAAGAATTTTGAGCATTATTTTTCTAGCACGTGAGATAGTGCAATTGTGCGGTAGTTTGAACATATTTTGGCATTGCCTTTCTTTGGGACTGAAATGAAAACTGACCTTTTCCAGTCCTGTGGCCACTGATGAGTTCTCCAATTTTGCTGGTATATGGACTTTAACAGCGTCATCTTTTAGAATTTGAAATAGCTCAGCTGGAATCCTATCACCTCCACTAGCTTTGTTTGTACTGATGCTTCCTAAGGCCCACTTGACCTAGCACTCCAGGATGTCTGGCCCTAGATGAGTGATCTCACCATTGTGGTTATCTGGGTCATTAAGATCTTTTTTGTATAGTTCTACTGTATATTCTTGCCATCTCTTCTTAATATCTTCTACTTCTGTTAGGTCCGTGATGCTTCTGTCCTTCATATCAGTGGTTTAAATCATTAAGTGTTTATGTTTTCCTCAAATAGTCCAATGCTGACATTTCTATTTTGGAAGCCCTTCTGGGCCACTTTGCTACAATTGATTATTTGGGAACATAGACGTTTCCATATTAGACTCCAGTGTCTTAAATATGACTTCCAGTGCCACTTTAAGTCCCCATTCCAGCCAGCTGGAAAGTAAGCAGATGAGAAAATCTTAAAGGATAAGGCATAGGTAATAAGTAATAAGTAATCAAGTCTTATATTTCATTGACAAAATTAGAGTCATGCAGTCTTAATTTCGTGCAAAGTAGACTGGCATATAGTCTATCCAAATGCCCTGTAGGATAAGAACATGAGTTTGATGATCAAATAACTCCCTCTGCTACACTAGATTACTGAGACAGAAGTCCTTGGATGTTTCATGCTACCATATACATATTAAAAATTGTTCCCTATGCTTTTTGTTACTTTGATTTTCCAATACTAAGCCTAAGATGTGATAGCTGTTTAGTATGTATTTGATGAATGAGTGCCTAGTGGAGAGTGACTAGCTGAAAGAGCTGAATAGACAGATAGATGGTTGTTGCCTCTTTTTGGAGGATTAACAATGAAAAGGTAAGTGAATTGATCAGAAAAGACAGGTAGTGAATGTAGGTAAGTTGTCAAAACTATCCTTTTATGCCATAGCGTATTCTTTTCTCAGTTCTTTTTTCTTTCTTTCTTTCTTTCTTGTCTAGTTCTAGAGGATGAATGTGAGACTTCAGGTATAGAGAAATACAAAAAATAAAAGTTAAACTCCATGGATTATATCCCAACTTTAGGTTCACAATTGCTCTTATATTTTTTTCTCTTTTTTCTATTATATTTACATTTGTTTCTTATTCTGATTGAGACAGATTTCCACATGTGCTTTGATGAAGTTAATAGAAAACAGCTTCTAAATGCGATATTTGGTTGGATTTAGGCATGGAATTTTTCAAAGTATCAACATGAAATTGTCCATAAAATTGGTATTGAAATTGTAAAAGTTTATAAAAAAGTTCAAAGTGTTTATTCTGCTTTCATCTGGCTTGCAATAAGAGAATAAATAGGAATGTGGACCAGAAGCAACTTGAGGAAGGTCTCTAAAATCTTCCAAAGTTAAACATCCATCTTAGACCTTTAATAGTAATGCTTCAAAGTTTATGCAGCTTGCACTAAGGGTTTTGAGTCTTCCTCAGTGTAGTAGGCAGAATAAGGGCTTTTCAAAGACATTCATGTCCTAATTGCCAAAATCTGTGAATATGTTACCTGACGAGACAAAGTAAAATTAAAATAGCAGATGATATTAAGACTTTTAATCAGTTCACTGTAATTTAAAATGGAGATTTTATCCTAGCTTATCCAAATAGGCCCGACTTAATGAAAAGAGTCTTTAAGTGTGAAGGGGGAGGCAGGAATGTCAATGTCAGTGATACAATGAGAGAAAGACTCAATTGGTCATTATTGACTTTGAAGATGGAGAAGAGAAGTTATGCAACAAGGAAAGTGCACAATATCTAGAAGCTGGAAAAGTCAAGAAAATAGGTTGCATTCCCTTAAGGCCTCAGGAAGGACTGCAACCATGCAGAACTTTGACTTTAGCCCAGAGTACCCATTTTGAACTTTTAACCTCCATGATCATAGTATAATACTTATGTGTTCCTTTCAAACTATTAAGCTTTCAGAAATATGTTGCAACAGCAATAGGGAACTATGACACTAAGTAAACCAAAATGCTTCTAGGCTATGAACTCTACATTTTTGCCAACTCATACAGAACTGCATAGTTGATCAACATGAGGTCAATAGTGTGAAAGTCTAAAACCATATAGTTGAATTATCTGATCATATTTGCTGTTTTATTTGACTTGTTGATCCCTACCAACTAATGTTACATTTCTGCATAACTAGAAGCATGTATTTTATGGAACCTCCTGACAAATATCTGATCATATGAGATGTCAAGATAAATTTTGGCAAATAACAAACCTGAGTGGTCACATTAATAAGATACAAGAAAAATTATGTTTTGAGAATGATTTTAACACCCACTCTTAAAAATAATTTAGTATTTGTGTGAAATTCAAATTCACATATATTAGTTGGTTTTCCTCTCAATTTTAAAAAAAACCCACTCTTTTCCCTGAAAACATATCTAAATTTTATATTAGGATAGGAAAGGCAAATAAACTTGACTAGGAGAAAATTAAAAAAAAAAAAAGTAGATAGGGAAAATTTATTTGTGACTATTTTCAACAAAAGTATACAAAGAAAATACTCAGAATAAAATTTTCTTCTGCACCAGGAATATATATATAAATGACTGTTACTTTTAAGTATTTCTTTAATGAAGTGAACTGTTTTTCTTAGTGACCTATTGATGATCTTGATTTTCTTAATTGAATAGTCAACTAGGGGGGCTATTGTTTGGAAATGTAAAATGAGCATAAAATATCACAATGGTATGAATTATCTTTTTGATAACTTTATTAATTAAATTGTCACAGGTAAATAGCAATGCTGTGTATGCCCTATGGGAAGGTTTACTGCTTTTCTGAAGTATTCCAAAACAGAAACCAAACTATGAGCACTTAGGAAACACCATAATGTGTAAGGCCCAGAGTTAGATTAAGCCAAATTGTTTTGAAGGGGCATCAAATAATTGATCAGAAAATAAAACTGTGATTATAGAATAAAATCACAGTTGAATTGAAGCAAATAATTACAAAAATAATTAAAGTCACAAATCTTCCCAGTAACAACGTGAAACAATTCTCTTTAGTGCCCCACGGGGATGGAACTTGCTAGCTTTGATTGGGATTAAACCTTGAGGTAAAAGAAAAGGAAAAGTGTGATCTGGAAGAAGTCATATTGAGAACATATCATCCATATAAAAAAAATAAAGTTCCTGAAAACTGAATTTGGAAGTTATGTGATTTCCATTTCAAAGGATGCAATTTATTATGGTTCCTTTAATGATTTTTAAAGAAGTCAGCGTAAGCTTGAGCTTTCATATAGAGATAGATTTTCAGTTCTCAGTTTATTTCTTTTGCTGCTTTGGTAAAATAGAGCCAACTTATTTCACATCTCTTGCTGAAAGAAGAGGAACTTAATTAAGGGGCAGATTTTTCATCCAGAAGAATTATAGATATAATTCTTGTAAGTAGTGTTGACTCTGGAGGAGTAAAATAACTGTTCTTTTGCTTTTCGTGCTTATATAGCTCACATATAATGCATTATAATATTCACCATTGGATGAAATGTTAGCAATAGAATAAATGATTTCTGAAAATATATATTCTATCCTTTAAAAAAATCTATTAATAAAAAAATACAACCTGAAACACACCAACACATTGCTTATATTCCAGTTGGCCTTCATGGCAGCTACTCAGCCTTTCTTTTGATGTATATGTTATGATCCAAGTGTAAATATCTACCCAGTCTGTGATCTTTCAGTTTTCTTTGAGATTTACTAAATAGGATTGCCCAAACAAAATATACACCATAAAGAAAGCCTTCAAAGAAAAGATAATGTTATAAAACCCACTCTTGAATTTAAAGCACCTAGTTATAAGCAAGAAATTCAACTTCAATTTTTAAAAGCTCCAATGTTTTAAATCATATTATTTTATTAATTCTGAATTATTTACTGAGCCCTGACTATATCTTTTGCACTGTGGGGAATATTGAACACTTAAGGGATTTGTAATTATATAGTAAGAACAAAGACTCCACATGATAACACACTGGAATAATAAAATGAGTTGGTATATAGCTGCAGAAATGAATGCAGCAGATAAATTACTGGATTTAGTGGGTTTTTAAGCTTCAAATTAATATTACCTTTTCAAATGAGTACACTATTCTGATAAATCTCATAGTTACTTCATGTTGTGTCTAGACAATCGTGATCTCTCTTATTTAATAAATATCAATTCAGCTTACACTTTGTTGAGACATTGTGTCCTGAGATCAGACTAAAATGATGAACAAGTGAGAAAAACAGACATAATTTTAGCTCTCTCAGAGCTTATTCAGTAGTGGTAGGTACACAGGAGAAAATAGGTAATTAAAATACAGTATGATAAATAATGTGAAGGAGTAAATCAGTGGCCACAAAATGCTGAGAGGGAAGCTAGTAACTCCAGCTTGGAGGGTCAGGACTGAAAGATGAATAAGAATTCACCAAGTGGCAAGCATTGGCTCAGAATGTTCTGATAAAGAACATAGCATACAAAACATGTCTAAAGGTGGAGAAATAGAGAGGAAGGGAAGGAGAAGAGAAAGAGAGAGAGGGAAACTATCAATGGTCTGTTAAATAAGCGAAGAAATCAGTTGGTTATGATGGAGTCAGAGCAGAAGTGTAAAAAGAAATGAGGGTTATAGGGAAGGCAAGAATTATAAACAACATACGTATACATACACACAACTTTATCTACATAATCAGGACAAAAACATTTCCAAGTGGCTGACAACCTATCTGAAGTTTGGCCCACCAAAACTAACGATCACCTTATACTTTTTTTCTTTTTTTTTTTTCTTTTTTTTTTTTTTCTTTTTTTTTTTTTAAGACAGTTACTGAATCTTTGGGCTTTCCTCATAGCTCAGTTGGTAAAGAATCCGCCTGCAATGCAGGAGACCCCGGTTTGATTCCTGGATCAGGAAGATCCACTGGAGAAGGGATAGGCTACCCATTCCAGTATTCTTGGGCTTTCCTTGTGGCTCAGCTGGTAAGGAATCTGCCTGCAATGTGGGAGACCTGGGTTTGATCATTGGGTTGGGAAGATCCCCTGGAGACAGGAAAGGCTACCCACTCCAGGATTCTGGCCTAGAGAATTCCATGGACTGTCTAGTCCATAGGGTCACTGAGTCAGACACAACTGAGTGACTTTCACTTACTCTATCTTTAGACTAATACTGTAGGGACAAGGAAGGGGCATAAAGGCAGTGGGAATCCCTCTGGTCACATCTACTCAAACTCTTTGTGGAATGGTCCAGAGTAGGGATTCAGTCTTCAGAGTGAGTATATCATACATTCCCCACACCTTACTTTACAGCATGAATTACACACCTGCGCTATGAAGAACTCACAGTCTCTGTTCTGCTAATAGATGTGTTTTGTTTTATCCACACTGTGATTTCTATTTTTCTTTTCCAGTGAGCATTTAGAAGTTTTCAAGTTGTCATGAAAAAAAAAAAATTCATATTCCCAGGGGTTTTAAGAAACCTGATGCTCTGGCAACACTGGACTTTCATTTCTTCATGGCAGAAAGTTGCTGGAGTGGAATAAAGCCATCCCCTGTAGGTAGGACAGGCAAACATTAATTTGCAGCAGTCCTAAACACTCTTGCATTCACCCAGCCTTTACAGATCTTTGAAATGTTGACCTAGAGTGTAACATCCATGGCTATTATCCTTCCCACTGGCTTACTTCAGGTCTCACCTTGTCTCCTGGGATGCTGGCTTAGTATCTTTTTTCACTCTGCCTGGAATCACATTTTACTTTTTGGCCATGGATCTATCAGTCTTTTTGGATTTGAATACATAGACTTTATTTTCCCATATATTGCCCCAGTTGACAGGTCTTCACATAGTCTATTACCATTTGCAGAATGTTAAATATCACTCTTCAGCTCAAAATCTCCACGAGCTGGCCATTTCCCTTAGAAAGAAAGTCAAATCCCTGCCATTGTCCCTTGAAGATCAATGATAACATTTCTGAAGAAATCACCAAACTGTGGCCTCTCACTGACTTCCCCAGGCCAATCAGTGGTTTAACAAATGTCAGAATTATAGTATCTAGACTGAAACAAAGGGAGCAAAGCAACACATAAGAAAAAGGAAAAGACTGTTTATGGAAATTGAATGTGTATCACTTCATCTAGAGCACCTCTTCCAAGCTGACTCCATGAAATGCTCATGTACTTTACATTAAACATTCTCACTCTATACTTAACATATTTTAATGGATAAAAAGCAAATGAGAGAGTGTCACCTGCCCCAGATTCTTGGCGGTAGCATGATTGCCTGTAAGTAGCGATGAGCTAGAATTGCTGTTCCCTCCAGTCCGTTCCATAGTTAACGTGCTAAAACAAAAAGAAGAAAGTGAAAAATGCAACTTGGGCAGTTGTAGTCTGTGAAACCTAGCATTTTTAGGCTATATTTCCCAAATGATATTCAAACAATCATAGTAATTTGGCATGCTATATTCTTGATTCTGGTGGGCAGAGAGTGATTATGTGAGAAAATAAGGTATATTGTGCTGTTTGATATTGCATTTCAGCAAAGAAGTACCACCAGCTGACAGTAATCAGGCAGGGGAGAGCAATTAGGCAGAAATTGCCCAGAATGGGCCTGAGCTTAATGAAGGTAGAAAGGTGGTGATCATTTGTGGTTTGGTCAGCACAATGGAAGTTCCAAGTACAAAATGTTCAACTTAGAAAGTAGAAAGTGTGAGTGAACTCCACATATTCAATGATCACTTTTAAATCTAAAGAGAGCCTGCCTGTGACCTGGGAGAGTGGGAGACTAGTTCAAATACTGGGGACTCTGTGTGTGGTTTCCCACAGAAGAGTAGGTTGAGTGCACAACAGGAAGAAATAGGCTATGATCTGTGAGATGATGGCTTCCTTCTAGGAAAACATAGAACAGGTTTAGAAGAATATGATTACTCTATATGAAGTGAAATAACTCAAGAAACAAGTCCAGGGAATGGGGACATGGCTTGAGTGAGAAAGGGACTCCGTGAGATGAACGATTTTTATAAAAGGTGAAAGCTATATGAGAAAATAAGGGTTAGAAAAATAGGTCACAACCACAGTGCCTCACTTTGTATAGCACTTTGCTGCTTGAATATAACTTATGGATAATGGATAAACCATCTTAGTTGCTTAATGAGGTGACAGGGTGGATTGGAAGGAGAATTTGAAATCGTAGGCATAGATTTATTAGATTCGACACTTACTAATTTTGACACCTCAGTTCTATTATCTAAAATCTCTGACTCTTTATCTTTACAATGGGGATAATACACCAAATGTATGGTTCATTGAAGTGAGAAATAAATGAGATTATATTCAAACCACATAAACCACCAAAGCTTCTGTAGTGGCTCATAGGGTAAAGAGTCAGCCTGTAATACTGGAGACCTGGGTTCAATACCTGAGTTGGGAAGATCCCCTGGAGAAGGAAATTGCAACTCACTCCAGTGTTCTTGCCTGGAAAATCCCTTGGACCGAAGATCCTGGTGGGCAGCAGTCCATAGAATCACAAAAGAGTCAGACCTGAATTAGTGACCAAATAACAACACTATACAACCTAAGGCTGTGCCTAGTATATACATAGTGAACTGTCATTAAATACTGGCTTTCTTCTTTGCTCTCTTGACTCATAAAATGATAAATGGTCTGCTGCTAACAGATTCATTCTTTTCAAGTCAAAATAACAAAGATCAGGCTAGAAGAAATAGGGATATGCTGTAAAGACATAAAGCAAAACGTTTATAACATTTTGCATGTTTATTATACAGCATTTAATTTTTTAACATCTTCAAATAACTTCCATTTGATTTTCACAGTTTTTAAATTATAAAAAGTATTTTTATAGTTACATATTTTATACATTATACATTTTAAAACCTGTCAAGTGATAAAATAAAATCACATTGCTTCAATTAGCATTTAAATTAATTTATTATAAACCTATTGTATTCAAATCATTTTCCTTACCTCTTTTTTAATCTACTTCATTTTCCTCTTCTCTACTTATTTAATAATTCTGTGATATCATGATTTTATAATAAGAAATATATATTTGTTCTTTCTCATCATTTATTGCACAGAGCTTCTAAAACCATTGCAATTTCTGAAATGACAAAAGTATCTTTGTATTCATAACAAACCCCTTTTAACCACACCTGTATTTATGTTAATTAGATCACTTCCAGAAGACCCTAAGGATATGTGCCCGCATCTGTGGCAAGTCGCTTCTGTCATGTCCAGCTGTTTGCAACCCCACAGATTGTAACTCACCAGGCTCCTCTGTCCATGGAATTCTCCAGGCAAGAACACTGGAGTGGGTTGCCATGCCCTCCTCCAGGGATCTTCCTGACCCAGGGATCGAACCCATGTTTCCTGCAGCTCCTGCACTGCAGGCAGATTCTTTACTGCTGAGCTACCAGGGAAGCCCCCTCCTCGCTACCCCAAGGATGAGGGCTGGTTATCATGGAAACAAACATATGATGGAGGGCTAGAACTTTCAACTCAACCTCCATGATCTCTGGGGAGGCGAGAGGGTCTGGAAGTTGAGTCAATGCCAGTGGTCAGTTTTTTTTTAAGCAATCACGCCTATTGTAATGACGCCTCCATAAGAACCCTGACAGACAGGGTTTGGAAACCTTTAGGGTGGGTGGAGACTCAGGACGAGAGGCAAGTGGAGAGCATGGGACTCCTTCCCCATGCCTTGTCCTATCCATTTCTTCCATCTGACTTTTTCTGAGTTATATCCCTTTATAAAAATCAATATATAGTAAGAGCAATGTCTCTCTGAGTTCTATGGATAGATCTAGTGAATTAATTGAACCTAAGGAAGGGGTCATTGGAGCCTCACCTCTGTAACTAGTGGGTCAGGAGCATAGGTGACCACTAGGACTTGTGATTGATGTCTGAAGTGGGGAAGGGAGGGGTCTTATGGAACTGAGCCCTTAATTGGTGTGACACAAGAGTATCTCCAGTTAGACAATGTAGAACTGAATCAATTGTAGGGTACTTGACTAGTGTCACAGAATTACTTGGTACAGAGAAAAATAAAACAACATGTATAGGAATTGGTGTCAGAATCAGACTTTCTCACCTTTTCCTTTCACTCTTACATCATTATTTTTTTCTAAACTACTGATGACATTTTTATTCTCATAATTTTAATCTATTGTTTCTATTTTTCTCAGTTTGGTAAATGTACCTATAGAAATTAAGAAATTTTAGCTCCTGTAATTGTTATTATCATCCGGTTTTTATTTTTAAATACCTCCCTGTGATTGTTATCTAATATTGTGCAACCAATTACTCCAAAACTTACTGGCTTAAAACAATGAGCATGTATTCAGTTCAGTTCAGTGGCTCAGTTATGTCTGACTCTCTGTGACCCCATAAACTTCAGCACGCCAGGCTTCCCTGTCCATCACCAACCCCCAGAGCTTGCTCAAATTCATGTTCATTGAGTCAGTGAGGCCATCCAGCCATTTCATCCTCTGTTGCCCCCTTCTCCTCATGCCTTTAATCTTTGCCAGCATCAGGGTCTTTTCCAATGAGTCAGTTCTTCGCATAAGATGGTCAAAATATTGGAGCGTCAGCTTCAACATCAGTCCTTCCAATGAATATGGTTTGATCTCCTTGCAGTAAAGGGACTCTCAAGAGTCTTCTCCAACACCATATTTCAAAAGCATCAATCCTCTGGTGCTCAACTTTCCTTATGGTTTAACTCTCACATCCATATATGACTACCGGAAAAGCCATAGCTTTGACTCTACGGACTTTTGTCAGCTAAGTAATGTCTCTGCTCTTTAATATGCTGTCTAGGTTGGTCATATTTTTTCTTCCAAGGAGCAAGCATCTCTTAATTTCATGGCTGCAGTCACCATCTGCAGTGATTTTGGAGACCAAGAACATAAAGGTTGTCACTGTTTTCATTGTTTCCCCATCTATTTGCCATGAAGTGATGGGACTGAATGCCATGATCTTAGTTTTTTGAATATTGAGTTTTAAGCCAGCTTTTTCAATCTCCTCTTTCACCTTCATCAAGAGGCTCTTTAGTTCCTCTTTGCTTTTTGCCATAAGGGTGGTGTCATCTGAATATCTGAGGTTATTGATATTTCTTCCTGCAATCTTGATTCCAACTTGTGCTTCATCCAGCCCAGCATTTCACATGATGTACTCTGCATATAAGTTAAATAAGCAGGGTGACGATATATAGCCTTGACATACTCTTTTCCTATTTGGAACCAGTCCATTGTTCCATGTCCAGTTCTAACTGTTGCTTCTTGACCTGCATACATATTTCTCAGGAGGCAGGTAAGGTGATCTGGAATGTTCATCTCTTTAAGAATTTTCCAGTTTGTTTTGGTTTACATAGTCAAAGGCTTTGGCATAATCAATAAAGCAGAGGTAGATGCTTTTCTGGAACTCTCTTGCTTCTTCGATGATCCAGCAGATATTGGCAATTTGATCTCTGATTCCTCTGCCTTTTCTAATCCAGCATGAACATCTGGAAGTTCTTGGTTCATGTACTGTTGAAGCATACTTTGGAGAATTTGGGGCATGTATTAGATCATTGTTTCTGTAGATACAGAATCCTGTCAGGTTAGTGCTTGATGCTTCAGACTCGAAGTTTCTCATCAGGTTGCAATTGATTCGCCATGTCAACTGGGACTTTGGTCTCATCCAAAGGTTCAGCTGGGAGTAGGAGAATCTGTATCTGAGTTCTCACTGGTGACTGTCAGCAGATCCCATACTTTTCTCAAATGGGCCTCTCCCCAGCACTGCTTCACAGCATGGAAATTTCCCTCTCTCAGGCAATAGTCCAAGAGAGATCACAAGACAGAATTTCTTCCTTTCATAATCTAATATTGGAAGTGTCACCCAGTCACATCTGCCATATTTTAGTCATAGAAGGAAGTAAAAAAATTCAGCCTCCACTTAAAGGGACAGGATAACACAACAGCATGCCTATCAGAAAGCAGTGATCATTGGGAGTCATCTTAGAGATCGTCTCTTATCTAAAATTTCCTTTTGATATTGGCAGACCACCTTAATTCAGGTCCTCAGTGTCATTGTAAACTCACTATTCATTAGGATTGCACTCTTAATTTTTTTTGAGCCACCTTCTTCACTGGCAAAATATTTATATATTAAAAGTTAGGTCTGTTTGAGTATTTCTAAATTAGGGAAGGAGGAGTTTCTATTATCTTTAGAATTAAACAATTGTAAAGCTTTAGGGCAGAATACAAGGTCTTTGAAAATCTATCTCCTGTCTTCCTCACCAGCTTCACATCACTATCAATGTCTCTACTCACTGCCTCAGAAATGATCCTGAGGAGCAAGATGAGCTCAGGAAGTGATGCTGGCTCATAAAAATGCTTTATATATTCCTGTGCTAAAATCGGACCATTGGAAATGTATAATATAAAAATCCTGACATTCTTTAGATGATATTTTCCTAGATGAATCCTCAAATCTTAGCAAGTTGAGTCTACTTCAAACATGTAGGGAAGTCAGTTCCCTAGGCATAGCTGCTATTTTACATACCAACTCATTAAATCTTCAAAACAATGCAGGATGCTTTCAGATGTCCTCAATATTTTTCCCAAATTTCCTCCATATCTTTTTTATACAAAATATCCTCTCTTTAATGTAACACTTGTGCAATTATCATACAATATTTCCTAGTATCACTGCTTTGGACTAATTATAAAATGAAGGATTGAAAGACTGGCCCCACATCACACAACCAGTGAGCGAAAGATCTAAAACCCCAAAGCAAATGTCTCAAATCCTCTCCTCCACAGAGCACTCTCTGATGTTGCTACAAGCTGCATCTTATAAAAAACATGCTAAGATAGATGTTTCATTTTTCCTCTGTCTTTTTTTTTTTTTCAGAAATCAGAATGTAAGCACCCCAAATCTTAAGTATTCCATTTGTTTCTATAAAGATAATAAGATGTGCCAGTTGTGAAATATGGCTAAAGTAAAAAGGGAGGTTTGAATTATAAAGGCTGAAATTAACTATCAGTTTAACACAGAGCATACTAAATTTAACTATTAATTTAGCATATAATACATTTTTAATAAGAACAAAAAAATTTAAGAGGCAAAATCCTGCTTATGTGAATACACGGAAAAAAGGCAGCTCAGATAATGAATATCTTTATACAGCATATTTTTGTATAATTCTATTAGAAAGAAATGTTATTTGCTTAGGCCAACTTACCTTTCCATATAGCACTAGAGAATTTTTTTAAAATGATCTGTACTAGTCCTTCCTGTGGCAAATATTGTCCCTTTGACAGTCTTTAGTAATGTGTAAGTGTGATTGTGAGCCTGAATCTGGATGAATAGAAGCAAAGCTATAGGTGAATCAGCATGTGAAAATGCTGTTTTAATAAAAGGACACATTTTTTTTTTTTACTACTGGATAGGCCAGAGCAGAACTGCTATCAACATGAAGATGGTAAAAATGTAATGGTGTGCAGAGTTATCTCAGAGGGAGTGCATACAATTTTATCTCTCTGTCTCCAGGGGAGTATATGTAAACTAAGCATAAATATTTTTATGTGTGGCAGATTTTTAAAACTAATTGTTAGTAAACCATGGCCTCACAGAAAACCTCTAAGGAGCAATAAACTGGTCCAGTATTAAGAGCATTGTAAAATAAAATTTAGCTAGTGTATGTAATGTATTCAAAGGGAAGTGATGGAGAATGAAGCAACAATACCATGTAATATTTGGTTGGCATGAAAACATTCTAAATATGCATTAGAGGACTAAAAATTTGGAATGAAAGGTGTTCAATTAAAAATAAAAGTTGTGTGGCGGTCATGTTTAATAGAGGGAAAAATTTAACTTTCCTTCATTTTGTGATAAAATATGAACATATGCACCTGCTTTTAGGGACAATGAGGACAAGATCTCAATTAGCTGAACTAGATTGAGATTAATTTTAAATGTATTAGGGAAAGAGTTTTAAAATACCCAGATAACATAGTAGCCCACCTCATAAATCACCGGAAAGAGTAAACCTACATTTTTTGAACCCTGAGTCATTTGGCTGGCAAACAGGTACTCTGAAGGGAGAAAATATAAGCCACATTTCAATTATTTTTTATTAAAAAATTTGAAAATTAGGCATTGCTAAACATCACATAAAGAAAAATGTATTTTAACCCAGCATTTAATGGCTAATATACCGTGGCCTCAATGATGTATTTTCAAATTTATTGGACAGTATAGTTTATTACATAGAGTACATCATAGATTCATGGAAAATAAATCATGTTAGTCATTAGTATTAAATTAACGAAATTTAGATTGCAAAGGCATTCCCATTTTTTGATTGTTTTATAAATTTGAATTGCATGTACTATTCTAAACTTCTAAAATATGGGCAGTTCATTGTCATTTGAAGACTCTAATTGAATTTTTCTCTGGGTGTAAAGCAATAAAGTAATTCTCCCTTTCCCCAGCCCCTGCAGTTGAGGACTGAAATTCATGTGACTAGTCTTTGTTACTAGCTACTATTAATATCTTATTCAAATAGATGTTTTCGGTTTTACAGTTAGAAATAAAGTAAATGGAGTGACTACAGCAACAAAAAAATCTAGTTGTTTTGTGGAAAGTTCTTTGCTAAAGGGTTCAGGGGTGGAATATGAAATTTAATGAGTGTAAATGTCAAGTCATACATGTGCAGGGAAAGAAGAGCTAAGTTCAATTTAAATGGCAGTGAATTAGTTAACGGGGGTGAAGAGATAAGGATAAATAACTAGATCCGACGTTTGAATTCTCAGTGCATTATACAGGAACCAAGAAAGCTAATAAGAGGCTGACTTTTACCAAGACCAATATATTATCCCAAGGATATTGTACTCTCTTGTTTCATGGGAATTAGACCAAATCTGGAATGTACAGTGAAGCTTTACTGCTTCTTTTCTTTTTTTAAGAAATGTATAGTGAAGTTAAGAAGTTTTATGTAGACACAATTAACTGAGGCTTGCATATAACAAAGTCATTTTTCTCAAAAACATGCAAATAATTAATTTGATGAGGATTTAAGTAGTCTTTAAAACTGAGCTAGGATAAAAAATGTAAATAATTTACCAAAAAGTTTTTTTTAAATGTGAAGCTAAAAAAAAAATAAGTGAAAGTACATATCCTGGTGATAATAGTTGAGTTGTGTTTAATTTCAGTTTTATACAAGCTGTTTTAGAATGTTGCATGCATAACTTTTGGCCAAATAAAATCAAAAGTTGGCCTCCTAGAATGTGCCTATAATATTGATAGTTCATTTGAAATGTATCACCCTTCATATGTATTGTATTAGTCAACATAAACCAATATTTGAATATTTGTCTTGGGTGATACTCTTCCTTATATTATGATAATATGGTATAATATATCATATTATATTGTTGCTTATATCACTGATATAAGCTACAAAATGTGAAAAAAATTGTTTTTTTATCTTTTTCACAGCTCTTTCTCAGACTTCTAGAGCTGTACATGGTACAGAGCAGCTGCACAGTAACTATTTGTTGAATGAATGATTGAATAAATGAATGGGGTCCTGCTTCCCCATCACCCATGTGTTCATCAATGGTCTAGATTTTCTTGTCTTCTTTCTTTTTAAAAATTTGAACAAACAGGATTAATATTAAAAAAAAAAGATTTATAGGAAATTAACAAAGACGGAGTAAAAGATAACACTGAAGAAAACGCTAAGGCTGAGAGAGAGTAGTCAAGGAAAGAACAACTTTTGGGAGAGTGAATCCCGAAAGTTTAGGATTCCGGCTCATTGGCAAGAATGTGGCTGTGGCCCATTTTGGGGTGGAGAATTTGACTGAGTTGTCCCACATCAGAGCAGGTCCACAGTCCTTGGGCAGAGGCTGGCTGGGTGCTAGAGCAAAGCTCTGGGTAGTACCTGCTGGGGGAGCTGCTGAGCTAACAGGAAGCAGTAACCCACAGATCACCAGGAAGCAAGCTGGGGAGCCACAGGATCTAGACTTTCTTTGTGATGAATTTCCATCAGTAGCACCATGTGAAATTATACAAAGTAGACAAGGGAGGTATGCTGTGTCACTGTGTCCCTCAAAGAATTAGAAATTAGATTCAGGTTGAAATTTAGGTACCCAGCGTTAAAATTCCTCTTGCCTGTGTTCCAAAGAACCTTAGTTATCTAATCTCAGTTTTCTTGTCTGTACATAGAACTCTTTTGAGGATTAAATGAAATAACCTATACAAGTACCTAATATCATATCTGATCATAGTAGGCCCTCTATTTGATTATTTCTCCCTAGTCCCCTTTTTGTTGTTTAGTCACTCAGTTGTGTCTGACTGTTTGTGACCCCATGGACTGTAGTCCGCCAGGCTCCTCTGTCCATGAGATTTCCCAGGCAAGAATACTGGAGTGGGTTGCCATCTCCTTCTTCAGGGGATTTTTCCTCACTCAAAGATCGAACTGACATCTCCTGCATTGGCAGACTGATTCTCTACCTGTGAGCCACGACGGAAGCCCTAGACCCCTTATATGACCTATTCACAGTTTCAACCAGTAATAACGCAATTAATCCATGCCCCTATACCTTGCTATACCTAATAACAAATAAATAAATAAAAGCAACCATTCTAATTCTGAAATAATCCCAATTCCTTCTCTATCATCTGTGGGGAAATGCTTTTTGGCTAAGCATACAGCAAGATGTTGCCTGGAATTTCTATTACAAAGCCCTTATTGCTGTTTGTCACATCTTAATTTTCCAAAACAATTACCTATAGCTATAATCTAATTTGATCTGCACATCCATCCTTACAGGAATCAAAGAAGAGGCTGTGTTTCCTGTCCTCATTTAAAACATGAAGAAACTGACCCGCAGAATAGTGAATGATGGCTCAAAGATAGTAGCAATGGAGAAAAAGTCAGTGTCATCTGAGGGCTGGCTCCATCACTTTGCATGTAAAATCACCATGTAGTAGAGTGATTTTTCAACTAGATTTTTTTTCTATTTTTCCAGGTATCTGCTTATTTGTTTTATTTTAGCACTAAGACTTTTTTTGAATGAAATATTACAAAAACATCTGACCTTTGAAAGAATCAAATTGAGCTGTTGTGGTCAAGGTAGGAATATGGAAAGAGAGTCCAGTCCTTGGACTTGCCCTTCTTAACTTCTACAATTGGCCCATTAGGTAAGAGGAAACAGCCTATACCTTTAAATAATCAAATTTCTTATTTAAATAATAATGCTCACTAAATGTTATAAAGCAAATAGGAAAAAAACACCTGGTTCAACTTCTAAGGTCCCTTGCCTTATCAAGATTTCCTTCTTTGAAATCTGCCTCTGCCACAAATCATACTATCCATTGACTTCAGTCTATTGTGAAAGATTGATTTTTATTTTTTTAATATATTACTTGGGTAGGCTACAGTGAGATCTACTCTCTTGTTACTGAAGATGCTGAATGCACACTCTGGGTGCAGTCAGGTCTCAGACACAATATAGAATGGACACATAATTTAAACCTCTTTTAAGATCAGAATAGCCGTGTAACTGCTTTTGGTCTAAGACGGTATTAATTTTAAATTATTATTTTTTAACTCCTCTGGCTATCCCTCTTCCTCATTGTGTCTGCCATCTAACTTCCAAAATCAAAACTTAATCCTCTGAATGGAATGAATTTCTTAAAATGAGTCTTAGCTCTTAAGTGGTTAAGTTATACCTTTGGGGTCTCACAGAACAGTATCAGTCATCTTATGTCAAGCAAAAAATAATGTCTAATCTTTGACAGAAATGAATTACTTCATATAGGACAGCTACATTCGGTCTGATACTTGTTGTCAGGTTTCACAGGGAAACGAGGAACTAAGAAATAGATTTCATCAAATTCGGAGATGGGAGGAAATGAAATCTTAGCAAAGAAAACAAGTTATGCCTCTGAAATGAATTGTATGAGCAGGAAGATATATCAGGTGAAAAGTGAATGTTAAAATCATTTGCCAACAGATGACATAAAGCATTTTGGACAGATATTTAAGGGCAGAAAGCCTTGATATTACAAGTTCATAAAATATTCATGTATTCAAGAAAACTAAATGATCTCTAGATTTGGGAATTGCTTGTAAATATTCTCTAGTTTTAGCAATATTTTTTTTTCATGATACTCCTATTCCTTTCCATGAGCTGCCTATTTGATATGAGATGAGAAAAGGAAAAAAGAAAAAGAAAAAACCAAGGTTGTTGTGGAAAGTTAATTCTTGAATGTATCTAAAGAAACTTCTCACACTTCTTTACCTAGATTACTGCAGATTTAAATACAAGGACCACATGGACTGTCTTGCATCAGCAAAGCATGAAAGATCACATTTGTCAAAAAAAAAAAGAAGGCAAGAGGGCCAGAGAACTTAGGTATTAAGGGTAGGCAATGGAATCTTGCAACTCAAACTCACTTCTCACCATCTGTTTGTGGTAGGCTGGCTGTGACAGAAATCATTACTATCTAGAGGCTGTTCAGTTGTCTCCCAGTTGTCAAAGGCATGGCAGTCCTCTTCTAGCTCTTGTTAGACAGATGTCCATATCACACAAAACCTGTCCTGATTAGCAGCCTGTGAATTTATCCCCTTAGGGCAATGTGAGACTTTTCCATCTCTGCCAACATGGGAGAGAAAATGCTGCTTCAGGTGCCGTCTAGAGGCAAAATGCTTCATCTTCGTCTTCTCCAGGAAGATCATTTGGAAATGGATACTCTGCTCTTTTAGCCTTTCAAAAATAGTTGACTCCCCAAAGTTAAAAGACCTTAAAAATGCAGTTTGCAAAATTTAAATATATAAACGTCTAGTATTCCTTACACAATAGAACATGCTAGTTTTGGAGAAAAGTATATTTCTTGATCTCTCTCATCTCAAACCTTAAATTTAAGGAGGCAGTAGCATATACATTGTTAATCTTTGTTTATATGTAACATATAGGGATTTTCACAAAGTTAATACACCTATATGAAAATATGCCACGATCAACATCCCCAGAAAGCTCTTCTTCTGTCCTTCTCCTCTTAATTTCTAACTTTCCCCAGAAATATCCTATAACTATGCTCCATTACTGTTGGTTTGGGGGGTGATTCACTAATATAACTTTCCTCTTGATGAATTATTCTATTATAACTAGCAAAATGAAAATGATAGGAACATTTGAAGATGAGATTTACAACCTTGAGGTTTGGGTGACCTCTGGCCAAAGTTTGTTATGGTTTGTACACTTCTTTTTAATGGTTTCATCTTATATTTGTCTGTAGATGAAGGTACAAAAATGAGGGAAAGGATTAAATGCAAGGCCTTAGGCCATAAGGAATAAGTTACCCAGAATCCTGCTAAAAGAAAGGTGAAGTATAATTAGCTCTGCATCAAAGGTAGTGTTTTATTTCTACCATTTAATCACTTTATAATTTTAGGTGGAATATTGAGCTCTTTGGATTTCAGTTGCTTCAGTTATAAATGGGAATACTAGTAACAACTTTCTAAAGTCATTTTCATGGGAGCTTCCCAGGTGACTCAGTGGTAAAGACTCTGCCTGCCAATGCAGGAGACATAGGTTCCATATCTCGATCAGAAAGATCCCCGAGAGAAGGAAATGGCAACCCACTGTAGTATATTTGCCTGGGAAATTCCCATGGACAGAGGAACCTGGCAGGCTACAGTTCATGAGGTTGCAGAGTCAGACACAACTTAGTGACTAAACAACAAAAAAATCACTTCATACTACCATCTGTGATTCTAGGAAGAGAGTCCAAAAAAGCATTTTTCTCCACTTTATACACTCTTATCACTAACTCTGCTACAAAGTTGGAGGATTGGCTCTTTAGATGGTTGCATAAGGACCAGTGGTAGATGGAAACTTCTCATGATGCCTGTTTTGAGCTGGGAGATACAAGATATGGGAATGAATCTCTCTTTATGCCAAGGTCACAAACAAAATGTTTATTTTAGACTATCTCAAGTCATGAGGCTACACTAACTTTTTTCATTCTTAGCAAATATCTTTGAGAGGTAGGATACGAACTTAATCTTTCACATTATACAGATAAGAAGCGAAATCACTGAGAACTCAAATGATTTATGAAGTGGCATGTAAAAGTTAGAAGAGGAAAAAAAGAAATGTGGCCTCTTGTCTCCTCTTTCAGCATTCTTTTCAAGGACTTTCTGTTGCTCCTGGACTCATATGCACTTTTGATAGTCACTAGTATGAATATTGGAGAGACTGTATTCTGCTGAAGATAGAATGTGAAAAGACAAAAGGGTCTTTTCGTATTAAAGCCTTGACCTCTGGTGTTCAGTTTTCCCAATATTAAGTGCATGGGCAAACTGCTTAATGGCAGAAATGTCACTGCCAGAACTTAAAAGAGGTTAATCAATACTAAGCCTCAATCAAAATTTTACCATGATGTTTCCAAACACTGGAGTTCTCATGGAGACTTTTACATATTCACGGAAATTCTTCTAGAGCACAAAGGTGGGGCTCTTTAAATTGTCTAAGTGTTGTCAACCATCAGCAGGTCCCTGTAGATTATAAACAAGGAACAGAGCTACTGTTCTCCTGCTTGATACTTGTTTTCCCTGAAGAGGTCTGGAGCTGCTGGCTGAAATGTCAGAATAAAACAAGACTTGCCTGTTTTTAGATTCAGCTCATACTGTTTCCTCCTTTTTTAATCATATATCAAGATCTTAAACCCGCCACCTTTTGAAAAGTCCCAAGTTATGGAGAGCTGTGGTCAATAAATATGGAATACACTTAATATATTGTAACATAATGTGTTGTTTGGTTTGCTTATTATAGAAACATATAATTTTGTTGTTGTTCTTTTGGGTTTTGCTTTTGCCTGTCCTAACCAGTACATGTGACTAGATCCTTGGCCATAAAAGTGAGCATAATACCAAGGGTTGTAGAAGGAATTAAAATAAATAAAAACATAATAGAAATAAAAATGTGAGATGTCAGTGTCCTAACCAGAAATTTCATCTCATAAAATATCCATGCCTCTTCCATTCTATCACATGATCAGAAAAAATGTAAGAAAAGGAAGTATTGCCAATTTCTAGCTCCAAAGATGAATATGTTGAATAGTAGAGGATAAGAATTGGAATAGCTTCAACTGCATCAAGGAAATCATTAAATCAGTAATAGCTCTTATGTTGGGTAGATGATGGTTTGGTGAAAATGTAAGTAAAGGCGAGAGTTTGAGCTGGAGGCATAGATAACATAGGTACTCCATTCACTCATGCAACAAACATTTATTGATGCCTTTTATGTGCTAAGATCTGCTCTAGATCCTGGGGATGAAGTAGTGAGCAAATGTTTGTGGAAATTGCATTCCAATGGGAAAAATAGATAATTATAATTAAAAAAAAGTATATGTCAGTGTTAACTTGTATGAGAGTTAAGGGCCGGCAGTAGAAGTAGTTGTAGCTCATAAAGCATAATTGTACACGTCCTGTCTCGTGTTCAGTATCTAGCAGTTAAAGTGTTAGTCACTCAGTTGTGCCCAGCTCTTTGTGATCATATGGACTGTAGTCCACCAGGCTCCTCTGCCCATAGACTTCTCCAGGCAAGAATACTAGAGTGGTTAGCCATTTCCTTCTCCAGGGGATCATCCTGACCCAGGGACTGAACCCTGATCTCCTACATTGCTGGTAGATTCTTTAGCACCTGAGCCACCACAAAGCAAGAGAGAGAGCCATATATATATATATATATATAGGAAAGAGAGTATAAAGCACTGGCATAGCATATGCAAATTCACTGAGACGGGAATATTCCTGATGCATTTCAGGAAGTATACAAAGAGCAGTAGACACAGTGAATCATAAGAAAGATGGTAGGGCATGATATCAGAGGTGGGAGGGGGGTCCAGAATCCACAGTACTTTAGAGGTTATAACAAGTATTTTGAGTTTTACTCAGAGTAAGGTGGAAGAGTGTTAAAGTTTTAAGCAATATTTGTTGTCAGATTTGCCTTTCAAAAGGATCATTCTGTGAGACTGGATTGTTGGCTTCCCAAGATAGAAAACAGGGAGACCAGTATGGAAATACACTAATTTTGGTGATAGATGCAGATGGTTTCAACTAGGTGGTAGCAGTGAGAGTGGATAGATGAAGCTTGGGTCTGAGTGTACTTAAAAGGAAATCTGAATGACTTGGTGATGGATTGAGAGTGAGATGTGAGAAGGAAGAATCGAGGATGGTACCAAGGTTTGTGGCACAAAGGAGTAGTAACATGGGCTTATCATTTACCAAGTTAGAGAAGGTTACAAAATAAATTGGTTTGGAGAACATGAGGGAGACAGGTTTAAGTGAACCATGATTTCAAGTTCAGGCAACTTAAATTTGAGATCCTATTAGACATCCAGTAGAGATATCAAATCAGTGGCCAGAAATATGAGTTGAGGTCAAGGGTCAAGTCCAGACTAGTTTATCAACCTATAGATGAGTTTAAGACTGTAGATCTGAGTTCACCTAAAGCAATAAGCAAGATGGTAGACTAAACAAAGTTATTTAGTAAAAAAGGTATAAATCATAGGTTATCTCTAAGGCCCTTTTAAGCCCTTTTATTCTTTTAAATCTAATACAAATTAGTCTTTAACATAAATTTGAAATCTATTTATAATATATTCTTGAGACTATATTATAAATGTATTATAAAGTGTAAGTTCTTGAGAATCATCTCTGTTGTTGATCACACTTCAGACAGTGAGTTATAGTGCCATTATCTGGACTTTACAGAAGACCTGGTTAGAACATTTTTCACTTAGTCTTGTGTACACAAATAGAACATTGTCTTCTGTCCATTGTTCTTAACCCCCCTTCAATTGTGTGACATTCTTTCATCCATTCTCATAAGGTTGCTTATCAGATAGTACGCTGCCCTTACAATGAAATACTGATTAGTTTGTAGGAGTATTTTCTAAAGTTGATAAATTAATGTACAAAAAATACAGCACCTCATTTCAAAAGAAAGTTAGCTAAGCCAGTATTTTTCAAAGCACATTCCAAATAATACTCATTCTCAAGGATTTAATTCTAGAAAATATTTTGCTAAACAGGTTTCTATATTGCAGGATTTCTCAGGGCTTTTAATAAACTAATCTAATGAGCATTGAGACCACAGAATATAAAAGAAACTATATGTATTTTTGTTGTCTTGGATTTGTTTTTGAATTTTTTTGAAGTACTTGTCATAGGTCCAGTGTCATGAAGAGTAAACTTGCTTATTCAGTGGCTAAAATGCATAATAGTAACCATTCAGTCTACTTTGATTTGAAATAATAAAAGTGTCAAGTATCTCTACAAGCAGTAGCAAAGAATGGACACTATGCTTTGTATGAATTATTACATTTATACATATAAGGTGTATACTGAAATCCTCCCCATGTTGCAAGTGCAGAAACAGGAATATAGAAACAAGAAGTAACAGCTTGTTCAAGCCACAGCTCTAATTGATATTAATTGCTGCAGTTTCAACCCAGAGCCTTTCATTTCAGAGCCAGCTCACCACATCAGTGGTTCTCAAAGTATGGCTCCTGGACCACATGCATTAGTATCATAAGTGAACTTATTAGAAATGCAAATTAAGTTCCATGAATCAACAATTCTGGAGGTGGAGTTCCATACTCTGTACTTTAGCAAACCTTCTAGGCAATGCTGATACACACAGCTTATGAGAATCACTGGCTTAAAGCAGTGCAATAAACAGAAATATTAGGCTGGTACAAAAGTAATTGCAGTTTCAGACCATGAATTTTAAATCATTATAACCAGACTCAAATATATCTTTATTAATCAAAATAGGAACCATTAGGATCAACACATTTTTGCCAATGAGAAATGAGTTGGTTTATTCCTGTAGCATAAAACTCCATGGAAAGCATTTTCTGCCTCCTGCTGGTTGTGGAAGCATTTTCCCTTCAAGAAGTTGTCAAGATGTTTGAAGAAGTGGTAGTCGGTTGGTGAGAGATCAAGTGAATATGGTGGATGAGGCAAAACTTGGTAGCCTAATTCATTCAACTTTTGAAGCATTGATTGTACGATACATGGTCAACCATTGTCGTGAAGAATTCGGCCCTTTCTGTTAACTGATACGGGCTATAGGCATTGCAGTTTTTGGTGCATCTCATTGATTTGCTGAGCATACTTCTCAGATGTGATGGTTTCGCCAGGGTTCAGAGCTATAGTGAATCAGATGGGCAGCAGACCACCAAACAGTGACCATGAACTTTTTTTGGTGCAAGTTTGGCTTTGGGAAGTGCTTTGGAGCTTCCTCTCCATCCAACCACTGAGTTAGTCATTGCTGATTGTCATATAAAATCCACTTTTCATCTCACGTCACCATCCAATCCAGAAATGGTTTGCCGTTGTTGCATAGAATAAGATAGACTGACACTTCCAATCGATGATTGTTTTTGATTTGCAGTCAGCTCATAAGCTCACCTTTCCAACTTGCTACAAATGTCAAACTACCATAGAATAGACAATATTGAATTCTTCAGCAACTTTTCCTGTGGTTGTAAGAGGGTCAGCTTCAATGATTGCTTTCAATTAGACATTGTCAACCTCCGAGGAACAGACACTATGCTCCCCATCTTCAAGGTTCTCGTCTCCTTTGCAAACCTTCTTGAAGCCCCATTGCATTGTATACTCATTCGTTAGCAATTTCAAATGCATTACTGATGTTGTGAATTGTCTCTGCAGCTTTATGATCCATTTTGAATTTAAGTATCACTCAGATTTGATTTTTGTCTAATATAATTTATATAATCTAAAATATGTATGAAATGGTGACTCAGATGGTAAAAAATCTGTCTGCAATGTGGATGACCTCTGTTCAATCCCTGGGTTGGGAAGATCCCCTGGAGAAGGGAATGGCTACCCACTCCAGTACTCTTTTCTGGAGACTTCCATGGAGAGTCAGTCATGACTGAGCGACTAACACACTTTTCAGTGTTGTTAACCAAAAAAAACCATAAAGCAAGAAATGAGAATTAAAATGATGTGTAACATAACCACATTTATTTAAGAACATATTCCAGTATCAAACAACCAAAGCAACAAATGCAAAACCCCAATTACTTTTGCCCCAATCTAATAATACTTGTGTATGGTAATTAAGTCTACAAAGGTGACTAAGTTAAAAGAAAATAATCACTTATCTGTTCTAAATTAGAGATTTCATCTTTTATTAATATAAATCAGAAATACCCATGGCACTCCTAAACCACCAAGATGACCTTGAATATCCTTAGGTGAGAACAGTTATAAAAGCTAATAAAAGCACCACAGGGGATTTTATGCATTTCCAGAATTGGAATATGCAGAAATCAATTGGGGGAGGGGCACAATTATTGGCTATTCCATATCAATGCTTTCCAAATTGATGTGCTTTAAAATACCCAGGGCATATTGTAAATATTTAGATCCTGGTCCAGTCTTTAGTGGGTCCTGAGATGCTTCATTTCTATTAAGCTCCCAGTTGATGGTGATACTGTTGATCTGAAGAAACACAGGTTAAATATCAAAGGCCTAATTCATTCTTTGAATTTCTCATTTTCTCAAGCATTATATCTAATAACTATAAAATTAAAAATGGATTTATTTAGAAAACCTCTCTAGAGAATTCTAAGTACTCTGAGTGCCACACATTAGTATTTTATGCTTTATCTTTTGCTGTTACATGATTATTGATCAGCCATCTTGGTCTTCGAGGAACAGGTTTAGAAAGCAGAAAGGTTCAGTGCTAAACTGAGTAAATCCTAAATACTGGATGTCATCTTAAAAGGGTATGTACATCTACCTGTTATAGAGTGACCTTATCCTAATCTAAAAATACGTTCCAGTCAAGTGATGCTTCTAGTGTTACCCTTGTATGTAGGAAGACGAGGGAATGGATTGGGTTTGCAAACATTTGTTGCCCAGTGATTTTTGATGACCTTAAATGAGTCTAAGTTTCACAGACTGACAGGAGGAGCCACAATCTGAACTCAAGCAGTCTGTCTCTTGAGCCCTCAATCCTAACCACTATGGTAGGCCAATTACACCTCTAATGCACTAAAGTATAATAAGTTTCCCCTGTGGCTCAGGTGTGTTAATAACTTAACTTTTATTTATATTAACTTTTCATCTTATCTTTTACAAATTATATTTTGAATGATTCTATGTGTCATTTTTAAGTAAATAGAAAAAATATTTGTTATATGTGTACATGCAAAAATACTATTGGGATATATGCTTCAAAAGAATATGGTCACCTTCACCTATGAAATATATATTATATATTTATAATGCATAGTAAATTGTATATAATTTATATATATATTTGCTAGTAAAATAAAAGTGTAAGAACTCCTACTTTCCCTTATAGCCACAGTGTCCTATTAAATTTTTTTAAGAGCCAAACTCCTACTCATATATCTTTGAATTCTTTTAAGATCAAATGCAGAAATAGATGTTTTTCTGGAACTCTCATGCTTTTTCCATGATCCAGCAGATGTTGGCAATTTGATCTCTGGTTCCTCTGCCTTTTCTAAAACCAGCTTGAACATCAGGAAGTTCACAGTTCACATATTGCTGAAGCCTGGCTTGGAGAATTTTGAGCATTACTTTACTAGCATGTGAGATGAGTGCAATTGTGCGGTAGTTTGAGCATTCTTTGGCATTGCCTTTCTTTGGGATTGGAATGAAAACTGACCTTTTCCAGTCCTGTGGCCACTGCTGAGTTTTCCAAATTTGCTGGCATATTGAGTGCAGCACTTTCATAGCATCATCTTTCAGGATTTGGAATAGCTCAACTTGAATTCAATCACCTCCACTAGCTTTGTTCATAGTAATCCTTTCTAAGGCCCACTTGACTTCACATTCCAGGATGTCTGACTCTAGGTCAGTGATCACACCATCATGATTATCTGGGTTGTGAAGGTCTTTTTTGTACAGTTCTTCTGTGTATTCCTGCCATCTCTTCTTAATATCTTCTGCTTCTGTTAGGTCCATACCATTTCTGTCCTTTATCGAGCCCATCTTTGCATGAAATGTTCCCTTGGTATCTCTGATTTTCTTGAAGAGATCTCTAGTCTTTCCCATTCTGTTGTTTTCCTCTATTTCTTTGCATTGATCTCTGAAGAAGGCTTTCTTATCTCTTCTTGCTATTCTTTGGTGTGGATCACAATAAACTGTGTAAAATTCTGAAAGAGATGGGAATACCAGAGCACCTGATCTGCCTCTTGAGAAATTTGTATGCAGGTCAGGAAGCAACAGTTAGAACTGGACATGGAACAACAGACTGGTTCCAAATAGGAAAAGGAGTACGTCAAGGCTGTATATCATCACCCTGTTTATTTAACTTATATGCAGAGTACATCATGAGAAATGCTGGACTGGAAGAAACACAAGCTAGAATCAAGATTGCCAGGAGAAATATCAATAACCTCAGATATGCAAATGACACCACCCTTATGGCAGAAAGTGAAGAGGAACTAAAAAGCCTCTTGATGAAGGTGAAAGTGGAGAGTGAAAAAGTTGGCTTAAAGCTCAACATTCATAAAACTAAGATCATGGCATCCGGTCCCACCACTTCATGGGAAATAGATGGGGAAACAGTGGAAACAGTGTCAGACTTTATTTTTCTGGGCTCCAAAATCACTGCAGATGGCGACTGCAGCCATGAAATTAAAAGACACTTACTCCTTGGAAGGAAAGTTATGACCGACCTAGATAGCATATTCAAAAGCAGAGACATTACTTTGCCAACAAAGGTTCGTCTAGTCAAGGCTATGGTTTTTCCTGTGGTCATGTATGGATGTGAGAGTTGGACTGTGAAAAAGGCTGAGCGCCGAAGAATTGATGCTTTTGAACTGTGGTGTTGGAGAAGACTCTTGAGAGTCCCTTGGACTGCAAGGAGATCCAACCAGTCCATTGTGAAGGAGATCAGCCCTGGGATTTCTTTGGAAGGAATGATGCTAAAGCTGAAACTCCAGTACTTTGGCCACCTCATGCGAAGAGTTGACTGATTGGAAAAGACTGTGATGCTGGGAGGGATTGGGGGCAGGAGGAGAAGGGGACGACAGAGGATGAGATGGCTGAATGGCATCACTGACTCGATGGATGTGAGTCTGAGTGATCTCTGGGAGTTGGTGATGGACAGGGAGGCCTGGCATGCTGCGATTCATGGGGTCCCAAAGAGTCGGACACGACTGAGCGACTGATCTGAAGATCAAATAGCTTAAAACTGAAAGACTATGCCTGATCACAATCCACCCTATTCCTTTTAAAACTCTCCTTTGAAAATCCTTTCATTTGTTGTTTTTCAGCCACTCAGTCATGTTCGACTCTTGTGACACCATGAAATGCTGCATGCCGAGCTTCTGTGTCCTTCACCATCTCCCAGAGCTCACTCAAACTCATGTCTCTTGAGTCAGTGATACTATCCAACCATTTTGTCCTCTGTCATCCTTTTCTCCTGTCTTCAATCCTTCCCAGCAGCAGGGTCTTTTCTAATAAGTTGGATTGTCTTTGCCTAAATTCTATAGGTCATTTGAATGGCAAGCTGATAAACGAGTACATCTTAATATCAAACTTAACGTATTGGAAACAGAATTAGTCCAAGGGAGTTCTAGGCTATTTTATTTTTAAATATTTAGTTTAAAATTGTTTTATATTCTGATATCACATCTTCATGAGCTCTTAAGACATTTTTAAGAATTTCACCAACACAGAGTGAGTTTCAAGTCCTATTCACAGAACCTAGATTTGAAATGACTCCAATAGGAGATAAAACTCTCAAAACAGATATATTTTAATATGCATTTTAATATATATTGATATCTCTATATATGTATGTATATATATCAATGTAGAAAAGATATACTAGAAACATTTTAGAAAAACAATATGTCACTATTCTTTAAATTATTCTTCATAATCCAGATTATATTTATCACTCCAGTCATTTTCTATTAATACATCAAAGCCTTAGTTGATCCATTTGAAAACACATATAGTAAATTTAAGCAAGCTAAAATATTAATAGAGAGTATCCTAAAATGGACTTTCAATTAAGTTCTCTATTTTTTCCATGCAGATGATAAAAATTACATTATTCAGTACGGCCATTTTTTAAAGTTCCTTTAAACATTCATCACTTAACCAAATAGCCGGAGAGTTCCACTAGAATACTTTTCAATGCTGGTTAAAGTGCTTTTCTAGAAAATGATGGCCTCTCTATTCAACAACAGGGGAAAAAAAATAAAAAACAATAGTAGTTAAGTACTTAAAAGGAGATGTGCTCTGTGTTTTGCATGGATTTTCTTAATTATTATTCATAGTAAAGCAATAGTCCTCTCAGTCCGACCACATTCTTCTTGCCATGCTTGCTGGCTTAGCCACTGTGACACCCCCATTCTCTGTAAGTAGCATCTTAATCTCCTTTTCAGGCTTCTTCCTTCTCCTACACTCAAACTTATAATTCTAGCCCATGTTGTAGACTGAATAGTCCCCCCAAAGTGATAGATCCAAATCCTAACCTGTGAAAGTGAATTTATTTGAAAATAGGCTTTTTTCAAATCTTAAATCTTAATTATAATAATTAAGATTATAATAATTATAATAATTAAGAATTTTAGATTGAAATCAAGCTGGATATAGAATGGGGGTGAAATTCAATGACTGTCGCCCTTGTAAGAGAAAGGAGAAAGAGATTTAAGACCCAGAAAGCTAAAGATTGTGTGAAGACAGAGGCACAGATTGAAGCTATGTTGCCACAAGCCAATGAATGCCAGGCACCAGGAGTTGGGAGATACAAGGCATAATTCTCCTTGGGAGCCTTCAGAGAAAGGACAGCCATGCCAATATCTCACCTTTTGACTTCTGGCCTCCAGAAGAGAGAATTCTGTGAGAGAACATTTCTCATGACCAATTACTACAAACCAGGTAGCCTAAAAAACAGATAGTTGTACTCTCACAAAATTCTCTTCTGATATACCCATGCCTTTTTTTTTTTTCTCACTTTTCCTTTTTTCCCTATCTCCTCAGACCATATGTGGCAAATATATGCTGAGGAATCAAAAGTTCTATTTAGAATATAAACCTCTTGTATGCACCCAAGATGTCTGTCTGCTTTGTGTTTCTACTCGGCTGACATCTTAGCACTCCACAGTGACATGTTCCCCCCCAAAGCACTTGATTATTAGCTCCCCAAAAAGAAAGGCCAGGTTTATTTCTCAGTCTTCTTTATGTCATTTTGTGTCAATAATATCTCCCCCAAGCTTCTAGGGAAATCTGGAATCATTATTTTCTTCTGTTCAAACTCCCCTCCCCACTGTATTAAGACTCCTTTTATTTCTCAAATCAATCCATCTCTCCTAATCTCCATTATCCCACACATGTGTTCAGTTTTTACTGCAACTTCCTTCCCTTTTTGGCTTCTCTGGTTTCTTGTCTCCCTTCAGTTCAGTTCAGTTCAGTTGCTCAGTCGTGTCCGACTCTGCGACCCCATGAATCGCAGCAACGCCAGACCTCTCTGTCCATCACCAACTCCCAGAGTTCACTCAGACTCATATCCATGGAGTCAGTGATGCCATCCAGCCATCTCATCCTCTGTCGTCCCCTTCTCCTCCTGCCCCCAATCCCTCCCAGCATCAGAGTCTTTTCCAATGAGTCAACTCTTTGCATGAGGTGGCCAAAGTACTGGAGTTTCAGCTTTAGCATCATTCCTTCCAAAGAAATCCCAGGGCTGATCTCCTTCAGAATGGACTAGTTGGATCTGCTTGCAGTCCCAGGGACTCTCAAGAGTCTTCTCCAACACTACAGTTCAAAAACATCAATTCTTCGGCGCTCAGCCTTCTTCACAGTCCAACTCTCACATCCATACATGTCCACAGGAAAAACCATAGCCTTGACTAGACGAACCTTTGTTGGCAAAGTAATGTCTCTGCTTTTGAATATGCTATCTAGGTTGGTCATAACTTTCCTTCCAAGGAGTAAGCGTCTTTTAATTTCATGGCTGCAGTCACCATCTGCAGTGATTTTAGAGCCCCAAAATATAAAGTCTGACACTGTTTCCACTGTTTCCCCATCTATTTCCCATGAAGTGATGGGACCAGATGCCATGATCTTCGTTTTCTGAATGTTAAGCTTTAAGCCAACTTTTTCATTCTTCACTTTCACTTTCATCAAGAGACTTCTTAGTTCCTCTTCACTTTCTGCCATAAGGGTGGTATCATCTGCATATCTGAGGTTATTGATATTTCTCCCAGAAATCTTGATTCCAGCTTGTGTTTCTTCCAGTCCAGCATTTCTCATGATGTACTCTGCATATAAGTTAAATAAGCAGGTACTCAAATTACATCTCTCTAAAAATGTAATGCTCAAAATTCTCCAAGCCAGGCTTCAGCAATATAACTTCCAGATATTCAAGCTGGTTTTAGAAAAGGCAAAGGAACCAGAGATCAAATTGCCAACATCTGCTGGATCATGGAAAAAGCAAAAGAGTTCCAGAAAAAATATCTACTTCTGCTTTATTGACTATGCCGAAGCCTTTGACTGTGTGGATCACAATAAACTGTGGATAATTCTGAAAGAGATGGGAATACCAGACCACCTGACTTGCCTCTTGAGAAACCTGTATGCAGGTCAGGAAGCAACAGTTAGAACTGGACATGGAACAACAAACTGGTTCCAAATAGGAAAAGGAGTACATCAAGGCTGTATATTGTCTCCCTGCTTATTTGACATATATGCAGAGTACATCATGAGAAACATGGGCTGAATGAACCACAAGCTGGAATCAAGATTGCTGGGAAAAATATCAGTAACCTCAAAAATGCTAATGACACCACCCTTATGGCAGAAAGTGAAGAAGAACTAAAGATCCTCTTGATGAAAGTGAAAGAGGAGGGTGAAAAAGTTGGCTTAAAGCTCAACATTCAGAAAACTACAATCATGGCATCCAGTCCCATCACTTCATGGCAAATAGATGGGGAAAGAATGGAAATAGTGGCTGACTTTATTTCTCTGGGTTCCAAAATCACTGCAGATGGTGACTGTAGCCGTGAAATTAAAAGACTACTTGGTAGGAAATTAAAAGACTCCTTGGTAGGAAATAATCGTTATGACCAACCTAGACAGTATATTAAAAAGCAGAGACATTACTTTGCCAACAAAGGTCCGTCTAGTCAAGGCTATGGTTTTTCCAGGCTATGGGCATGTATGGATGTTAAAGATGGACTATAAAGAAAGCTGAGTGCCAAAGAATTGATGCTTTTGAACTGTGGTGTTGGAGAAGACCCTTGAGAGTCCCTTGGATTGCAAGGAGATCCAACCAGTCCATCCTAAAGGAGATCAGTCCTAAGTGTTCATTGGAAGGACTGATGTTGAAGCTGAAACTCCAATACTTTGGCCACCTGATGCAAAGGGCTGACTCATTTGAAAAGACCCTGATGCTGGGAAATATTGAAGGCAGGAGGAGAAGCAGATGACAGAGGACGAGATGGTTGGAAGGCATCACCGACTCAATGGAGATGAGTTTGAGTAGACTCTGGGAGTTGGTGTTGGACAGGGAGGCCTGGCATGCTGTGATCCATGGTGTCGTGAAGAATCGGACGTGACTGAGCAACTGAACAGAAAAGTGAGAACTGTTATTCTTAGACTGGTTAAGAGACTTGCCTAAGATTGCACAGCTAGTACAGGACAAAATCAGATCTATGGCCAAAGAGTCTACACTCATCCCAGTTGTGTCATCTGCCAAAATACTGCCTCAGAGTTTCAGCAGTCATTCCAAAGCTCTCTTGTTAATGACTGATTTTTCTAACAGCCAAGAAGAAACCATATTTAAAGTTAGACAAGAACACAAAATTCTAATATTATTTTTACTTCCCTGGGAGTCTTACGATAGGAACTAATGACAGTACTTTCTTGGAAATATTTTGTTAAATGAAATTATCCTTTGTAAGATATATTGTATTGATTATCATTTAAATACTGACATCCTCAGATTTATGAGGTGGACATATATATGTACACTTCTGAAAATTGATACAAATGAAATACCTCAAGTCCTAATAACCAAAGCAAATGTATAAAACTTTGGATTCAGCCAAATTCTTTCATTGCTATAAGTCTTGAATTGATTTTTGTTATATAATTGTGTTGATGTGATATTTACTCAGCTCATGTGTTTTGCTTAATTTTTTGTCAACTAGCTGTGGTACTCAATTGCTTGGTTAAGCAGTGGTCTAGATGTTGTGAAGGTAGATTTTAAGTGTGACTTACTCTTAAATCAATAGTCTTAAATCAATAGTACAGTAAAGCAGCTGACTCTCCCTAACATGGGTGGGCCTCATTTAATCAGTGAATTACCTTAGAAGTGAAAAATGAAATACCCCAAGGAGGAAAGAATTCTGCCTGGAAACTGTCTTTGGTCTCAAAACTGCAATTTTCACTTTGTCCTGGGTTTCTAACCTGTTTGCCGACCTGCAGATCTCAGACTTGCCAACCCCCACAGTCATATAATCCAGGTCCTTAAAATAAATCTTTCTTTCTATATATCCATACGTCTTATTGGTTCTGCTTCTCTGCAGAACTCTAGCATGCCACATTACACTTATATGAAGGAACAGCTTCTAACAGTTTTACTTCTCTTTTTATTTTATTTGTTAAAGCAGTTGTGAAAATGTAGTGAGTTTCAAGTAAAGGAGAAATATAATTCACCTCTTGATAGGGAATGTCAAGGTTCTGGAAGAGCATGGGAACTCCTAAACAGGCAATATTGCCAAGGTCATTTTTGTAAAATACAACCTGACATATCAAGTGTCCTGCTTTGTGATTCTTTTTACTCTTATTGAACCAAATACTTCTGTCTTTTTCTCCTTCCTACAGAAATTTCCACCTCCTCTGTAAAGATTTCATTGATCAATACATCCCCTTTTTTGACATCATTTATTGCTTATCATCAGTCATTTGGCATTTAAATACCATCTAATATATTATGCTCTGTAGCCAAAGGTTATAGTAGTAAAAAAAAAAAAAAAAAAAAAAAAAGGACTCTGGAATTAAGAATTTGGTTGAAACCCACCTCTGCTATATCTTAGTAGGACAACTGGCAAATGAATTAGTCTGAGCTTTAGTTTTCTTGTCTGTAAAATGGGAAAATAATACCATCTTCCTCATGCCTTAAAAAATAAATGAGAGAACGTTCATAAAGAGTATTTCATGATTTTAGCTAATATTTTTTCAGCATTTTCTATACGTGAGGTTTGCTGCTCTCTTCAGCATATGATTCAAGCCACATGGCATTATATAACCATTTGAAATCTGTTTTGTTAATGTGGCATGGTCAAGATACATAATCTTTGAACAATTTAAAAGCTGAACTTTGAGTTCCTAATTATGGTTTATTATTTTTTCACCAGATTATGATGTCTCCCTTTTTTATGCCTGCTATTATGTCTATCCATTGTAGCTGACTGACTTGTTAAATTAATGAATATTCATTTTTTTCAGCTCTACTGAGTATTATTGACAACTGAAATTGTAAGATATTTAAATTATGTCATAGCAATTTTATATACGATAAATTGTGAAAGGATTCCCATCATCTAGTTCATTAACATATTTATCACAGTGTGTATATTTTGGTGAGAACATTTAAGTTCTTCTCTTAGCAAATTTCGGTTACATAATCAGTATTACAAACTATAGTCACCATGTTTTGCATTAGATACTCAGACCTTATTCATCTTACACCTAAAAGTTTGCATCCTTATATCAACTTCTTCCTAGTTCCCCCATCCTTCAGACCCTGGCATCTATTTCTGTGTGTGTGTGTGTGTGTGTTTATCAGTCACTCAGTCATGTCCAACTCTTTGCAACCCCAAGAACTTTAGCTCACCAAGCTCCTCAGTCCATGGAATTCTCCAGGGAAGAATACTGGAGTGGGTAGCCATTTCCTTTTCCATTTGATTTTCCTGACTCAGGAATGGAACCCCAGTCTTCTGCATTACAGAAGTGATAGTTTCTAAAAATAAGTGATACTATGTAGCATCCATCTTTGGCTCATTTTGCTTAGCATAATGCCCTGAAATTTGATACGTATTATCACAATCCCATTTTTAATTGGATTTTGGCACCCCACTCCAGTACTCTTGCCTGGAAAATCCCATGGAAGGAGGAGCCTGGTGGGCTGCCGTCTATGGAATCGCAGACTCGGACATGACTGAACGACTTCACTTTCACTTTTAACTTTCATGCATTGGAGAAGGCACTGGCAACCCACTCCAGTGTTCTTGCCTGGAGAATCCCAGGGACGGGGGGAGCCTGGTGGGCTGCTGTCTATGGGGTCGCACAGAGTCGGACACAACTGAAGCAACTTAGCAGCAGCAGCAGCAAGGGTGTTATTTGGTTATTGAGTTGTGTGAGTTCTTTGAAGTCCTATTTATAACAAATTGCAATGAATATTAATCATATAGTCACACAAATAATATGACTATGTATATATTTCAAACCCCAACAAATAATTTAAAAGAATCTTAGAAATCTTGCTGATCTTAAGACTTGATAGAGTTTATGAAATGAAATCAACTGTGTTTTATAGATATGTCTGGTGTTCCCAAGGATCTTTAGTAATGAAAGCCATTCACTCAAGATTTGTCATTATTAATACATGATACCCTAGGATTATATTAAATTTATAGACTTCTGTACTAAAATTTCTGTGTTTCTTATTAAATAATACCTTTGCATCAGACATATGTATACACACCTTGGTTGTTGTGCTCCATTTAAATTAAATAGAAAATCATGTGGTACAAGCAGAAAGGTTTAGGAACATTGTAGTGATAGAGATTTTTATGCAGTTATCACTTTTTCACTTGTTTGGATGAGCTGGATCCTAGAACTTTGAAAGAGGACTGAATTAGTATTTCAAAATACTCAAAAGAATTTTGGCATTTGCCTAAATGGTGGTATTATTTGCCACCACCAGCTAATTTTTCAACATGGCTGAATTTTAAGCATGTCATATGTGAAACGTATATATTGCACAGATGACTTCTAAGGATCCTCAAAGTTCTAAAATTTAAAATCATAGACTACAGTCGAAGTAAAACGACTTTTCTTTGCTCAACATGATACTTAAAAAATGAAATGAGCTGTTAGTGCATATATAAACAGTAGGACTTATTAAAATAAAATTAGAAATAAAGTTTATCTTAAAAAATAATCAGAAAACTGTCCAAACTGGAGCCACATTCACATCTTACCAACGAACTGGAATGAAGTCCTGGTTTCCCCGCTATAGAAAGGGTGTATCCAGGTCAGGTTAGCGTTAGACCTGTTGGACTCATTAGCTACTTTGTCCCTCCATTAATATGAGTTTGAGTCTCCAATTCTGAGAAAATGATCATCTTTCCTTTCTTATATCACTTTAAAAAATAGATCTATCATAAAATAATGTATAATGTCATAATATCCAACTTCAAAAATATAGACTTATTTTTTTAACATATCCAAATGTAGGTGTAGGAAATATACTAGTACAATTGCAATGCTGCTTTAGAGCTGTAGACTATCAAATTAAATTATTTCCCTAAGTCACTTAAGTGAAATACTAGTAAAGAAGTTACGGATGTCTTCTAATAAGATGGCAGATCAGATATCAGGTAAGTCCTTTTATAATAAAATATCTAGTCTTCCCTGGGAATGGAAGTGAAAACATATATTATTACTATATTGCCAGGCTGACACAAAATAATGGAAAACTTTTTGGCCCTGTCCACCACACATCTACAAAAAAAAAAAGATCATAAATTTAAAGTAGATTCATGAAGATAGGATAGGTTTAATCTGAGGAGAAGAATGCCTAAAGCAGTGCAGAGTTCAAAAAACTAGCTCTTTGGCTTTAAACAAGTTGAAACAGAGATTATTTCTTTATATAAGTATCCTCAATATATACTCAAAGAGTACCAAGAAAATAGCATTCATGATTTCTGGCAGAAAAAAACACAAGGCACATCTAGAAGAAAGCATTCCTTTACAGATAGTTAGCATTCACTGAAATAAGTTCAAACAAATATGAGATTACCACTTAAGACCATAAAATACACAAAGGAGCAATGCCCATGAATGGAAGTGAACAGACATAATTAAACCACAAATTTGTATATCTTGAATTTATAAGGCACAAAACCCTCAAATACTATGTAAAATGCTTTGATAGAATCCAAAATGAGAAAACAGTAAAGGTTTTCAGAAAGTGAGATTCTACTGAAAATGGAAGATATAAATAAAATGCAACTCAAGAATGAAAAAGAAAATATTTTAAAATAGGAAGTATATAGAATAAATAAGAGATTAGATATAGGTGAGGTGGGATTTTAGATAACTGGAAGACAGACCTAAAGGAATTCCCTAAAATCTAGAGAGAAAAGGGGAGCAAAAATTTAAAGAGAAAAAAAAAAAAAAAAACAATCTGGAGGAAAAAAATGAAAGGGCTCAAAGATACCCAGTTCAGTTCAGTTCAGTTCAGTCGCTTAGTCGTGTCCGACTCTTTGCGACCCCATGAATCGCAGCACGCCAGGCCTCCCTGTCCATCACCAACTCCCGGAGTTCACTCAGACTCACATCCATTGAGTCAGTGATGCCATACAGCCATCTCATCCTCTGTCGTCCCCTTCTCCTCTTACTCCCAATCCCTCCCAGCATCAGAGTCTTTTCCAATCAGTCAACTCTTCGCATGAGGTGGCCAAAGTACTGGAGTCTCAGCTTTAGCATCATTCCTTCCAAAGAAATCCCAGGGCTGATCTCCTTCAGAATGGAATGGTTGGATCTGCTTGCAGTCCAAGGGACTCTCAAGAGTCTTCTCCAACACCACAGTTCAAAAGCATCAATTCTTCAGTGCTCAGCTTTCTTTATAGTCCAACTCTCAAGTCCATACATGACCACAGGAAAAACCATAGCCTTGACTAGACGGACCTTTGTTGGCAAAGTAATGTGTCTGCCTTTGAATATGCTATCTAGGTTGGACATAACTTTCCTTCCAAGGAGTAAGCGTTTTTAATTTCATGGCTGCAGTCACCATCTGCAGTGATTTTGGTGCCCAAAAAAATAAAGTCTGGCACCATTTCCACTGTTTCCCCATCTATTTTCCATGAAGTGATGGGACCGGATGCCATGATCTTCGTTTTCTGAATGTTGAGCTTTAAGCCAACTTTTTCACTCTCCACTTTCACTTTCTTCAAGAGGGCTTTTTAGTTCCTCTTCACTTTCTGCCATAAGGGTGGTGTCTTCTGCATATCTGACGTTATTGATATTTCTCCAACTAGAATCCAATAAATAGAAGAAAAAAAATGTTTTCATAGAAAATGTCTGAGAATTTTCAAGATCTGGTGAGAGAATTAAGATTATTAACAAGAAATCTAGAAAACATCAAAACTTTTATAATTTTTTTTTTTAATGTCTAGGACTTACTTCAGAGAAGGCAATGGCACCCCACTCCAGTACTCTTGCCTGGAAAATCCCATTGATGGAGGAGCCTGGTGGGCTACAGTCCATGGGGTCGTGAAGAGTCGGACACGACTGAGCGACTTCACTTTCACTTTTCACTTTCATGCATTGGAGAAGGAAATGGCAACCCACTCCAGTGCTCTTGCCTGGAGAATCCCAGGGACAGGGAAGCCTGGTGGGCTGCCATCTATGGGGTCACACAGAGTTGGCTATGACTGAAGCGACTTAGCAGCAGCAACAGCAGGACTTACTTAAATAGAAACAATTATTATTATACATACCACAGATCTTAAATTTAACAATAACTATAGAAGCCAGAGATAGCAAATATGTATATTTATTTATTTAAAAAGCTGAGAAAAAAATGACTGCCAATATACACAGGTTTAAAAAAATTATGTTTTAAGAAGAAAAATAAAGACATTTAATATTAACTGAGAAAATTTAACACCTTAGAAAAATAAGTAATTTCTAAAGTTTGAAATTCAGAAAGATGATCTTAGAGAAAAGGCTGAAATATAAGAAGAAATGCTGACCCAGGGAAATGGATATTTAACAGCAAATGTAAAAAAAAAAACATTATTTTATCAAATGATATGCAATATTAGCTAATCTGTAACATTAAAATTTTGAAAAATGGGTAAATCAGAAAGTGTTAATGTGGGATAGTATATTGTCATGTCATTTTATTTTTAATAGTTAAGAGAAAAGATGTTAATTTATTTTTCTTTTTACATTATGGTATTTCAGGAACTTATTTAAAACATAGAACTAGAATAGAAAAATTATAATAATAATAGGAATAGAATAATAGAAATTGAATAGCAAATAATAGAGATTAAATAGCAAAGTTAGCAAAATAAATTGAATAGGAAACAAATAAGTAATTAATCCTCAAAAGCAGGAAGATGGGGGGAAAGAGTGCTGGAAAAAATATTAAACAAAAAATGAGAAACTACAAAGATGGTAGAAATAAGCCAGAATAGATTAATATTCAAATCAATGTGATGGGTTAAATATATTAGCTGGAAAATTGATTGACAGTGAACAGCAAAACAAAAATCAGCTATGTGCTACATATAAAACACATACTGAAAGGTTAAAGTGATATTTTTCATCATAAGTCATGTCAATCATTATTATCATCATAATGGTAAATGTTTATGTAATGTTTACCTTGTCTTAGGCTTAATCTTGGCACTTTACATGTCCATTCCTATTTCCTATTATTACTTTTTTAACCAGTTGTTATTAACAAAATGTTTAAATAGGCTTACCAAAGTCTTGCAGATGTTAAATGGTACAACTAGAATATAAAACTAGGAAATATTCCCATAACTTGAGAAGAGTTCACTATATATAATAAGGTCTCATATAATAAAAGTTTGATTCCCAATAAAGATATAGTGGTTGTAAATGTATATGATTCTATAGAATAGTCTCAAATATAATAAGCAAATAATGACATAATTTGAGGGCCAAACTGACAAGTCTCACAGCCTACTTGTGTATTTTGACACATTTATTACAGACAAAAACAAAAATCTTCCAATAAATGAATTAATAGATCAGATAAGAAATCATAATGTAATGTTACAATCTTATAGTACTTAATGATAATAAAAATAATGCAAACCAAAATATCATTACAGAACATGCAGTAATTTGAAGGATATTTATAGAATCCAAGATATAAAATTAAATAAAGCATAAAAGTTAATCAGCAAAATAAAAAGTTATTAAAAGAACAATATATACATCTAAATAAAGTGGTTGGCAATAAAGAATAAGAATAAAACAATTGAAAGAAAAATAAAAACATAGTACATAGGGTCAAGAAGCCAAATATTATTTTTTCAAAGGCCTAATAACCTCTGATATGCAGATGACACCACCCTTATGGCAGAAAGTGAAGAACTAAAGTGCCTCTTGATGAAAGTGAAAGAAGAGAGTGAAAAGGTTGGCTTAAAGCTCAACATTCAGAAAACGAAGATCATGGCATCCGGTCCCATCATTTCATGGCAGATAGATGGGGAAACAGTGTTAGACTTTATTTTTTGGGGGTCCAAAATCACTGCAGATGGTGATTGCAGCCATGAAATTAAAAGACGCTTACTCCTTGGAAGGAAAGTTATGACCAACCTAGATAGCATACTAAAAAGCAGAGACATTACTTTGCCAACAAAGGTCCATCTAGTCAAGGCTATGGTTTTTCCAGTGGTCATGTATGGATGTAAGAGTTGGATTATAAAGAAAGCTTAGTGTTGAAGAGTTGATGCTTTTGAACTGTGGTGTTGGAGAAGACTCTTGAGAGTCCCTTGGACTGCAAGGAGATCCAGCCAGTCCGTTCTAAGTGAGATCAGTCCTGGGTGTTCATTGGAAGGACTGATGTTGAAGCTGAAACTCCAATACTTTGGCCACCTGATGCAAAGAGCTGACTCATTGGAAAAGACCCTGCTGCTGGGAAAGATTAAAGGCACGAGGAGAAGGGGACGACAGAAGATGAGATGGTTGGATGGTATCACTGACTCTATGGACATGAGTTTGAGTAGACTCCAGGAGTTGGTGATGGACAGTGGGGCCCCGTGTGCTGCGGTTCATGTGGTTGCAAGGAGTTGGACAAGACTGAGCAACTGAACTGAACTGAATAAAAGTTACGCAAACCTCTGCTAAGATCAATTTAAAAAAAATAGCTGTCTACTTTTAAGACATACAGATGGATAACAAACACATGAAAAGATGCTCAGTATCTCTTATTATTAGAGAGATGCAAATCACACTGGTCAGAATGGGCCATCATCAAAAGTCAACAAATGATAAATGCTGGAGAAGTTGTGGAGAAAAAGTAACCCTCTTGCACTGTTGATGGAAATATAAATTGATACAGCCACTGTGAAAGACAGAATGGAGATTCCTTACAGAACAAGGAATAAAACCACCATATGACCCAACATTCCCATTACTAGACTTAGATTCTGAGGAAACCAAAATTGAAAAGGATACATGTTCCCCAATGTTCATTGCAGCACTATTTACAATAGCTAGAACATGGAAGCAATCTAGATGTCCATCAACAAATGAATGGATAAAGAAGCTGTGATACATATATACAATGAAATATCACTCAGCCATAAGGAGGAATGCATTTGAGTCAGTTCCAATGAGGTGAATTAACCTAAAGCCTATTATACAGAGTGAAGTAAGTTAGAAAAAGAAAAACAAATATCATATACTAACACATATATATGTAATCTAGGCAGATGGTACTGATGAAATTTTTTGCAGGGCAGCAATGAATACACAGACATAGTATATTCATTCACAGACACAGAACGGCAAACATAGTGAACATTATGGACAATGGGTGGGGTTGGGGGGGAGGAAAGAAAGGGTGTTATGTATGGAGAGAGTAACATGGAAACTTACAATGCCATATGTAAAATAGATAGCCAATGGGAATTTGCTGTGTGATTCTGGGAACTCAAACCGGGGCTCTGTAATAATCTAGATGGGTCAGATATGGAGGGAAGTGGAAGGGAGATTCAAGAGGGAGGGAACATAGGTATACCTATGGGTGATTCATGTTGATGTTAGGCAGAAACCAACACAATTCTGTAAAACAATTATCCTTCACTTAAAAAAAATAAATAACCAAAAATCAAAAACAAACAAAAAATAGCTGTCTACTCTTGCACATAAGGAGACATAATTACAGATACAACAAAGATTTAAGAAATAAAAAAAGAGGAAAAGCCTTACAGTAACAAATTTGAACACTTAAGAAAATTCTTAGATTACATACCTTCATATATAAGGTATTCATATTACATATATCAAAACTAAATAAAAAAATACTAAAGACTGTAACAAGTAAAAGCAAAATTAACCCATATATAAAGTCATAGGGGCTTCCTTGATAGCTCAGTTGGTAAAGAATCCTCTTGTAATGCAGGAGACCCCAGTTCGATTCCTGGATTGGTAAGATCCCCTGAGGAAGAGAAAGGCTACCCACTCCAGTATTCTAGCATGGAGAATTCCATGGACTGTATAGTCCATGGGGACCACATATTTGCTGACAGTTCTTCCAGACTTAAATATTATAGATTGTTTAATACAGACTCGAGTATCAGTACAAAAAAGAGAAAGAAATAGGAGAGAAGAGAGAAGGAGAACAGGAGAGAGAGAGAGAAGGAAAGAGACAGAGGAAGGGAGGGAGAAGCAATGAAGAAAGGGAGGACAGGACTGACTGAAAACAACATTTATCCTTTCACAGTTATGGAGTCCCGAAGTCTGAAAGAAATGTGTCAGCAGGACTGTGCTTTGTCTGAAGGCTCTAAGGAAGGTTAATTTCCTTGACTTTTCCAGCTTCTGGTGTCTCCAAATGCTTCTTGACTTGTGACTGTATTGCTCTAATCTCTGCCTCTGGGTCATATTGCCTCCTCCCCTTCTGTCCCATCCCCTCTTTGTCTCTTTCATAGAATAAAAGTTCCTAGCTTTAGGGCTCACCTGGATAATCTAAGATGATCTTCTTTCAAAATCTTTACATCTACAAAGATTCTTTTTTCTCAAACAAAAGCAAACTCACAGTTTCTGGATATTAGAATGTGGGCATATTATTTTGGGAATCACCATTCAACCCACTGTTTTATCATATATGCAAATTTATCAGTAAAAAATGTGATGTGAGTCAGTTAAGAAAAAGAGATGATGCACACATTCTTATTCTCATCTTTTCTTTCAAATGGCCAAATTTGAGAGTTTATACCAATTCCATGAATTGAGATGTGAGAAAGTAGTAGTTTAGTAGCTCCGTGGTAGCTGTCACAGACTGTTATTGCCTCTCCAATTGCCATTTTCCCCTCCATTTTTGCTCACAGATCCCTATTCTTTTTTAGTGCTGAAATATGTCCAGCAGAATGGACTGAGTGATACTGAGGCAAGTCAAGTGTGACCATCCTTTTGTTGATATTCACTTTCCAGCCTCTTACCTGGCTGATTCAAGTTGCCCAGTGACACAGTTATGACCAATAGAATGTGAATGGCAATCTTTTTGGATTTCATTAAAAGGTTTTCCTTTGGTGAAAGTAAATTCCTGTTCCTGCCACTTCCTCTGCATTGAGATCACTGGTGTGATGATATGATTCCGGAGTTGTGGTATCTCTAATGTGACTCGGACACAAGCCCATGATAAAAGTTCAATGAGAACAAAGAACGATATTGTTGGACCAATCCCACAACTGACTTTTTCATATTTCTTCAAAGTGAAATAATTAATGTCTCTGTTACTAGAGCAAAAATTGCTTAGGTATTCTATTGTTGTTTAGTCACTAAGTCATGTCCTACTCTTTGTGACCCCATGAACTGCAGCACGCCAGGCTCCCTTGTCACCTGAAGCCTCTACAGCTCTACCTAAAATTGTAGGTGATAACATTTCAGATGCTCTTCATTTCTCCATATTTTTTTGTCTCGGTATCCACAGCAAGTAGCATCCTGGTCTTCTGTTGTACAAACTCATTTTTACAAGGTCAGAGACTAGAGGAAACATCTGTTACTCTCTTACTATTTTCAGGAGCAACCACTGTTTCCGGGCTAGCGTAAGGGTAGTGCTATTTTAGAGCTTTTCTTGTACTTCTCATGCTCCTTTGAACAATTGAATAATATTGAATGTGTTTTATTGTGCAAAGAAAATTAATCCTACAGGCATTAAATTTTTCTCCTCTGTTTTTCTCCTTTTTTCTATTTTCTGAGGATACAATACTGCTATTCGGCCCATACCTTTTTATTTTTTTGACACATAAGACAATGCTTAGAGCTGTCACATTATCATATCTACCTGACAGATTTTCCTGGCAAATACAATGTTGACAGAAACAATTGACACCCAACATCTAAAATAAAAACCTCTCTTCAAATTATTGACTTATGATCCTGAGAAGAACAACCTTCAATAGCTCTGACAATCACAGCCTTGCTCTTTAAAAAGCACTCTTTTAAATGCCAGAGCTTGCTCCTATAGAGATTGGGGAGTGCTACCTGATATGGAAGTGTAGTTTGGACGCAGAAGGTTGTGTATCTCATGGTCCACAAAGGACCTTCCCTGTATGATACCTGTACATTCAGATAAGTCAAAAACATCTGGTGATTTCACTGTCCTGCTGCTTTTTATTACCTCACAGTATCATTGTGTCATTCTGAAAGTTATGGAAAGTTAGACAGTATTGTTGTTAATTCCCAAGCAATTATGTCTCACCTGGAGACAGTGAACAGATTCACAGAGAAAGGTCTTGCATTAGTAATCTGTAAATCACAATCAATATAAATGCTGATGGACTCAAGACTTGCCACTTTTTACTAAAATACAGTTAAATTGCATTCAACATTTTAGAGGATTTAAATGTGCAACATTGGTCAGATCTGGTCTCAAGCATTTAGAAAGAAAGAACTTTCTAGAACTCTCAAAAAAAGAAGCTCATAATATTTAACAAGCAACAAATTTCTTATATCTTAAATTTAACTATGATACAGTTCAGTATATATTCTTAGTGTGCCATAAATGACTATTTGAAGGTATGTATATATTTACATATAAATATGAAACTGCAGATGTATTTTTAGCACATAGCATTATATCTCAGAACTCATGTCCTTTAAAAGTCTTGTATTAAGTTTCTGGTAAATATCATGTAAATAAACACCATATGTGCTTAAAGAAATTTGACTTATTAAAAAGAGAAAAAAATTCAATTTATTTCTAGCATTCTTCTCTTTGGAGAACGTTCCCAAAGTGATAAAGAGTATTTAAATTCTGTCATCACAACAAAACTGATTTTCAGTATTGAATAAACAATTAACCCACACACATACTCACACATAGATATTTATGGACCAATACATGGGGTTGCAAAGAATCAGACATGACTTAGCAACTAAAAAACAGCAAAATTAACAGTTTGTAGGTAGAGAGCTCTGATATTCAAATTCAAGCTCTGTTTCAGTAACCAGATCTTCACATATTTACATATATGTATATGTGTATGTATGTATATGCATATATATTACACATACACAGATGGCATCAGAAACATTATTTGACATTTCTGAGCTACAGGTTCCTCCTTCTAGAACATGATATTGATATAACCTTTATCCATCTCTAACCATTAGGAATTCTTCTGATGTAAGTGGAAGATTCAGGAGCAACTCGATTCAAAATTCATGCTATATCCCAGAATCCATCCATCATTGCTACTGCTTCTGGGTAAGTTCTGTTTTCCTGTCTGACTTTGAGTGAGTTCCCAATTGTTTCTATGATAACAGTCTTTCAAGTTCTCATGTGGTAGGAAAAGAGGAAAGTCTCAGGTTGGTTTTCCATTCAAAATTATGTCCCTCTGGTGGTGATGTAGTCACAAGCTCATTCTGGAGACATTCTGTACAGCCAAGTGATTAAGCTTATGTAAAGTCAAATTTAAGAGGAGAACTTGGGGAAAGAAGATACTCCTCTGGAGGAATACTGAAGGATTATTAGAAGGAAAGGTGTTAAAAGATGTGGGAGACAAAAAAAAAAGATAGATATTCACTATAATTATTTAGACTTGTCTTGGGAGGCTTAGATGTATTATTTATTTAAGATGATGACTACATGTTGTCCAGAAATGGTATCAAGTTAATCACAATTAACAATATTTTAACACTATTTATGGCTTCTGAAATCATTTTTATATTTCATGATATCCAATACTCACAACCCAAACTCTTTTGAAGTTATCTTTAGAATTGTTTCTTTGTTAATGACTCAGGGAGGCTGTCCTGCCAGCCTAAGGTCATGGAGCTAATTGATAGGAAGACCTAGACTCACACCAGGTCTTACATCTCCATCAGATCACAAGGGCCTAGTCAAGTATCCTATTGGCATGATCCACTTTCCTTTGTCTCAGTGATTGGTAAAGCATCTTCTCTCTGTTGTACATTTGCAAGATCAAAAATGGATCAAAGGGACAATGTGTACATTTTCTTCCATAAGAGGCAGTACTGTTCATCTTCTCAATTTGGTAGTTGTTCCTCCTTATTTAATTTATAAATTACATTTATCTTGTGCTTAACCCCCCACTTCTGAGTGAGGAATCAGATGTGGTACAAACAAAAAGCTTCTGTTTGCTAAGCCCTACTTGACGGCACTTGCTAGAAATGAAGTCCAGGACAATTTCAAGTGGGAAAAAATATGAAACAGAATTTCAGAAGCAGTCAATCAGCATGGGCAAGAATAAGGATAAAGATCAAAGTCTTAAGTATTTATAAAATCTTTTTAATCAGTAATCCAGTAGGAATCACATTAAAAATAATGTCAGGGAATCTGGCAAATGAAGTATCTACCTAGACTTTCCCTCAGAAGATCAAAGATGACTAGAAACAGATAAGAAGTCATTTCACACCTTTGCCTTCTGACTCAAGGACTTAATATCAGCCCACTCAGAATATAGACACCTTGCGGCTATCTTGTTACATGTGGCATAGATGAGGTTTGGGAGTGCTGGTATTCATCCCAACTTGGTGTTTATGCATGGCTTTGAACATGATACATAGGACAAGCATCCTTTCCAAAGCATATGGGAAAAGGGGTAGGTACTGAGTGTGGATATGGTTTCTGAGGAACTTGAGGTCCAGTAATGACTGCATTTGGGTAGGGAAAGAACAGGGATTCTGAGAACAGTGTAAGTTCCCGGCATTCGGCTGACTGTAGGACCAGGGAGGAAGGAGAGGAAAAATCCTAACCTCCCCATGGTATAGGCAGTGGAACCTGGAATATTAAATTGCCCTCCAAATGCAAGTCTGAAGAGTGTATTAAAAATTGCCTAAGTGGAAATGTTAATAACACTTGGGATAAATTCAACTCTAAGTGCTAATTAACATGAAATTTGGATAATTTTACCTCATTTGTTTCATCTTTCTGTAACAACCAATCCTCCACAACTCTGTCATTGGACTTCTTTTACACTGATAGTGTCTCCACCTGGCTGACCTCATCTGGTCCCATGGCTGTGAATACTTTCTACATGCTGATATAGAAACTCAAGTCAGAATCTAGTTCCTGTACTAGTTTCTGCCATAAATTTTGCACTCTTGTATTTGGCTGGCTCCTCAACATTTCTATTTGAAGGTATAATAAATATTTCAAATGTAACATATACAAAGACAAGTATCTCCTCCTTCTCTCTAGTTATTCCATTTGCCTCAAAATATATTTTGTCTGATGTTGAGAAAACCATACTGGTTTTCTTTGCTTTGTATTTATCTTACACATTTTTCAGTCTTCTATATTTGTATTTAATTATAATACACATGTAGAAAAATGCCAATAAACATATAGCTCCATGAATTACTACACACTGAATACCATGTATCCACCATGTTGGTCAAAAGGTAGGGCGCTGACAGAGGTCTAGAAGCTCTTCTTTATACTTGGACCTCTTCTGCTTCTCTAAAGGTAGATACTTTGTCGTGACTTCTAACACTCTATAGTTGTACATGCTTTTTAACTTGTATAACTGGAATCATGCATGTGTTGCTCTTTTGTGTCTGATTTTTTTGCTCAGTATTATTTTTTAAGTGTTTCATCCATGTTATTGCATGTAGCTATATTTCAGTATTTTCCTTGAAGTATGCAGTGAAATACAGAGGAATATTGTATGAACATACTATTTAGCACCTTTAGTGCAGATGAAAATTTGAGTTTTCTCCAACTTTTGTTTGTTGCAAATAAAACTGAACATTCTTGTACACATCTCTTGTAAATATTCTTGTATGTGACTTTGGGGCATATGTGAGTATTTCAGATAGTCCTATATGGGGTTTGGGGGATGTATTTGGTTAACCTTAGAAGATAATGCCTGACAGTTTTCAAAAGAGACTCTATCAATGTACAATACCAAGAACAGTATATGAGTTTCAGGTTTACCATATCCTCTCCAACTCTAGGCCCTGTAAGTCTTACAGCAGTCATTCTGATGGGTGTAGGGTGACATCCTATTATAATTTTCCATTGTAGTTCTTTGATTCCTATTGAGGTTAAAGCTCATTTGTATATGTTTATTATTTCTGTGTGTGAAGTATCATTCAAGTCACTCAGATTGTGTCATTTTCATACTTACATATTTTGAATTTTATTATGGATATATTCTTCCATTTTCTAGATAGTCTTTTATTCTTTTGATGGTATCTTCTGATTAAGTTTTTCATTTAATGTAGTTTACCAATCTTTCGGAGAAGGCAATGGCACCCCACTCCAGTACTTTTGCCTGGAAAATCCCATGGATGGAGGAGCCTGGTAGGCTGTAGTCCATGGGGTCACTAAGAGTCAGACACGACTGAGCGACTTCGCTTTCACTTTTCACTTTCCTGCATTGGAGAAGGAAATGGCAACCCACTCCAGTGTTCTTGCCTGGAGAATCCCAGGGATGGGGGAGCCTGGTGGCTGCTGTCTATGGGGTCACACAGAGTCAGACACGACTGAAGTGACTTAGCATAGCATAGCATAGCATCAATCTTTCACTAACCATTTAATAATTATTTCCCTACTCTTCAAGACCATAAGCATAGTCTCCTAATACAGTCTTTTGGACTTCCCTGATTGCTCAGAAGGTAAAGAATCTGCTTACAATGCAAGAAATGGGTTTGATCCCTGGGTTGGGAAGATTCCCTGGGGAAGTGAATGACTACACACACACTCCAGTATTCTTGCCTGGAGAATTACAGGGGCAGAAGAGCCTGGCACACTACAGTCCACGGGGTTGCAAAGAGTCAGACAAAACTGAGTAACTTTCACTGTCTTCTGGAAGTATAATGTTGCACCTTTCAAATTTAGGCCTTCAATCCTCTACTGACTTTTGTGCATAGAGTTTAATGAAAATAAAATTTTATTTTTATTCCCACATGGAAAAGTAATTGAGCTGATACCATTTATTACAATAACTGTCTTTTCTTTGCTATTCTATATCACCAGTACCATCTTTATCATAAATAGTGTCTTTAAAGATACAGATTTATCCAGAATTTTCTAATAATATTAAATTGGTCCATATAGAAATTAAACAGATACTAAACTCTCTTAGCTATAGTAATTTTACAATAAGTCTTAACATTTGGTAGAACAAAATTTCCTTCTTTATGTCCCAGAAGACTGTCTTGGCTATTATTGGCATTTTGTATTTCCATATGAATGTTAAAATTACTTGAAATCTCTCTCTCTCTCTGTGTTGCACACACACACATACACACACAGAAGACTGTTGGAATTTTGACTGGGATTACATTGAACCTACAAATCGAACTGATATAACTGACATCTTTTCAATACTGAATCTCTTTATGGTCCATGAACATAACATTTTTCTCCATTTATGTTATTTTGGTTTAATCTAACTAAAAATATTTTGGGGCCTTCTTTCTGTTCCTCATATATTATTTGTTATAAATTTTCTTATGTAATTGCAATATTTTATAAATCCTAAGTTTTAGAATTTTATATTCTACTTCATACTTCTGATAAGAGAAGCATAATCAGTTTGTGTGTGTATATATATATATTCACTAAGTAATAAAAAGTCTTAAAGACTCACCCTAATCCTAATAACTTTTTTTTTTTTTTACTTTGCACATAGGCAAATGCTGTAAGATACTTAAGCTAGTAGTTCATATTAAGGTGCTTGGTAAGATATATTTATATGTATGTGTGTGTGTCACTAGTGGGGAGGGAAACTTGTTTCATGGAGACATATACTGGGACTTTTACAATTTTAGTATTACATGCTTAATAATCTTAGTCAAATGACTTAATTTCTGAGATTTCATTTAGTTACTGACAGAGTAGAGGTAAAACCAAAACTGTCTGACTTGGTCTGCCTTCACTAAGAATCTCACCCCAAAAACCATCTAAGACTTGTAACCTTCTTCATACAAGCTAGAGATATACAGGCCCTGATAACTTTAGCTGTGATTAGTGTTAGGATTTAATAACAAGAATGCAAGGCCATTAGCAATTATTTAATATGTCAGAGTATCAATTCCCTAGGACTGCCATAATAAATCACCATAAACTTGGTGGCTTTATACAGTTGAAATTTATTTATTTATTTATTTTTTTACTGTTTGAGAGGAGGAGATTCCTTCACAATAATCTATTTCATGCTTATCTCCTAACTTCTGGGCAAACTTTGCCATTGCTTGACTTGTGGCTGTGTAATATAATTCCAGTCTCGGCCTCTGTCTTCACATGGATTTTAGTGGCCTCTTTTTCTCCTTGTCTTTGTGCCTCAAATCTCACTCTCTTTTCTCTTATGAAGAGAGCAGTCATTGGATATAGGGACCCCTAAGCCCAGAATGATCTTATCACCAGATTCTTACTGGAATTTTTGCTGTTGCTCAGTTGCTCAGTCATGTCTGACTCTTTGCAACCCCATGGACTGCAGCATGCCAGGCTTCCCTAACTTTCACCATCTCCCGGAGCTTGCTCAAACTCATCCATTGAGTCGGTGATGCTATCGAACCATCTCGCCCTCTGTCCTCTCCTTCTCCTCTTGCCTTCAATCTTCCCCAGTAATCTGTCCCTCCTCTTTTCTAATGAGTTGGCTCTTTGCATCAGGTGACCAAAGTATTGGAGCTTCAGCTTCAGCATCAGTCCTGCCAATGAATATTCAATATTGATTTCCTTTAGTATTGATGGGTTTGATCTGCTTGCAGTCCAGGGGACTCTCAAGAGCCTTCTGCAACACCACAGCTCGAAAGCATCAATTATTTGGTGTTCAACCTTTATGGTCGAACTGTCACATCCATACACGACTACTGGAAAAGCCATAGCTTTGACTAGACAGATCTTTGTTGGCAATGTCTCTGGTTTTTAATATGCTGTCTAGGTTGGTCATAGCTTTTCCTCCATGGAGCAAGTGTCTTTTAATTTCATGGCTGTAATCACCATCAGCAGTGATTTTGGAACCAAAGAAAATAAGTCTGTCACCATTTCCATTGTTTCCCCATCTATTTGCCATGAAGTGGTGGGATTGGATTCCATGATCTTAGTTTTTTGAATGTTGAGTTTCAGCCAATTTTTCACTCTCTTCTTTCATCTTCATCAATAAATTCTTTAGTTCCTCTTTGCTTTCTGAAATAAGGGTAGTATTAGCTGCATATCTGAGGTTATTGATATTTCTCCCAGAAATTTTGATTTCAACTTGTGCTTCATCCAGCCCAGCATTTTTGTATGATGTACTCTGCATATAAGTTAAATAAGCAGGGTGACAATATACTGCCTTGACTTACTCCTTTCTCAATTTTGAGCCAGGCTGTTGTTCCATGTCCTGTTAAACTGTTGCTTCTTGACCTGCATACAGGTTTAATATCTACAAAGATCCTATTTCCAAATAAGATCACAATCACATATAGTGGAGGTTAAGTGAAAGAGGAGAGTGAAAAAGTTGGCTTAAAGCTCAACATTCAGAAAACGAAGATCATGGCATCTGGTCCCATCACTTCATGGGAAATAGATGGGGAAACAGTGGAAACAGTGTCAGACTTTATTTTTTGGGGCTCCAAAATCACTGCAGATGGTGACTGCAGCCATGAAATTAAAAGACGCTTACTCCTTGGAAGGAAAGTTATGTCCAACCTAGATAGCATATTCAAAAGCAGAGACATTACTTTGCCAGCAAAGGTCCAGCTAGTCAAGGCTATGGTTTTTCCTGTGGTCATATATGGATGTGAGAGTTGGACTGTGAAGAAGGCTGAGAGCCGAAGAATTGATGCTTTTGAACTGTGTTGTTGGAGAAGACTCTTGAGAGTCCCTTGGACTGCAAGGAGATCCAACCAGTCCATTCTGAAGGAGATCAGCCCTGGGATTTCTTTGGAAGGAATGATGCTAAAGCTGAAACTCCAGTACTTTGGCCACCTCATGCAAAGAGTTGACTCATTGGAAAAGACTCTGATGCTGGGAGGGAATAGGGGCAGAAGGAGAAGGGGATGACAGAGGATGAGATGGCTTGATGACATCACTGACTTGATGGATGTGAGTCTGAGTGAACTCCAGGAGTTGGTGATGGACAGGGAGGCCTGGTGTGCTGTGATTCATGGGGTCGCAAAGAGTCGGACACGACTGAGCGACTGAACTGAACTGACTGAAGACTTGAACATATCTTTTGTGGAATACTATTCAAAACACTACAGTCAGTAAATAAGTAAAATTTGTTATACTTGGTACTTTGAAAAAGAAATTTAAATACTGAACATAAAATGTTTTATTAAATTCCTTTCTTAAAAAATGATCTAGCAAAAATGGAATTACAAATCACTATATAATTATAAGAAATAAATATCATGTGTATGCATAAGCAGCTATTCCCTTTAATGACATTTTTCCAAATCAGTGTTTATTTACATAGCTAACTGAGTAAGCATTTAATTTTTGTCATTCAATGTTCTGACTTTTGCTTCATGTTCTAAAGTAGAATTCCTTTATCATTAGATATGAAAATATTTTTAGAAAGTAAAGTTGTTTTCTTCACTTTGATCTCATTTTATCTTAGACATAAAACATTTATGCCTTTTCAGTTATTCAATGTCAACTGTTTTTGTTTTTTCTTATGTCTTCTCCATCTTATGAGACATTCTATATTTCACTTTATCATCAATGGCAGTTTCTTCAGCACTTCCTCAGGCAATGCTGGGAAGTTCCTGAAATTTGCTCCCTTGTCCTCATTATTAGTGGCATATCCAGAGCTTCGATCATTCTCAGAATTTTCTTGTAACTCTTCTGTTACAATATACTGTTGGATAAAACATTTGTATTTATGATACATGATCAACTCACTTTAATGCTTTTAAGTTTGGGGAATGTTTTCTCTTTTCACAGATTATTGGAGAAGTGAGTTTAATACATCAATACTTATGACATTTCATTACTTAACAAGACAGAAGAGTGTTTTTGAATGATCAGATAACTTAAATATATACAGAAATCTGCATACATTTCAAATAACAACAAATTTGCTTTAGATGAGTTTCCCAAATGATAAAAAGCTGACAAGAGGGCAACTCAAAGATGAATTAGAGTTGCCAAAGCATATTCACAATAAAATTCAGAACTAACTCCTTGTCAATCAGTTAGAAAGGGTCCATCCACTACCTTCTCCAACACTTCTTTTAGGTCTTCCCCTGCAAGCCCTTAGGTAACATAAAATTAGTAATATGACAGAAGAAGATAATCTGGTTAGTGGAATCTTGGGCTCTTGTGGTATCCTCTTAACATTCATCTTTACTCTGGGCCATTGCATAACCTGTAAGTTAAGGTGTATCACATGTAAAAACAGCCATGAAATTTTGATAATTTTCAAATTTACAGTAATTATCTAAATCCTGTCCCAACAACCCTATCGCACCTTAATATAATATGATGAGAAGTGAAAGTGAAAGCTGCTCAGTTGTGTCCGACTCTTTGTGACCCCCATGGACTATACAGTCAATGGAATTCTCCAGGCCAGAATACTGGAGTGGGTAGCCTTTCCCTTCTCCAGGGGATCTTCCCAACCCAGGGATCAAACCCAGGTCCTCCATATTGCAGGTAGATTCTTTACCAGCTGAGCCACAAGGGAATCCCAAGAATACTGGAGTGGGTAGCCTATCCCTTCTCCAGCGGATCTTCCTAATCCAGGAATCAAACCAGGGTCTCCTGCATTGTAGGTGGATTCTTTGCTAACTGAGCTATCAGGGAAGCAGTCACCTCCATAAATAAGCAAAATGGAATACAGAGAAAAGTTTCCATGGTATTTAGAATTTCCATCTTATTTCCTAGTTATTGAACATCCCTTTATTATTCTGAGTATGACAGGTAGGGGCAAAGAGATATTCTTATCTTTCCTACATTTAATTTTATCTATAGATAGTATTGACTTGGTTCAGAATTTGAAAGCATGTTATGCAGTGAAGATAGTCAAACATAGTTGATTAGTAAGAAAGGAACATAAAAATATTTTATAGATGTGGAATCATCGAAAACAATCATCTAAAAGCTTCCTATTAGTAAACTGAGGAAAAAGTAAAGTTTATGTGTTTTTTTTTCAAGTTCACAGCTAATTTTATTCATTATTATGTTGATATTAAACATTCATATGATTGCTTGAATCTGTTAAACATTTGTATAAAATTTTGCCATTCAAATTTATTGTATGATATATTTCAAAACTTGAGACTGATGACTGAAGATTCAGAATCTGGTTTTGGAGATAAGAAATAAGACAGAAGATAGACATATAATAATTGTATGAATTTGAATATGTCTTTTCTGTATATGTTCATCATTATGATATTATTATAATGTTATAATTATATTAATGTTTTGAAAGGAATAATTCAAGTGTTCATGCTATATTATAAAATTCATGAGTTTAAACATCAACGATATATTGAAAGATGTTGCATTGTATTGTATCTGTTTCATTTGATAGAATATTCTGAATATGACAATATTGACTATGACAAAATTTATATGACCAACCTATCAAAAAATGTAACAACTTTTTGAGTTTGAAAGTATTTGGAGTAATTTCCACCAGCCACAAAATGTTGTAAAAAAAATCAACAAATTAAAAGGATTTCAAGTAGGTTAGAAATATTAATAAGAAACTTAATTATCATACTATTGGCAGCAATTTACTAATATATAGCAGGGTATTTTTAATTACTGTGAGAAGGTGAACCTTAACATGTCTTACTAAGAAATGATAGTAGTAAAATGTCTGAATATGAGTTGTGAAAAGAATAGAGTAGAACACACTCTACCTTCAAGCAAGTTTCCACATACCATCACGTGGGACAGAATAGTAGAAAGTTTGGTTTGAGTTCACATGACTTTCAGAAGCAGATTCATTTGAAAGTGTGAAAAATGCCATTTTTCTGCACAGCTGTATTTTGCATGTGAATTGCTTCATGGATCCCATTCACAAGTCTTTTGAACACTAAGTACTCTCTCTGAGTGTAGGAATTGAGATAAACCTCATTAGCAAGTTGTCCAGAGTGAGAAAATACTCTTCCTACCAGTTTCCTGGCTCTTTCTGTCTACTGCCAGCAGCAAAAATAGCTAAACAACTTGAAAATGTTTCACATGGTAAAGATTTTTTAAACAATATAATGGTACCCAAGTGAGAGTGTGAGATTGTCTCATCAGGGGGTCTTTGTTGGTATGCTACCTCTTACTTGCTCAGGGAAAATATCTGACTCAGATCTCTGAACCTAATGATTTTTTAATAATGGTGCAATTCAGAATCACATGGGAAACTTTTTCCAAAATGTATGTACCCAAGCCACACACTTAGAGCATCTAGTTCAACTGGTTTAGGATAGGATGGATGATTATTTTTATTGTTATTTTTATTGTTTTATTATTTTATTTATGATTAATGTTTATTGTCACAGCTGACATGAACCACTGCTTAAGGATTACTGTCGTACAAGTTCTCTTTATGCTTTAATGGTTTCCTGGTTCTAAGTTTTCAGTGCATATTTGTTAATATATCTCCAGTGCTGAAATAGTAGCTAGATATTTTAGATGACTATCCAATATTTTTGTATAGATTTATAAGTATATTTTCATTTTCAACAATACCTCATAGTGTTCTAAGAGATTGACCTTTGATGGCTGTTGGTAGAGATACAATAGCCATTCTAAAACTTCAAAACATTAGCTGCCTGGATCACGAAGGGTGAATTTGGTAATTTGTCTTAGAGTCAGGCTCTTCCTCTGTTCTCATTTGAGTCAAGACATACTACCTGAGTCAACAAATTATTAATATCTATTATTATCTCTGAGGTAACTTCATATGTAAGTGAAATAATTCAGAGGCATAGACTTTTGCTTGGGAAAGCTTCACTCTGAAATTCAAGAGATAGCCCTTTTGAGGATATTTTAAAGAAACGATTTTGAGGTGGTTGTTTCAGTTGTTAAAGTTATGCTTATGTTCCCACAAAATGACAGATTCACTTATGGTCCAGAATAAAAGGTTTGGGGAAGTCTTTATAGGAGGGAGGTGGGCAGAAGGAAAAAGCAGAAGAAAGAATGAACATTTGGCCCAAGATAGAATTAAAAGGGTCTTATTTGTAAATACAGGCAGTTTAAGAAACTTATTGTGAAACCTATATACTTCTATGTGACCTGTTCATAAGTTAGCGCCCTAACTCCATCTCCAGGTTTGCCCCAGGTATTACAGTGTTGATTCAATCCTTGGATATGAGAATGTAAACCCTATTGTCCAGTTCTGCTGAAACTCTATGACAATCAAAAATAGTTTGTGTCTTCACCATATAGCAATTACATTTATTTGTAACTTGCTTTAAATAATTTTAGTTTCTGTAGAGGGTAAAGGGGTATTTCTTTGCAGTTCTGTTGAAATCTTTATTCAGATGATCTAGTTACTGAAAGTTACTGGTGGCTCAGATGGTAAAGAATCCGCCTGCAGTGCAGGAGACCTGGGTTCCATCCCTGGGTTAAGAAGATTCCCCTGGAGGAGGGCATGGCAACCCACTCCAGTATTCTTGCTTAGAGAATCCCCATGGACAGAGGAGCCTGCCAGACTACAGTCCATATGGTCGCAGAGTTGGACACGACTGAGTGACTAACACAGCACATCACTGTAAAGGGCCTTGATCAGAGGTCTGCAACCATGTGTGAGTTCTCACATTCTTTAATTGCTTCATTTGATTATTATTAAGAAGATAAATACTACAATGCCACGTTACAAACTTTTCTTCATTTATACCTCAAAACTTTTGTATTCCTTATACCAAAACTTTCTAAAAATTTATTTTCATACTTCTAATAATTATAAGCCTTCTACATTCCCCTGTTCCTCTACATTTTCATAACAAAAGTCCAAATAATCCTTTGGCAGTGTCAGGTACCTACCTGATGGGTAGTAATGAGTGTGAAAGAACAGCAAGAATAAAGCCTGAATCCTTTAACGCTAGGTTACAAGAAAAGATTAGTAACACCCATACTTTACTATCTTTGTCCTATCGTATAATTAACACCTGATTAAAGATGACAAGAGAAAATATTCTTATGTATCCATAGAATGTGTTTTTTGTTTTTGTTTTTTTAACCACAGTAAGTAAACCTCTTCTTGACTGAATCTGCTATATTTCTTCTCTTCTCTCTCTTTCTCTTTGTTTGGGAAAATTCAGGCCCCTATATCTCTTATTTGATGGTATCATATTTACTTGCTAATTCAAAACTTTGAATTTTTCTCGACCCTTTAGTCACATGTCAGTCCTATAAGTACCACCAGGTCTCTACAGTTGACCCTTAAACTAGGCAGGTTAAACTGTCCAGGACTACTTATACATGAATATTTTTCAGTAGCAAATACTACAGTATTACATGGTCCATGGTTGGTTGAATCTGTGGATACAGAGGAACTATGGATATTGAGAGCCTAGTATAATTGATATGTGAATTACCCCTCACATTGGTCAAGGATCAACCATTATTCATGACTCTTTTCAACATAATTCCAACTGTATTGTTGAAGTCTTCAGAATCTGGGAAATATGAAGAATGATGGCTTCCATCTCAGATGCCAGGTGTACTTGTATATGAATATGAATTTACTAACTATGATGCACATAAAGTTCTTCCCTGGTGGCTCAGAAGGTAAAAGCATCTGCCCGCAATACAGGAGGCCTGGGTTTGATCCCTGGGTAGAAAGATCCCCTGGAGAAGGAAATGGCAACCCACTCCAGTACTCTTGCCTGGAAAATCCCATGGACAGAGAAAGCTGGTAGGCTACAGTCCATGGGGTCGCAAAGAGTCGGACACAACTAAGTGACTTCACTTTATGCACATAAAATTGAACACATTACTTCATCTCCTAAACATCAACAGGTAAATGAAAATAATAATAATAAAATAGAATTTACAGAGATGTTATAAGCATTAAATGAAGTAATACATAAAGAAATTTAGCATATAGTTTACATATTATAAACTTTTGGTAATAATAGTTAATACTCCCACAACTAATAAGAATAATATGATAAAATCAGTGTCACATGGACTATAGAAATGATTTCCCCCACTGTTTTTTCTTTTTCACATTTTTTGCCTTTAGACTTGCTGGATTGTATTTCTCATGACTACCAAATGACTTTTCTAAAAATCCAAATCACTTGCTTGTTTAAATACTTTGAATATTTTCTGCCTAGTTCTACATCACTGATTCTAAAATTTCCCCCTACATGCAAATATATAAATATTATTCAGCACATACACAAATACTTACACACTCCAAAACACACATATTTACATAAAGTGCAAAAAATAAAAATACAGTAGCAACCGTAACTGGATTGTTCAAAGATGCAATAGAATGTGTTTGGGGTTTTCTAATGATAATATTGCCTTTGTATCCTCATTCCTTCTTATCTCTCTGTCTCAATCTTTCTTCATCCCTATCTTTCTATCCCCCTCCCTCTCCCTCTATTTTTCCCCTTTTATTCTCCTCAGGCAATCATCCCAGGGGTATCTCTCAGAGCTACTTCCTCAGGCTCTTCCCATGGTGAAGCATCCTTGGCTTCAGAACACAATAGATTTGTTCTAATTTGGGTTATAGTCATTCTTGTGCCAATCACCATGCCCAGAGGAATGCCTTGACTAGAAATAGTATATGTGCCCTTGTGACTAGCATGATGGAGTAGTGTGAATAGTGTGATGAGAAACTCCTAGAACTATGGCAGTGAGGAAGAGGCAGGTCTCTGAAATGAAGGCATTTATTGCTAAAGGAGAGTGAAAAAGTTGGCTTAAAGCTCAACATTCAGAAAACGAAGATCATGGCATCCAGTCCCATCACTTCATGGCAAATAGATGGGGAAACAGTGGAAACAGTGGCTGACTTTATTTTTCTGGGCTCCAAAATCACTGCAGATGGTGATTGCAGCCATGAAATTAAGATGCTTGCTACTTGGCAAGAAAGTTATGACCAATCTAGACAGCATATCAAAAAGCAGAGACATTACTTTGTCAACAAAGGTCCATCTAGTCAAGGCTATGGTTTTTCCAGTGGTCATGTATGGATGTGAGAGTTGGACTATAAAGAAAGCTGAGCACTGAAGAATTGATGCTTTTGAACTGTGGTGTTGGAGAAGACTCTTGAGAGTCCCTTGGACTGCAAGGAGATTCAACCAGTCCATCCTAAAGGAGATCAGTCCTGGGTGCTCATTGGTGGAATTGATGTTGAAGCTGAAACTCCAATACTTTGGCCACCTGATGTGAAGAGCTGACTTCTTTGAAAAGACCCTGATGCTGGGAAAGATTGAGGGCAGAGTAGAAGGGGATGACAGAGGATGAGATGGTTGGATGGCATCACTGACTCAATGGACATGAGTTTGGGTAGACTCTGGGAGTTGGTGATGGACAGGGAGGCCTGGCGTGCTGCGGTTCATATGGTCACAGAGTCGGACACGACTGACTGACTGAACTGACTGATTGCTAAGAACAGAGATCATAAATAGGGTGTTGTGGGGAAAGCCAGCAAATTTAGCATACAGCAGATAATGTGGTGTACGTCTTGTGTATTCCCATTTACAATTTTCAATATAACAACTGAAATATCAGCTCTTTATTACTCAAAAGACAATTGGATATAAATGATATAAGAAGAAAGACAATGAGTCAGCTTTAAATTACCAAACTGAAAAGAGAGAGATAACATTAATTGTTAACACCTGTCACACAAAAAGTGCGTGTCATGATACTCCAGTGTGAAACAGTTTCATGACTGAAAACAGCAGTGTTGAAGGATGAAGTCCTAAGCCTCCCAGATTATGTTGCAGCCTTCTAAATTTATCAGTAGTTTCCCTCCTGCCTGGAACCTTCCCACTACCCCATTACTACAACTCTATATTCACAGCACATGTACAGTGGTCCATCATGACTCTGATTTGCACATAGAGTTTATATTAATTAACATTGTTTTCTCAGAACCTGGCATAGAGCCTGGCTCACAGTAAATTCTCTATTATTATGAGTTAAATTATTTTGATGACTAGGAAACAATCCCATTTCAGTACACTGAAGATGTTAACAGATTAAATGAATATTTGGCTGTCATAGATACGGGAGACAAAGGAAAAATTCTAGCAGAGTGAAAAAAGAAAGGTGAAAATACTCCAGAATTGTTAAACTACAAACTCATTATGCTACTTTTATAGTTGTGCTAACAGAAATATATGTGGTTGGGATCTGAAATGTAAACCTGACTTAGGTCAAATCTCCCTGGGATCTGAGGATTGCTGACAACTACTGATATTTATTGCCTTTTTAAACTGATCCATGAAGGCCTAAAAATAGAGACCAGATGTATAGATTCAGGAGTACTTTAGCACAGCTCTCTTTATTAGCTGTATTTTTGTATATTTCTTCCCATCATTCACATGCACATAACCATATACAGAAATACAAATATCATTTCAGTCAATGTTTACTATTTTTGTATTACAATTCACAAAGAGTAAAGTGAAGCTGCTCTTTGGTCTAAACCATATTTTGGGCAGTAAATGAAAATCTTTAGCTCTCCCTGCAGTAGTGTAATGTCAAGCTCAAGTATTCTCCTTTCAGTCTAGCAAGATAATATTAATAGTTTGCTTTCCAAAAAGTTCAGTTATTTACTCTTAAAATTTAAAGGTATGCATTCTCACTATTTTGGGGTTTGGATTAAAATTAATTACCTTGGAATGAATTGAAACTTTCAGTTAAGCCTAACGTAAGACTTGGATAATCTTCAAGGTTGTTAATTGAAAATTAATGGCTCTTTCTTAAAATCCATGTAGTAGAAGCAGAAGCCATCTCAGTAGTGCCTAATAATCGTGGCATAATCTTGTCAACCCTTTCATATATGGTAGGACTAGAAATAGCTTTCCACTTTCAAGGGTCTGGAAAGCCCAGGTTATATGGTTTCATTTGAAATTGAATATTGAATTGAGACTTCTAGATTTTGATTTCAAATTCTGAATCTGCCTTTATCAACCTGGGTGAAAAAAGAGAAATAACTGTTGCTCTGTGATGTTAACTTTTTATTTGTAACATGTAGCAAAAATTCAATAACTATTATAGATTATATATTTTATGTTTTATATGTATCAAAGTTATACATCAATGTGATTACAGCATTTAATAATTCCACAAAATATCCTACCCTACCCTCCATTCCCTCTCCATAGAACCAATTATTTTCAGCTCTTTCCACTGATTCTGTTGTTGTTTATTGCCATTTCTCTAATAAACTACCTTGAATATTAATTTTTAAATTTCATTGTTTATTATCTTCCTTATAGGAAGAGTACATTTTACCTCAAGCCCACAATCACTCTTCCCTTCATTCTTCCTCATCATCTATATGAGTTAGTTCAAATCCTTTTCCTTCAACTCTGGTAGCTCAGACAGTAAAGAATTTGCCTGCAATGCGGGAGACCTAGGTTTGATCCCTGGGTCAGGAAGATCCCCTGGAGAAAGACATGGCAACCCACTCCAGGATTCTTGCCCAGAGAATCCCATAAACAGAATACCGTTAACAGACAGACCATGGGTCACAAATAGTCTAACACTACTGAGTGACTAACACATCTCTTTCACGTCCTGCACAATATTTTGTTTAATAATTATCTTTTGTTGTTGTTTTTGACATAGTGTGTTAACTTGCTAGGGTTTCCATAAGAAAGTACCACAGACTAGGTGATTTAAACAGAGAAATATATTTTCTCACAATTCTTGAGACTTAAAATCTGAGATCAAAGTACCAACAGAGTTGGTTTCCTCTGAAGCCTCTTCTTTGCTCATAGGTTGCTGTTTTCTCCCTGTGTCTTCCTGTGGTCTTCTCCCTGTGCATGCCTGTGTCCAAAATTCATTTTCTTATCAGGATATAAGTCATATTATATTAGTGTCTATCCAAATGAACTCATTTTAGCTTAATTACCTCTTTTGAGACCTTGTCTTCAAATAGGGTGACATTCCGAGGTACTGAACATTAGGACTTTGGCATAGCAATTTTGGTACATAATTTAAACATAGGACACAATTCAAAATGTTTTCTAAGCAATGTTCTTGAGCTTTGGCTTAAGGGAATATTGTGGCTGGTTTGATCATCTATCTAGACTGCTAAAACTTTCTCCATGTCAGCAGTATGGCTCTTTCACATTTTTATTTGTATGTTCTCCAGAGTAGCATTTTTAATTTCCTTCAAGAGAATTTCCTTTGCTTTCACAACTTACCTGACTGTACAAAAGGCCTAGCTTTTGGCCTGTCTTAGTATTAGGCATGGCTTTCTCACTAAGCTTAATTATTTCTAGCTTTTTATTTAAAGTGAAAGACAGCCCCTCTCCCTTTCACTTGAACACTTAGAGATAAGTAAAGTGTGATTATTTGGCCTAATTTTGATATTGTTGCATCTCAGACAATAGGTAGGCCACGGAGAGAGACCATGTGGGAACAGCTGGTCAGTGGAGCACTCAGAACACACACTTTTATAAATTTGCTCTCTTATACGGTTCATGGTGCTCCTAAACAATTATAATAGTGACATCAAAAAGCATTGATCATAAATCAACAAATACAAGAATAATATGAAAGTTGGATATATTGTGAAAATTGCCAATATGAGACAAAGATATTAAGTGAAAAACTGATGTTGGAAACATGGAGACAATAGACTTGCTTGATGTATGTTTGCCCCAAACTTCAGTTTATAAAAAGAAAAAAAAAAAAAAAGCAGTATCTGTGAAGCATAATAAAGTGAAGTGCAATAAAATGAGCTATACCTGAATACCATACCACTTTCTTTTGGCTTGCCAAAGTTCTACTAAGAAATCTGCTTAAGAATGCCTTGTATGTGATGAGTCACTTTTCTCTAGATGACTTCAAGGTTCTTCTTTTCTCTTTCAAAATTTTGATTATAATATATCTCAGTGTGAATTTCTTTGGTTTTCTCCTCTTCAGAGTTTATTGAGACTCGAACTTTGTATGTTTTCTCAATTGGAAATTTTGGGCCATTGTTTCTTTAAATAATCTAATTCCTTTCCTTTCTTCTTCTTCTGTGACTTCCTTAATATATATTAATCCACTTGATGGTGTCCCATAAGATCCTAATGCTCACTTTTCTTTATTATTTTTTCTTTTATCCCTCATGATTTTGAATGTAAAATGACCCATCTTCTTGTTCGCTGATTCTATGTTCTGCCTATTTGAAACTCATGTTGCACACTTGTAACGAGTGTCTCAGCTCAATTATTGCATTTATTAACCCCAGAAATTCTGTTTTGATAATATCTATCTGTATTGATATTTTTATTTCCTTCATAATTTTCTCATATCCCATAGTTCTTTGTTTTATTTTACCACTTTGAGCATATTCACAATTGTTTTAAATTTTTTTCCCCTAATAAATCCTATGCCTATGTTTCTTCAGGAACAGTTTTCAGTGATTTATTTTGTTCCTTTGAATAGGCCATATTTTCCTATTTATTTGTACATATTGCAATATTTTGTGGACATTGCGGCAGATTTTGCCAAAAGCAGATCTTGAAAATTTTGAAAAAGCGGCTTCTTATTTTGGTTTTCAGACTTATTCCCGTCAGAGAACCTCTTCACTATTCAGCTTGTTATGTATGAAAGCTTAAGGTCTTCTCAGGCAATTTGAAGACATGTTTTTCTTTTCCCCTGATCTTTTGATTATGATTTTTTCTGTCCTTAATTGCCCCATGCGCATGACTGATTTTAAGCATCTTGCTTCCCTAAGCGTCTTATCCTAGCTTCTTTTGGTGCCTCACCTGTTCTATTGTGTTCCTCCATCAGTAGTCTGTTCTCATGGGTATCTGAGTTCTTGTGGTGTCCTTGTGGTTTTCACAAGCCATGACCACTGCTTCCCACAGTTCCTGCTCGCCTGAAATTTGAACTCTGCTGCCTCAGCTATCTCATCTCTGAGTGGGCTGACATAGAGACCAATCAGGCAACACCCGGACAGTTTCTAATGTTGCTTGTTTGATTTGCTCTGCTCTTTCTGGCTGACAGAATGGAACTGGGATGAGGCACTGCTTTTGCCAAACTACATTGAGCCAGTGGGTAGAGGGTAGGAAAATTACAAGTAAAAATGTCCCATAATGTCATACCACTTTGAATGTTCCTTTTTCTTTTCTGGATATTAATTTGTTTTCTGTAGATCATTTCACTGATTATCAAGGGTCCTATAAAGTTTTTGCCACCAGTCTCTCCTTGTTTATTTAATATTTCCATAAGTAAAAATAGTCTGGAGCTTTGTACTCCACCATTTTGCTGATGTTCTCATTTTCATAAGTTTTACTCTTTTCACCTGTATTATCAACCTTCCCTATATAGTTAGCAATAGGCTCTTTTTAGATTTTTGAAGTCATTTTTTAGAACTTCTAAGCCACTTATTTTCTAGCCTTATTTTTATTGCTGTTATTGCAATACCTGACCTACCCATTGTTATGTGTTATGTATGGCAAAACCAATACAATATTGTAAAGTAAAAAAATAATAATAATAATAAATAATAATTAAATACATAAAATTTTTACTTATCAAAAAAATGTGAAATCAAAACTCAGTCTTTATATATTTTAATTACATTTCTTTGTATTTATGGCATTTCAAGTGAGAAGGAATGCTTGTGTAAAAAAATTCCAGTTTTTACTAGATGTCTAGTAAATAACATCACTTTTTTTAAACAGTAGTCAATATTGTTGCCAAACAGAAATGGTTTGGGTCTTATTTAAAAGCTAGAAGTACAATGTATAGTATTATAAATTGTAGGGATTTCTTCTGTATGTACATCTCATTAACCTTTGATTCTGTCAAATTCAGTAAAAGCGTCATTGACACAATTAAAACTCAACACTTGAGTGCCAACAATTGAGTAAGGAAGCGGGCATGACTGAACCAAGAGAAATGAATGCTGGCCTATGGGGATAAGAAAAAATAACAATTAGGGAAAACAGAAAAAACTCAAGTATCAAGATGGTTGAAAACACCAGAAAGATGGAGAGATGAAAACATGAGAAGGGGTACCTATAGGGAGAGTGACTTGAATTATGGGTACTGATTATCCAAGTCCTTTCTAAGTATCTGAAAGCAGTAGAATATATTAAAAGTGAGAATTAAACAAGTATAACTTATATTTCAATAATAATATTTCATAGGAAATTCAGCGTTCATCGATTCCATTACACAAATAGAGATGACAAATAGAGATGACTCAATGGAGATTTTTAGATGTCTTTTCAAATATAAAACCTTGTTGTTGTTTTTTAACTTGCATTTCTGTATAATAAAGGTAGACTTATACAAACTCTATTTAGGGGATACAATGTTTACATTAAAGCATCTTTAAAAATGAAAATCTAGACCCCCGCCCCGCCGACTGGCCCAGCGGACCCACCGCAGAGCAGAGCTGCCGATGGCCCCGCAGATCTGCCATCCTTTCTAGTGTGCCATGTCTGGTTCATCCAGCATCGCGGCTATGAAAAAAGTGGTTCAACAGCTCCGGCTGGAGGCCGGGCTCAATCGGTTGAAGGTTTCCCAGGCAGCTGCAGATTTGAAACAGTTCTGTCTGCAGAATGCTCAACATGACCCTCTGCTGACTGGAGTATCTTCAAGTACAAATCCCTTCAGGCCCCAGAAAGTCTGTTCCTTTTTGTAGTAAGGCAAATCTTGACAAGGTTTTCCAAACCACGTTTCATAAACCAGTGAATATTCAAAGGAAAGCTAAATTTGAAGCCTGTACAAAAGCCTCTCTGTAACGTGCCATACTATACAAACTTCTACTTTTGTCAGTCCTTAATGTCTACCTCTCTGAATATTCATAATTTTCTGTTTCATAAGGGTAATTATTTTATATACACTGATAGCAACATACAATAAAATACTTAGTATAAAAAAATGAGAATCTATATTCTCTAGTCATATGGTAATTCATAACTGGAAAATACTTTTAAAAAATCTAGCTACAGTGTGTTTTTTTTTTGAATAATAACTATTTTTATTTATTAGCACAATAGTAATTATCCAGATATGTTAAATTCCGTTAAATATACTGTGTATTGTAAAAATCTGAAAGTAATAGTAATTAGTATTCAGAGAGTGCTAAAGTTAACACACATTGGTATTACTGTAGTAACTTGATTAGATGGCATGCTACCTATTACCTTAATTATACTGCTTATTGATGTAATGCCAAAATTTCTGCTCTTTTATCAATTGGCGTACCTACACCACAATTAGTCTATACAATACCTGAAACTGCTATCTTTCCTCATTGGTACAATGCCTCCTGACAGCGTGATAGCATGTCTCTCTGAGTTCTGGCAATCTGCCATAAAGCAATGCTGTTTGCAACAGGAAAAATCTTGTCTCTCTGTGTGTCTATATATGCTTTATGCTCGAAAGCAGAAAATCATTTACATATTCCTAGGCCATGCTGATACACTCACAGGCTGCTTTGAGGCTTGAAACTTAAAAAAACTATTATTCTACATAGAAGGGACACACATTTCAAAATATCATGTGATTTGAAGTACTGTTGAAGTGGACCTGTTGTTGTTGTTTTTCTTGAATGTTACACCCCCCCACCCTGTTTATATGGCTTTCAGTCACCCAGTTTATAGCAATTTGTTACAGCACTCACAGGAAACTAACACACAACTGAAAATACTAAAAAGATTGCTACAACACACAACTGTCAATGTGTACAATATGTGGGACTCATTAAAAAAATGACAGCCTAGCATAGGAAACAGGAAAAGCACAGAAAATTGCAATACTGCTTGAAAGAGTATTTTAAACATCTGTTTAGAAATTAAGAACAATTTACTAAAATTGATATGCATTTAAGAAACAGAAAAAATTGCTTTGAAATTGAGTTGTTATATATATATATATATATATATTTTTTTTTTTTTTTCCCTAACACAAGAAATTAGTAGTTAAGTCTTGATGGGGTTCCCAGGGTAGGAGGGGCCTTTCCCTATGTACAGTTTTGTTTTTTGTTTATTTCTGGATAAAACTATTGTATTCCAAAATCAAATGTGATCATTCAAATGGTAAACACCTGGGAGGGAGCCATGTCAGGCAGGAAAAGAAGCTATTGAGGAAAACTGCTTGTGCTACTGGAAAGAAAGCTGCTTAGGATATGGCATGTAGCAGAGATGAAACTTAAAAATGAAATATACCTTTAAGCATAACTTAAATAGTTTGTGTTCTTGCTGAAGGACTCTGGAGGAATATTACTGTAACAAATTGCTATATTTAATTCTTGGCTAGCAGCCAGGTATAGGTCAGACAATTTTTTTTTTCCTATTAAAATAACCACAAGCAAGGGAAAAACAGAACCTTTTGCTTAGAAACACACACATACACATATCATACTGTATGTAACCCTATGGTCTTTATTTCACGGTGACCAGATAAGACAACATGTGACAAAAAAGCACCCAGAGTCTCTTGACTAGTGAGTGATAACAGTGGGTTGCTGTTGTTGAGTCACTAAGTTGTATTAGAATCTTTTGTGGCCCCTTGGACTGCAGCCCACCAGGTTTCTATGTCCATGTGATTTCCCAGGCAGAAATACTAGAATGGGTTGCTGTTTTCTTCTCCAGGGGTTCTTCTCGACCTAGGGATCAAACCCATGTCTCCTGCTTTGGCAGGCAGATTCTTTACCCCTGTGGTGGTGGTTTAATCGCTAAGTCATGTCCTCCTCTTGCGACCCCATGGACTGTAGCCCACCAGGCTCCTCTGTCCATGGGATTCTCCAGGCAAGTATACTGGAGTGGATTGCCATTTCCTTCTCCAGGGGGTCTTCCCAAACCAGGAATCAAACCCAGGTCTCCTGCATTGCAGAGGATTCTTTACCAACTGAGCTATGAGGGAAGCCGATTTTACCACTGAGCCACCAGGAGAGCCCAACAACAATGGGGCACTCCTGTAATGGATTTTTCCCCATGAAGTTGCCACTGCTGTCATGGGCTGTAGTATTTCTGAGCATTCAGGAGAATTCAGAAACCAGTACAACTCAAGTACAGCCAGACAGAACATGGTGATGCCCAGGGAAACCAAAGGAATCCAATCCCCAGCAGGCAACCCTGTCTCCCAGCAACCCTCCTCTGATGACATGTTGCAAGTCTTTCTCCTGAGGGTTAATGTGTTAGACACCTGGGACTGGTTATTGATTAAAAATGGAAACCTGAATGATTCATCAACTGTCTTTCTTTTCATATCTATTTCCCCCTTTTAAACTGAGATGCTTTTGATTTTGTTGAATTAAATAGCATAGGAAGCAATCTGCTGCTGTCACCTACAGTGCTTTTGTTAGATTAATGATTATCAACAGGTTGTATAGACTGGTATTCATTACAATAATATTGGATATTACAAATAAAAGAGTATTAAGCATTAAAACATATCCTTTGGGCATCAATTTTCACCTTTGTCAAGAAAAGTATCACTTAGCTGACTAACTGATATAGGTTTTATATAAAACTTAACTAACGTGTTGGAAGGACTCTCAATTCTCAGAGCTTTTATAACCTAAGTGATGAGCTGCATTATTAGATGTGGGATATCATTACCAAGCTTAAACTGCCATTATGTAAGAAAACATAGGACAGGCTCCTTGATCATTCATAAAACTTGCCGTACATCAGGATGGCTATTTTGTTTATGTCTGAGATATCAGTGGAGTCCTATGATTAAATCAAAGTTTGGAAACGAGCAATAGTAGGTTCATCAGGGCCTGATTGTATTTTGTTTTATCCGCATTGTTTTTAGTAACTTGCCAGCATCTAAAATGATCAGATGCGTTCATCTCCAAATCTGAAATTCCAGCTTCTTTTGAGCAAATCAGAAGATCTGGTTATACTAGGGTCACATGCCCATAAGAATACTGTTGGCTGGAATTCCTTGGTGGCTTCCACTTTTAAAAATAGCATGTTATTTGTTTATTCACAGTTAGAACTGGACATGGAACAACAGACTGGTTCCAAATAGGAAAAGGAGTACGACAAGGCTGTATATTGTCACCCTGCTTATTTAACTTATATGCACAGTACATCATGAGAAATGCTGGACTGGAAGAAGCACAAGCTGGAATCAAGATTGCCGGGAGAAATATCAATAACCTCAGATATGCAGATGACACCACCCTTATGGCAGAAAGTGAAGAGGAACTAAAAAGCCTCTTGATGAAAGTGAAAGTGGAGAGTGAAAAAGTTGGCTTAAAGCTCAACATTCAGAAAACGAAGATCATGGCATCTGGTCCCATCACTTCATGGGAAATAGATGGGGAAACAGTGGAAACAGTGTCAGACTTTATGTTTTTGGGCTCCAAAATCACTGCAGATGGTGACTGCAGCCATGAAATTAAAAGATGCTTACTCCTTGGAAGGAAAGTTATGACCAACCTAGATAACATATTCAAAAGCAGAAACATTACCTTGCCAACAAAGGTTCGTCTAGTCAAGGCCTATGGTTTTTCCTGTGGTCATGTATGGATGTGAGAGTTGGACTGTGAAGAAAGCTGAGCGCCGAAGAATTGATGCTTTTGAACTGTGTTGTTGGAGAAGACTCTTGAGAGTCCCTTGGACTGCAAGGAGATCCAACCAGTCCATTCTGAAGGAGATCAGCCCTGGGGTTTCTTTGGAAGGAATGATGCTAAAGCTGAAACTCCAGTACTTTGGCCACCTTATGCGAAGAGCTGACTCATTGGAAAAGACTCTGATGCTGGGAGGGATTGGGGGCAGGAGGAGAAGGGGACGACAGAGGATGAGATGGCTGGATGGTATCACCAACTCAATGGACGTGAGTCTGAGTGAACTCCGGGAGCTGGTGATGGACAGGGAGGCCTGGCGTGCTACGATTCATAGGGTCGCAAAGAGTCGGACACGACTGAGCAACTGAACTGAACTGATCCCCTTACTCCTTGTCATATTATGTGACTTGGACTGCAAGGAGATCAAACCAGTCAATCCTAAAGGAAATCAGTCCTGAATTTTCATTGGAAGGACTGATGCTGAAGCTGAAACTCCAATACTTTGGCCAACTGATGTGAAGAGCTGACTCATTTGAAAGACCCTGATGCTGGGAAAGATTGAAGGTGGGAGGAGAAGGGGTAGCAGAGGATGAGATGGTTGGTTGGCATCACCGACACAATGGACATGAGTTTGAGCAAGATCCAGGAGTTGGTGATGGACAGGGAAGCCTGGTGTGCTGCAGTCCATGGGGTCCCAAAGTGTCGGACACAACTGAGCAACTGAACTGAACTGAATTCCTCCTTGGGAAAGTCCTTTTGGGGAAAAAAAAAAGTCAGTTGAACACAACAGTGTGCCTAGTGATATAATTAATTTACTTCCTAACACAATCACTTGGCAGACTAGTAACTGTAGAGTCACATTTACCCACAGACAACTCTTTCTGTAGAACTGGTTTACACATATTTTTTTTAATCCAATTTTAAAAGGACACTTTAATTATGAAGTAGATTTTAAGAGAGAAAATATCTTCATGATAAGGGTAATGATATTTATGTGGCAGTAAGTTTCTTTGTAAATCTATTACACTTCTGTGGAAATAAGCCCTCCGTCAAAAGGAATGATAAGTTAAACAGATTTGGGCAGAAACGGGGATGTGAGTAGGATGGCCAGGAAACAGAATGCACTCAGGAAACACTAAAGAGAGTATACTCAATTAAAACAAGTAATATGATGAAAGGAACTGATTGAGCTCTAATAATTTTCAGAAGCCATATAAAGTTATCCTGTAGCTTGAAAAACATCAGTTGAGAACTGAATCTGAAACACTTTCCAAACATGCTTTCAACAGAGTAAACAGATGAGTTATTTTATCGGTTTTAAGAGTATCAGAGAAGACAAGTTTAATTTTGACTTCAATAAAAACCCACATTTTATTAATAGAATTGTAACAAAGCTGAATACATTATTATTTTTGGCCAATTCTGATCCCTTAAAGTCTCGTGACTGTTTCTGTAGCAAAGTAAGTATATGAGTAAGGCTTGCGTAATTCAACCATATTCTTTTCTAACCTATCCATTTTTTTTTTTTCCTTTTGGAAATTCTACAGGATTGCCTACCAAAGAGGCAGTGGCCTAAAAGATAAAGTTTTCTCTTCTCTCCATTTTGTATTTTCTCTGGTTTTCTGGATAACTGTGAGAATGCTTCCAACTGGTAAATTTTCTCAGAAGTCAGAGAACCAGTAGAGAGGAATTAGGAGCTTGGGAAGCTAGCGAGATAGGACATTTCCAAATACAAGTAATAAATGAATGAGAGTACAATCAAATAGACTTTTTAAAGTCAATTCCTTTTTGAGAAATAGATTATCTGTCTAAGTGAATTCCCGTTTTAACATTAAAAGCCAGATTGCAGATAGGTCTGATCCATTCATTCACTGGCTACTGAATGGCACTGACAAATTACACTTTCTAATCACCAGCATTGGCAATGATAAATCTCTTTGATTTCTGGCTTTGTAAAGAGATTGGATTTGGTGAAGTAACTGCTACCCCAACCATATCTTTAGAGATGCCAGCAGTCTAATGCTCTACTTTTGAAATACTAGTTCCTCTTTATTCAGAGTTCTGATGAAACAAAATTCACTATTTTGATTTCTGAGAAAGCATATTTAATTATGGACCCTGAGTGTACCAGACCCCAGTTGGTCACCTTAGAAAATGTGTTCCACTAGTTGCAGAGTATTTGAAAGTGTGGATTCTCCAAGATGAATCTTATTGATTTGTCAGGAAAAAAAGAAAACCTTCCTGTGCTACTTTTCTTTTTCTAGTATACAAATATCTTCAACTCTTTGAGTTAAGAGAATACAAACACAATAATTTTACATGTGTCTTTTGCTTCCCTTTTTTAAAGTAAATTTATTGCATATTTTCTGATTCATTCCATGTTCTGACTTATGAAAGGGTGATAGTCTGTAGCAGCCTAAATGAGGCAGAATAACTACCCCTTGATTTAAATGAAGAGGTGAATTCTCAGACAAAACAAAGCAACACAATTTCTTCTTGTAGTAACCGATGCAAAATGTTTGATTGGTTTTCAAGTTGTCTGGTTTTCTTTGTCTTCTTTGTGGATTGGTCTCATGTATAGTGGCTGAATATGGAATTCAGACCTAGTAGTATGATAAATTACTATACCAGGGAGTCATTATCTTTCTCCACTGGAACTAATGGGCAATAGCCACAGGGGTTCAAAATAACACTCAACCAACCATTGCCATGGCCAAGGTATGCATAGGAAATACAGATTGCTTTCCCTTTATAAAATTAAGACAGTACAGAACACCTCTGACACAAGCAGGAATTCCAGCATAACTTTAGGATTATGGCAAGATTCAGCTTTAGAAATTTGTATTTCAGGGGGTAGAATTAAAATAGACATTTCCTAACTACATAATGGTCTGTTAATATTTTTTTCTGTTTTGCACACATAATTTTTAGAAAAAAAAATGACAGATATGTGGATCCTCAAAGATTATTTAATTTTTTTCATATTTAACAGATTCAGATTATAAAAGCAAAAATAACTTGAATATCTCTTCTATTCTTGAGTAACTGCTTTGTGGTTTTGTTTTCTTTAACAAAAGAAAAAAATACTGCTTATGTGGTGTTTTAGAGAATTAGATGGAGGTGTATGTTTTAAGTAATCTTAAGAAAAGGTTGGTGACTCATTAATTGGTAAGTTAAATAGGTGACACTGTCAGAAGTCCTGCCTGCTTTCCCATTACGCTTCTTTACAGACACTATAGGTAAATGTAAGAGACAGCATTTTGCTGTGGCTGATTATGGAACTGCCTCTATTTCTGAGCAGATGTTTATATTTGCCTTTTTTTACCTCTGAGTGTAAGGGCGAGAGTGTATGAGCTGTGTAGTTTTGATTTAAAACCTGGTGCGTAGCAGCAGGCTTGGTTTTATATATGAGTGGCCCCAGCAGGGCACGAATTGTTTTTGACTTCTATCATTTGTCAATAAATAAGAAAAGTGAGAGATTTATCATGTATGTTAAAGACTCTGGCAATATTCTCTATGATGCAAAATAAAATTTAATAAAACAGCATTTTTAAAAATGCATGCCATCACTGGTCTCACTTGTATGGGATGTAAATTCCAGAACTCTGTAGTCTTTCCACAGTGGGGAGTAGGGGTGAAGGGGGTGGATCTATTTGTCCGGCATCCATGTAGTGACCATTTTGCACAGCTGGTGAAGGGTTCCTGCCACGTGCAGAGCTGAGTGGACATCTTTGTGTGTGCCTCCCTGTGACCCTTTTATTAAGCACCTAGCTGTGCTCAGTAGCGAAATGGATTCTAATTGATCACAGCAGGTTAAGTGATTTAACCTGAAGCAAAGCAATAGTTTTTATTTGAAACTGCCAGCACCTTTGCATTGACTCCCTTCTACCTCCAAAAGCCTAAAAACACCACCCTGAAAATAGAAAAACAATACCAGAACTAGTACACTGAATTTTCTCTCTAGCCATAAAAATAGAGGAGCAGGTGAAGGGATGTCCAGAGACAGGAAAATTGGAAAGGGACTTGGCAACTACCCAATTCAGTGTTTAATTTTGCAAGTGTAGCAATGATTTGTATGTACTTGTATTTATTCCTTGACAATCTAGAGTCTTCCAGAGCTGTGTGGCAGCAAGTGACTAATTTTGAATGGAAGCAAATCTTTGTTTAAGATAAACACAGGGCTAATTATTTTGGATTTCTCTCTTCAAATATGTTTTGAGCCCCTTTAAGTACTAGTCACTGGGATAAATCCCATGGGGTGTGGAGAAATAAACCAGACATGGTGTCTGTCTCAAGGAGCTTACAATCTCATTAATGTCATGCTAGGGACCAAATGTCTGACTGGCACAGGGGCAGGAGGAAATCATATTAAATATTAATACATGTCTTATTTTAGATCAATTTGATATTCTCCTAACCTTGAACTTCCAAAGCAATGATTACGTTTAGAAATAGTGTTCTTTGGCTCTCTGCCTGAGTTCACATGATTTTCCCATTTTTCCCCCTCTCTTTTCTCTTTTCCTAGTATTTGTTTAAAGGAACCAAAATAAATTGGCAGAGACCTGATTGTAAGAAATGGGATTATTTTCCTACCCAGATTCAGGATCATGTAATAAACTGAGACTATTCTGTCTCCACTGTGTGTGTGTCTACATTAACAGAAAATCCTGTCCTTAGTTCAGGTGATGAGAACCTGACTTCATTTCTTATCCCTTCCCACCATCTGCCACCAAATGAATTATTTGAGTACTGTGACCACAGTTTTGGAAGTATCCAATTATCAAACCTAGATTCATTTCTCATCAGATTGAGTCCTAGTCTGTATCATTCATAATGGGAAAACATAATTAATTTAGTTAAAAGTACAGACGCCTTTTATTTTAAAAACACGGATATTTGAAAATACCATCCCTCACACACAATCACAGTCCTACTATTGAACTCTGGCTAGAATCATCCAGAAACATACACCTTGGCAGAGCCAAGACATGAATTAACTGAGCTATACAATTGTAATGTTTTTGCTTTTCTCCCAGGCCATTTTCCACTCCTGGCTGATAAAAATCTCTAATGGGCTGTTGTAAATGCTCTACTTCTATACTTAGTCTAAATAAGAAATAACATTTATGTCTATTAGCATCCGCAGAAACATTTGTCAACAGCAAGTTGGAGAATGACATAACTTTTTTTAAGTGCACCCATCCGGGAAACTTTCCAAGTTGGGAGCTACCCAAATTGGCAAAGATTCTAAGAAATCCATTCACATGCACTATGCATGACAACAATTTCTGGACTTCTTTTATACTTCTAGCTATTAGATTTGGAAGTGCCAAAGATGAGACAAAAAATAAAAATAAAACACACACAACCATAAACTAAAATAAAAGCAGGTCTATAAAAAAAGTTCTAATAGATAACTATGGTAAACTTCAAGAGCAAGGGAGAGGTCAGGTTCACCCTTCCTTGTTAGTCAGCGTGTCCCTGAGCCTGGCCCGTTTTACTCAAGGACAGAAACTATAACAAAACAATTTGTGTTCTACCTCAAAAACCAGTCCTTTCCTATCAAGGACTCTCCAGAAATGCCAGCTTGTTCTCTCCATTTTTACAATATCAGAGCACATACATAAGGTTTTTTCCTTTTCTTTTTAAAATTTGAAATCCTTCTGTCTTTGGCTTTTGACCTGTGGTAACATATCTTACTATTTTAAGTACAACTGGCTACGGATGAACTGTTTGGTAACTTTTTTCCTAGTACGCACAACTGATGTCATCCTTATGTATGTAAGAAAGTCACAAGATTGTTCTCCATTTTTGTCTTTGTAAATGCACTTTGCATTGCAGAATGTCTTCATTTAATTAGTAAATGACCTCTTTTGTCTCATTGGTTCTGAGAGGACTGTAGCTTAGACCTTCATTTATTTAACACATGTGATAAAACCTTTATATGATACTGTCAAATTCCTTTAAGAGTAGAATTTTATTTATAAACAGAAATAAATAAAACAAGCTATTCAGTAAAATTGTTAATAATTATCAAGCAAACTGAAATTGGCATTTTGTCCAGCCAGTCATTCAAAATGAATATGTTCAAAGAGAAATATTTATCCTGAATATTCACTGCTTCAAATTTTAAATTAGCAGGGTCATTTTATCTAATATTACTCATTTTTTTCTGAAAATTTTAAAGGATTACATTGTTCTTAATCTAGGAAACATGAAATGACATTACCCCAACACCCATTTTTAATTTCAAGCACCCATTCTATAATAACCCTAATTGTAAGGTAATCTTTAAAACACACTTAATGTTTTTTTAATTGAACATTGATATATTTTAGTATTTTTCATGGATATGTATACATATATATGTATGCATTATATATATACATATGTATAAAACATTATTACTGACATCTACTGGTTTAGGGTTTGCCTTATGGCTCAGCTGGTAAAGAATCTGCCTGCAATGCGGGAGACCTGGGTTCACTCCCTGGGTTGGGAAGATCCCCTGGAGAAGGGAAATGCTACCCACTCCAGTATTCTGGCCTGGAGAATTCCATGGACTGTGTAGTCCCTGGGGTGGCAAGGAGTCGGACATGACTGACCGGCTTTTTACTGGTTAAGAGCATGGAATTTGGAAACGAATACATTGGATCAAATTTCAGCTCTGCACTTACTAGCTGTATGATTAAGGCAAGTTGTTTTGCCTTAGTTTGTTCCTCTGCAAAATGGAAATAACAATACATTCATAAGGTTGCTATTAGAATTAAATGAGTTAAGATGTGTAATGCATTTTGAACGGGGCCCAGTAAGGTTAGACAAGCATTTGTTATTAACAACATTATCATTATCAGCATACCAATGGAGATGTCTAGCAAAGACAGGAGTTTTTTTAATATTACATAAAGTTTGAAATTAATTTAAAACTCAGTTTTTTTCTACTTGAAATAAAATAGCTATGTTGTATTTGCAACTGTACATAAAATATGTACAGAATATTTTTCTGTCTGTGATTCTACCAGGTAAGATATAGCAGTGGCACCACTAGTCATTTGAAAATATATTTTTAGTACTTTAGAAAGAGAAGAAAATAAAGGCAGCTTTTCATTCTTATTTTTAGTCTAAATGCTCCAAAACTGTCCATAAATGTAAATGTTAAAGTATAAGTAACCATTTCAAATGTAGTGAGTACTATATATGTGTGTGTGTGTTTATTTTTAATTTGAACTACCCAAAATATATTACTCATCTGAGATGTTTAGATACTTGGCTTGTTATTGCTATCAAATAGATATATAATTTCAGTTAATGGTCTAACTACCATGCTGCTGCTGCTGCTGCTAAGTCACTTCAGTCGTGTCCGACTCTGTGCGACCCCCATAGACGGCAGCCCACCAGGCTCCCCCGTCCCTGGGATTCTCTAGGCAAGAACACTGGAGTGGGTTGCTATTTCCTTCTCCAGTGCATGAAAGTGAAAAGTGAAAGTGAAGTCAGTCGCTCAGTCATGTCCGACTCTCAGTGATCCCATGGACTGCAGCCCACCAGGCTCCTCCATCCATGGGGTTTTCCAGGCAAGAGTACTGGAGTGGGTTGCCTTTGCCTTCTCCGGGTCTAACTACCATAGATTATCAATTCAGAGTTACTTTGATAGTAGGAATTGTACTGAAGCCAAAGTGTTCTTATTTATAGAGTCCATTTAACTAATTTCAACATGACAGATATGTAACTTATATTGAACCATGCATCAGCATTGTGCTGGGTGATAAAGAATCAAAAATGAATAAAATATCCCTGCCTGTGCTATAGGAAGTAGTCAGTTTCTTCAGTTTAACATGGTACCTTCTATCCGGTCCTTCTTGAAAATCACTGTTGCTTCCCCTATCTCCCAGGTTCTAATTTGGAAAACTAGATTAAACTTAGTGTTCCCAACTAGAAATTAGGATTCACAGTTCATTACCAAATATGTAATGAGGTCCCTGGTTCATATTGGGTTCCCCCTGCTTTGCTGACATTTTGGGTTTCCCTTGTGGCTCAGCTGGTAAAGAATCGGCCTGCAATGTGGGAGACTTGGATTCGATCCCTGAGTTGGGAAGATCCCCTGGAGAAGGGAAAAGCTACCCACTCCAGTATTCTGACCTGGAGAATTCCATGGACTGTATAGTCCATGGGGTCGCAAAGAGTCGGACACAACTGAGCAACTTTCAGTTTCACCAAATATGTAATAGGATGTTACTCTGAAGAAGAAGAAAGGATATTGACTCTTGTGTATTCTGTATAAATCTTGCAAAACCAGTATGGAATTTCCTCATGTGAAAACTTTTCTTAGATTATTTTGGTTCTTAAACACATATTTTCATATCCCTGACCCATTTTAATGTTTTTATACTGAAAGACAGAATGCATGATTCAAAGCAGAGTTACAAAACCAAAACTATTGGTGATCAAAGGAGAAAATATGAAAGAAACATAAATTAAAAAAAAATGAATTAACTTAAAAAACTCTCAGTATATTATCATTTCTGCATAAAAAGATTTTATCTTTCTTCCTATAGACATACTATATATGTAACTTTTAAATATCAAGTAAAATATTTAGCACTTCCTATATTTTAACTTTATTAATAAATATTTTCAGTCTTCTGTTAGATAATCTTATTAAATCTTATGGTTAATACATTAAATTTTGCCATCTATAAGCAAAATCAAAATATTCCAACTGTCCTTCACACAGTTTCATATTCTCATGATAATGAACAGTTTACAAAAGTATATAGGACTTAGCTAAGAAAACAAAAATTAAAATTCATGGTGCTGTATAATTTTTTATTCTAAAACAATATTTTCATATTCTATAAGATAAATACCCAGAAGATAAATGTATCTGAATTAATATCAGATTAATTTGGGAACTTCCCAGATGGCTCAACAGTAAAGAATCTGCCTACCAATGCAAGAGACACAAGAAACGTGGGTTTGATCCCTTGGTGGGGAAGATTCCCTGGAAGAGGAAATGGCTACCCACTACAGTATTCTTGCCTGGAGAATCCCATGGACATAGGAGCCTGTTGGCTGTAGTCCATGGGGTCGCAAAGAGTGAGGAACAATGAAGTCACTCAGCATACAGCACAGTAACAATTTTCCAAAGATTTTACTTAAAAATAAATCTAATTAGTCATTTATCATCCCTCCTACTTTCCACAATTTTTAACATTTTTCTGAATAATTTAGATACTTTTGTCATTTTTTCGTTTTTATAATAAATGTTCCCATTATGTTGAACATACACCAGAATCTAGAGAATATAATAATATTAATTAAAACAGTGATGATGATAGTGGACTTAAGTAAAAATATTGGCTTTCAGAGGGAAAAAACTTACAAAGTATTTGCAGTGTTATGCCTGAAGTATTCTTGGTAGACTGCATTATCTTTCTCTGAGAACTGTGAATGTGGGTTATACGAAGAGACTTTATAGATGCCATCAAATAAAATCATAGGAATTTTTTTAGAATGAAATTAAATTAGAGACTAATTTGGCCCTTCTCATTTATTTTATAAAGCATAGAAATCCATCCCAGAGAAAATGGGTATGGCCTAAGGCACAGGACAAATAAAATATAGAGTCAGAAAGAGAACTGAACTGTACGTATTGAAACCTTAGTCAAGAGTTATCTTTTTGTCCATATGCTTTCATCTGTCTTTCCAGTAAACTCTCCCAAGGATATTTAAGATAGGTCTTGCTTTCCCTACTGTATCCCAAGACTTGACTGAAGTTTTTAGAACACTGAAAGTGCTTAATAGGGTCTTGCCTGGTGGCTCAGATGGTAAAGAATCTGCCTGCAATGCAGGAAACTCAGGTTCAGTTCCTAGGTTGGGAAGATCCCTTGGAGAAGCGCATGGCAACCCACTACAGTATTCTTGCCTGGAAAATTCCATGGACAGAAGAACCTGGTGGGCTAGTCCATGGGGTCTCAAAGAGTCAAACATGACTGAGTGACTATTACTTTTTTCATTTTTCAGGTGCTTAATAAATAGTTGTTGAATAGAAGGTAGGCATTTAAATAAATAAATAAATATGTAACAGAAAATTCACTTTGCCAAACAGACACTATTATTGCTCTAAATGAGCATTCAATATTGAGTTAGTATTTCTGATTCATACTTACAACACTTTCTAGTAGTCCACAGATTATAATTTTCTTTTTTATTAGGATTATAGTATTTGATGAGAGTTCAACTATAAAGAAAGCTGAAAGCTGAAGAATTGATGCTTTTGATCTGTGGTGTTGAAGAAGACTCTTGAGAGTCTCTTGGACTGCAAAGAAATCAAACCAATAATCCTAAAGGAAATCAGTCCTGATTATTCATTGGAAGGGCTGATGCTGAAGCTGAAACTCCAATACTTTGGCCAACTGACTCGTTGGAAAAGACCCTGATGCTGGGAAAGATTGAAGGCAGCAGAAGAAGGGGACAACAGAGGATGAGCTGGTTGGATAGCATCACCAACTCAAAGGACAAGATTTCGAGCAAGCATTGGGAGTTGGTGATGTACAGGGAAGCCTGGCGTGCTGCAGTCCATGGGGTTGCAGAGTCAGACATGACTGGGTGACTGAACTGAGCTGATAGTATTTGATACACTTTGCCTTGTATCATCAAATTAGAATATTCAGTTGCTGTTTCCCTTTTCCAATTCTATATTCTGTCCAGTTGAAATGAAACCCTGTGACAGCCTTTCTCTTTAGGACTGTTACTCCTTAGCTTTCATAAGTTGAGCCATAGATTTGTCTGAATTTTAATTGATCCTGCATGCATTTATTTTTCCTACGTGTAAAATAGCAATGTTAATAGAAAAAGATGTATATGCCTCAGAAAAGTATGTGTCAATGTTTCACAAACAATCAGAAATACTTGCCAAGATTAAAATTAAAAAAAAAAAAACTGGGAAGGCTTCACGGATGACACGGCAGTGTATTGGGAGGAAGCTAAACCGCACTTTAGCTTTCAGAGGCACTTGTTATATTTTTTCACTGGCTCTGTTTTATCTACATAACTTGGGTCTTCTGATTCTCTTTCTTTTTTGTGTGGATAATTGCTTTGTTGTTAGTGCTTTGACACTGAGTGACAGTGCTTTTGGGTGGTTGACAGCCAAATCTATTGGCAGCCGATCATCCTCATACACAGAGAGGTGCTTTCTTTCTGCCTAGTGACAGTAAGAGTGTCTGGGTTGACAGAGGAGGTCTCATCCCTCTCAGGAGAGAGACAAAAGCAAAAGCGGGGGGAGTGAGATTTCTGCCAGAATAAAACCATCTATTTAATTCTGCTATAGAGAGAAATACAACAGGCAGTGCCTATAATGACTGAGAGTTAAAACAAATCATTTTATTTTTGTGTGTTGCCTGTAGAAAATCATATCACTTAGTAAGCTATCAAGGTCGGCGTATCTTGCCTTTGGAAATACCGCAGACCAAAACTAAATGCATTTTCTCTCAGTGGAGTTCGTTAAAAGGAGACAATCAGGAACAGAGTATAGAGAGGGTATAAATGTAATCTTGTTGCATTTCATATCACTGACTTAAAGTCATGCAAGTAAAAATATCCCTAACAATGGTTAACAGAATTATGTTTCTGAGAGGTGGAAAATTTTTTTTGCCAAATGATTTGAAAGTATAAGCCAGTGGATTTGATCTGCTATTGATAATTCACAGTTGAAGATTGTACAGTTTGAGATAAAAAAATATTTTCCTGTCTTCCTTGAGAAAGCTTTCATCATATAGGTTCTAAACTACCATATGGGCTACAAAATACAATTATGAAGCAAAGAGAAAAGGAAAAATAGGGATGGCTCTTGCCCATCTGTAGAGAAAGGGTACCTTGAGGATTGAGATTATCTTGAAACATTTTATTTATTATTTAGGGTGTTTATATAGATTTGGGGGTATCTGTAAATCTCCTGAAATTGTATATAAATGTTTGCTTGTATGTTTAATTTTCTGATGAGAAGATTTGTGTCTTCATGGAATTCACAACACTTGAATCCACGGACTCAAGAAAGGTGAAAATCACTGCTCTGGAGACATCATAAATATTGTGTCTCAACCATCATTTCAATTATTAAACTTTTTAAATTGTTCTTAAAAATACAAAATGTCTTGGTGACTAGAAGAGGGAATGATAAAGGATTCCAGCTCAAGTAACTTGTTGATTGACTCACATAGAGGCTTCAAATATTAGAATGATCAGCTTTGAGATAGAGTAGCCTTGTCAGGGGAGCTGATAAACTGCAGGGTGGCAGAGTCTAGCTGCAAAACTAGAAGGGCTTTCAAACAGGGGCCTCTAGGAATAGAGTGGACTCCCTTGGAAAATAATGACTATAGGTTTTAAGAATGATTAGTTTAATTCAATAACTTCTATTAAATAAAAAAAACTTCTAATAAATTAGTTTAATTCAATAATTTCTGCCATATGCCTGAAACTGTCCTTGTCAACGTAAGTACATCAGTGAACAATCTAAACACAGTCCTTGTTATTTTGGCTATTACATCCTATTGTTTAGAGAGCAACAATAAACAAACAAACAAAAAACTAATAGATGATGTGCTGTACAACATAAGCATGATGAAGAAACGAAAAGAGAACAATGTTATATTAAATTATTCCAAAGGAGCTCTGATTTGGAAGGCCTGATCAGGGAAGCCCTTAGGTGAAACTGGAGAAAAAAATCTGAATGACAAAATGTATCAGTCATTCAACTATCTGGAGGTTAGCAAGGGCCTGCCAAGGACTTTGCAAAAGAGACTCTTTCTGTGGGAAGGAAACAGAAAAAAATGGCCCTCTAAGGTGCTTTACAACTCAATAGTATAATATCGAATATGATCTCAACATCTAGATTTAATCATCCCATTGGCTCTTGTGTGTCTCCTTAGTGAGACGGAATTTATGAATAATTGAGTTGAAATGAATAGATAAATTGGTTCCTTCAACTGAACACTATCACCTACTGTGAAAATTCAACTGGGAATGATGAATAATGATAATGTTGGCTATCTTAATTGTCAATATAGGATCCAGATTCACTTATCCGGTACTTTTAAAATGTTTTTCTTTGTTCTTGTTGTTGCTCCAACTGGCTGTATCACAGCTAGTTATCAATTTTTCATCCACATTTTCCTCACCAGTGAATTGCTGTAGGTTTATAAGCCTCCTTTTTGAAATGTTGCCCAAAAGCAGAACATAGATCATACTGATGTGTTTTTTAAATTAAATTTGTGTTGAGATCATGGTTCAGGTCCATCTGCTGGTGTCCCAAAGACCATGGGGATACTTCTGATGTGGACCCGTACCCCCCAAAACACTGAAAAGAACAGTGAAAAATCAGACATTGTGATATTTTTATTTTTTTTTTTTTGTTTGAGGGATTGATTCATACCTTTAATGTATGCTTTTTTTTTCTTTTTTTTAATTTTATTTTATTTTTAAACTTTACATAATTGTATTAGTTTTGACATTGTGATATTTTTAAAAAGCAAAACTTCCAAAATGAACGATACATCTCCACTCATAATTTCAGTCTAAAGTTTTCCTAGTAAGACGTCTTCAGTGTTCTAAGCTTTCTCTAGATGGTGTCCTATAAATATACTGAGTGATTCTCATTCTTTTATTTGTCTATCCATGTGTTTCTCTCACAAATATCTATTTATACAAGGAGTAAGATACCATGCTACCTGTGTAGGTCTTAAAAGTGAGTGACAGCCATTCACTGCTCACAAGTGCCCAACGATCTATTGTGAAGGTGAGAGATGGACAGTGGGTAAAGGGTGATCTAAGTCTGGTAATACAGCAAAAGGCAGAATTTAGGAAGCAGGAAAGCATCACCAGAAAATAAAACCAAGACACAACTGGGCAGGATCTGACAGCCTGGTGGACAGGATGAGACACATTTTCTTTAAAGCAGTAGCATTTACACTGAGCTTTCAAGGATGAACTACAGTTTCAACAATGGAGATGAAAAAGTAATACACAAGCAAAGACGTAGGGTATTGTGGAGTCCAAAATAAATAATATAGTCTCCATATAAAGCAGATTGCAGGTGGAGGAGTGAAGCCCAAAGTATGCTAGTTACGGCTATTTTGGTTGTGAGGGTCAGAAACACCTTGAAACTGGTGGGAGTAATGCTCTTTTTATAACGATAGAATTAGCAATCTCGTTGACATCTAAGGACAGGAAATGAAATAGAGCTGAGCTCATGGGTCCAGAACCGCAAAGGCAGGAGCAACAGAGGCTGCCCCATGCCTTTTCATAACTGATAGGCATGGAGCACAAAGGAGAGGTAGGAGTCAAAGATAACACAAAGCTTTTGAGATGGATGAGGGAATTCAATATCCTGGCAGAGAGAGCACTCAATAAAATTACCCACTGTTAACTGACTGTCTCACTGACTGGGAGATTTCTTTCAGAAGGAAGAACATCTTGCAGACTTTTTGACATCAGATTTTGATATTTGATCCCAGGTTGTAGGAGTCAACTTTTCAGCTACTTTGTAAGGATTTTAGTAATAATAAAAGACTGCAATGATTGTCCTGATGAATTTTAAATTTGGGCATTATAACAAAGTTTACAGTTGGGTTTACTAAGAACTTTGATATATGTTTATATAGGTACACATACACTTGATTCTCTTAGCACCAAGATTGAATAGGTAGACAGTCTGCAATTACAGATGAGGATGCCAATGCTGAATTCCTTATCCAAAGTGAAAATATTTGCTTTAAACAGAAAAAGACATAACCTAAAAGTCTTAGACTGTATATTTCCTGATTTTTTTATAACATATCAATAGCACTGGTATAAAGCACAAATCTCTTTCAATTTAGTATTGCTTTTTTGTAATGCTTCTTTGCTTCAAGTTTCCGCCAATTTAGTAATTTAAACTCCAGCTCAATCTGTTTGAATTATAAAACACACAATTAAACTGGCCTACGAGATGGGACTGTACTTTGCTGATTGGAAATATCTCCCATTCATGACAAATACAGATCATTTTAATTCACTGTACTGACAATAAATGAGACTTAAATGGAGGAATATCTTATAAAAACCCAAACAAACCAAAACCAAAAAAAAGTAAAAGCTTTCAATGCTTAAAGACATTCAGTTTAGTTCCAAGCCTCACAAAGTAATATTGGATCAGATCTTAGGTTCACAAATAGGCTTTATGAATTTATTCCTAAATTTAAATTACTTACTAACCAGAATTGAAATTCATCTAATATAGACAATAGACAGCTTCCTTTTTTATTTGAGCTGTAATCCCTTCTGGCTTGATGATGCCCACACTTTTTTATTTAATATTTTCAATACACCCTTTAATTATTAATGATAACTAATAGGCATTTTAAGGTATAATATAACAAGTTTTCCTCAAATTAACTACATCAACAAATTGGAACGAGGCATATTCATGGGGTCGCAAAGAGTCGGAGACGACTGAGCGACTGAACTGAACTGAACTGATATTTACTTAAAATGTGTGTTTTTTGAACACTACTTACTTTGATTCTCACACAATTGAAACCCAGATAAACTGAAATTTTGTGTCTTTTTGCATACATTCCACTTTTGCCTTCACTTACTGATTATTTTTAGAAATTAACTTGAGTAGAATTTTAGAGGCAAAGCTATACATGTAAGGTGCCAGGAGAATAATCAGAAACTTGTTCAAAACCAGATAACCACCCTTATTAATGCATTGTTTATAAAAGCAAAAGTCCCAGAAAAAATGGATTACAAAAAGTAGTAATGTAATTTACAGTTTCATACAAACATTCACTAATAATATGATGCAATCTAAATTTGTTAACATGAAAAGATTGTATGTGTGTGCTCATGTCTCTGTGGATTTTTAAAAATTCAAATTATGAAAGATACTATTTAGAAAATCCCATGTTAAACATTGTATGTGCTCACGCATATGCTCACCAAAAAACGGCAGAATATATGATATTGTATTAGGCTTCCATCTCAGTGGTATGGATTTGGGGACTTTTTCCTCTTTTTTTCCAAACTTTGTTCTTATAAAGATTTCTTATACTGATATCTCATACAGATTTTGTGAGAATAATAAAAGCTGTATTTAAAAAGGGAAGCATAAAAAGGGAAGATTTTTTACAATAATCTTCAAATCTGATTTCTTTGCTCCTTGGGGATTATTTCTTCATCCAAACAAATTCTAGCATCTTTTTACTATATCCCTTCTTTTTCTGTTTACTATCCTTAGTTTCACTTTCACACTGAAAAGTGGAAATGGAAATATACATCAGCTTCTACTAATATTTAAGTGTCTTTAAAATATACATATTTGAAAGCCATTTCAAGTGGCTTATTTCAGGATTTTAAAATATACTGCTGTTATTAATATTATTAATGCTGCTATTATTGTTATACTATTGATGTATTAAACTGATGAACTAGGGGTGACTTTCAGTTCAGTTCAATTCAGTCTCTCAGTCGTGTCCAACTCTTTGTGACCCCATGAATTTCAGCATGCCAGGCCTCCCTGTCCATCACCAACTCTTGGAGTTCACTCAAACTCATGTCCATCGAGTCGGTGATGCCATCTAGCATCTCATCCTCTGTCGTCCCCTTCTCCTCCTGCCCCCAATCCCTCCCAGCATCACAGTCTTTTCCAATCAGTCAACTCTTCGCATGAGGTGGCCAAAGTACTGGAGTTTCAGCTTTAGCATCAGTCCTTCCAAAGAACACCCAGGACTAATCTCCTTTAGAATGGACTGGTTGGATCTCCTTACAGTCCAAGGGACTCTCAAGAGTCTTCTCCAACAACACAGTTCAAAAGCATTAATTCTTCAGTGCTCAGCTTTCTTCACAGGCCAACTCTCACATCCATACATGACCACTGGAAAAACCATAGCCTTGACTAGATGGACCTTTGTTGGCAAAGTAATGTCTCTGCTTTTGAATATGCTATCTAGGTTGGTCATAACTTTCCTTCCAAGGAGTAAGAATCTTTTAATTTCATGGCTGCAATCACCATCTGCAGTGATTTTGGAGCCCCCCCAAAATAAAGTCTGGCACTGTTTCCACTGTTTCCCCATCTATTTCCCATGAAGTGATGGGACCAGATGCCATGATCTTAGTTTTCTGAATGTTGAGCTTTAAGCCAACTTTTTCACTCTCCTCTTTCACTTTCATCAAGAGGCTTTTTAGTTCCTCTTCACTTTCTGCCATAAGGGTGGTGTCATCTGCATATCTGAAGTTATTGATATTTCTCCCCACAATCTTGATTCCAGCTTGTGCTTCTCCTAGAATGAATAAATAACCCACTTAAGTAATAAATACTTATTGAATTGATAATCATGAAAACAACTTGTTCAAAATTCTAGTTGAATCTGATTCATTATTTCCATTCCCTCTCCAAAATATAAGGAACTGTTAATACCTCTACTTCCAGTTTTCCTCTATCTTCATTTTTACTGTTCTCAGAATCTTACAACCTATGTAGTTATTAAGTGCCAAAACTTAAATCTTTGCATGTTTAGAAAGCAGCCTTGATAGAGACTTTTTCCATTGCTTGAAAATACAGTAGTCAGACGTTGGAAAATATTATCTTTAGGTGGATAAATATTAAAGTTGTAATTTTGCTCCAGTTTCATCAGTTTTGCAGTACCTTTGCATTGTTGGAGTTATATAAATATTAAAAACTAACCATGTTGACAATACTTACCCGAATGAATTCTTTCCAGCTAGGTAGTATAAATGGTGATTCATTTGGGCAAATGAAATAGAAAATACTATAAACTCATTGAACACTTTGCTGGAAATTGATGCTCTACTGAACAAGTCCTCAGAGCCATATATCTATGCTTGTACGTAGACATATGTGTATATATCAATATATACACACCTACATACATATGGATATGCATACAAATATACATGCCTGTGTATCTATGTATGCACCCACATACTCATTATGTATATAATGTTTTGCCAAGCACTTTTTTGTTTTACTTCTCATCTGTCATATTTTATTGCACTTTGTCATTATATCCCTTAACAATTTTAAGTTGCTTCTTTCCCCCAACACACTCTGGATACTCCCCCTTGTGTAGCCCTCTGATGTCCCTTTACATCTTCACAACAGTCATGATAATACCACATGGAGATTTGTGAAAAATTTATCTATAAAGATCAGATTGCAGGAAACCCCTCTGCAGATTTAGTTCCTACAAAGTAATGATGTTACTTAAGAACACTGAATCTCTTCATACTCATCACTTTGACATATGCCACATTTCACTTGGTTAGAGCCTCCTAAAAGGGACTGCTGGAAGCAATGTCAGTCCTGGTATGGACATATTTTTAAGTAACAGGACAATTCCTGTTTAAAGCCCCTAGGTTCTAAATTAAATTATTTTGAGGACTTTCACAAATACCAAACTACTTGCAGCATGAATCCCTGTTTCTATAAAATTCTCCTAAGTTTTCAAGCACTCTTAAATAAGATATTGGCAGAATGGCAGGCAGATGAGATTAAATAAAATGGTATAAATTTACTTCTTATGCATTTTATTGGTTTTCATTTATCAAATAGAGTCTTATTTTTAAAGATGCTTTGGAAAGGCCAATCATTCTATGAAATACAAATTAGGAAAAAAGAAAGAAACAAAGAACAGAAGAAAATGGACAAATGATTATGATTAGACAAGCCATAAAAGAGAAAGCTAAATGGCATATTAATTTAGAAAATAATTCTGAGCATTACTAATGATCAGACATACAAAACATCCACACAAATAAATGACTAAAATAAGGTATTGTTTTCTATCCATCATGTAGGTTACTATTTTAAAATCTAATAGTATCAAGCATTGGCAGTAACTTTGAACTTTCAGTTCTGTTTGTAGGAAGACAAATTGTAATAACAACTTTGGAGAACAATTTGGTATTATCAATAAAAGTGAAAATGAACATAACCAGAAATTCCTCTTCTACGTTACACTCTAAAGAACATTTATGCAAATTCACGAAAGGAAGATGTACTTCTCAGTTTATTTTAATATGATTTGAAATAGCAAAGTACATAATGTTCATAATGTGCACAATAGGTAAGTTAAAAGTGTGTGTGTTTATGTATAAACAGGAAAGTATGTTATCAGAAATAGAATATACATGGAAATACACATTGATACATTACAAAACTATAATTTTGAGTAACACAAGTTTTGCACACATACTAATAGACTCTAGAACTGTAGTTGTTGTAAAGTGAAAATGTTATTCAGTTGTATCCAACTCTTGCAACTCCATGGTGTGTAGTCCACCAAGCTTCTCTGTCCATGGAACTCTCCAGTCAACAATAGCCATTCCCTTCCTCAGAGGATCTTTCCGACCCAGGGATTGAACCCAAGTCTCTTGCATTGCAAGCAAATTCTTTACCATCTGAGCCATTAGGAAAACCCCAACATGCGGTAGACATGAGTTTGATCCCTGGATTGGGAAGATCCTCTGGAAAAGGGAACAGCTACCTGCTCCAGTATTTTGGCTTGGGGAAATCCACAGACTATGCATGGGGTTGCAAAGAGTTCAACTTTCACTTAAAGCACTTATAAAATCATGTATACACTAGAATACTGTTTATGTAAAATGTTACAAAATATATACAGAATAGATCTATCATGTATAAATATATGTGATAATTTATAAAAGTAGATTGAACTAAATTCATGATAATAATTGTCTTTGAGGTAAATGCATAGGAGGGTATGACTTTATCTCAATAATATTTTTTAATGAAAAAAATGAAGCAAATGTAAAAAATGTTCTAGGCATCAAGTATATGTATCTTTATACTAACTTTTTATCTCTTATTAGTTCTAAAATTGTCTCAATATCACAAACAATAATTTTCTCAGTATCTCAAACAATAATTTATCATACTATTTTCAGTGTTCTACACTAACTGATAACCTGAGCAAATATTTTCTTTTTACCAGCAAGTTGTTATGGCTATATATTTAATACCAATTCAAAAAACAAAAGTACTTTTTTTAATAGGGTTATGTTTACCCAGAGTGATTTTAAATAAGACAGTTAATTCTTCTACTGTTATTGTTAGACACTAATTTGAAGATTCTTTGATTTGAAATGTCTTAATAATTTACCTACACAAGATTATGATTTAATTTTAATTGCATTTCAGACATAAGTTTTCCTAAAGCAACACTCAATATGCACCATCAATTATCTTAGAGAAAGAAACACAGAAAATATATTAATTATAGGTCATGACCCAGTAAATTATGAATTTCCAACCAGAAGTAAATTATTGCCACTAATTAGCTTTCTTGTTTGCCAGACTGGGTTAAAGTCTTCATTGCATTAGTCATTTCATAAATCACTTTCTTAATATGCAAATCTGGAAGGAAGGAGAATTTGAGAATATGCTAAGAGTTTATTAATAATATTCAGTCACAGGGTTTCATTGGAGAGTTTCTACCAATTTCAAGAACTTGATTCAGTATGGAATATTTGGGAGAAAAGATATTTTATTTTCTTTACTGATATAGATTGTTCATGATGCCATTTATTGTTCTTTTACCCAGTCAATTAAGTCTTAGACAAACTGAATCTATTCAGTGAAAAGAGTGTAGTGCTCTGAATGTTTTACAGGTCCAGAATCTCAGAGTGTGATACTAGTAGGAATGGATTTGCTTCCAGCCCTCAAAACTTAAACTGGTGATTCCAAATTCTCCATGTTTTTAACTGCCATGAATAATAGAAAATAATCTGATCTCTTTTGTTCTGTCATTTTTCCAATCCTTTCCAAATTCTGCCCACCCTGCTTTCAAAACATATGTGTACCTGTTCCCACTTCCATTGGCTCCCACATTATGTTTTAACCAGATAATCTGAAGCAGAATAATTCAGTTCAGTTGCTCAATCATGTCCGACTCTTTGCGACCCCATGGACTGCAGCACTCTGACTCCCTGTCCATCACCAGCTCCTGGAGCTTGCTAAGTTAAACTGATGTCCATTGAGTCAATGATGCCATCCAACCATCTCATCCTCTGTTGTCCTCTTCACCTCCTGACTTCAATCTTTACAAGCATCAGGGTCTTTTCAAATGAGTCAGTTCTTTGCATCAGGTGGCCAAAGTATTGGAGCTTCAGCTTCAGCATCAGTCCTTCCAATGAATAATCAGGACTGATTTCCTTTAGGATGGACTGGTTGGGTCTCCTTGCTGTTCAAAGGACTCTCAAGAGTCTTCTCCAACACCACAGTTCAAAAGCATAAATTTTTTGGTGCTCAGCTTTCTTTAGAGTCCAAATCTCACATCCATAACATGACTACTGGAAAAACCATAGCTTTGACTATACAGACCTTTGTTGTTAAAGTAATGTCTCTGCTTTTTAATATGCCATCTAGGTTGGTCACAGCTTTTCTTCCAAGGAGCAAGCATCGTTTAATTTCAAGGCTTGCAGTCACCATCTGCAGTAATTTTGGAGCCTAAGAAAATAAAGTCAGTCACTGTTTCCATTGTTTCCCCATCTGTTTGCCATGAAGTCATGGGACTGGATGCCATGATCTTCATTTTCTGAATGTTGAATTTTAAACCAGTGTTTTCACTCTTGTCTGTCACTTTTCATCAAGAGGCTCTTTAATTCCTCTTAGCTTTCTGCCATAGTAGTGGTGTCATCTACATATCTGAGGTTATTGATATTTCTCCCAGTAATCTTGGTTACAGTTTGTGCTTCACCCAGTTCAGCATTTCTCATGATGTACTCTGCATATAAGTTAAATAAGCAGGGTGACAATATATAGCCTTGACATACTCCTTTCTCAATTTGGAACCAGTCCGTTGTTCCATGTCTGGTTCTAACTGTTGCTTCTTGACCTGCATACAGATTTCTCAGGAGACAGTACTAATGAGTTAATGAGCATAAAGAATTATGGGCAGGCTTCTCTGGTGGCTCAGTGGTAAAGTATCCGCCTACCGATGCAGGAGACACAGGTTTGATCCCTCAATAGGGAAGATCCCCTGGAGGAGGAAATGGCAACCCACTCCAGTATTCTTGCCTGGGAAATCCCATGGACAGAGGAGCCTGGCAGGCTACAGTCTAGGGAGTCACAGAAGTGTAGGACATGACTTAACAACTAAATAACAAAAAGAACTTATAGGCCAGTGCACTTACTCATTTACACTCACAAAGTAACATATTTGGGATATGCATGATTCCCCCTTTTTTTTCTTTCTGATTTGTTTTAAGCTTCTTCCCACTAGAATATAAGCTACTTGAGAGTAGGCTATTTTGTCTCTTTGGTCGATGTCCCTCACACTTCATCAGTGCATGACAGATAACAGATGTTCTTTGGAAATAAAAAATAATAATAACAGTGAGATATTTCATAAGGAAAGAAAAGGGCAGGAGAGATATTTGAATATGCCTGTTTTTTCCCTGCTTTTCACTTTTCGGCACAAGGACTGCCCCTAAGGCAGGGCCTGTGGAGTTGATTTCATCAGCATTTTGATAGCACCCTAGGATTTAGAAATCAAATCAGCCTACTTTGCACTCTAGAAAAAAAGGGAATGCTGTTTTGCTGATTAGCAATTTTCCCTGAGGAATCAAACTTTTAAGGAAGCTTTGTCTCTCTTGTTTGATTCCTACAAGAAAGCCTATTTCAACACTAGCATGAAATGAGACATATTTTAGTCATTATGAAAACTTCAAGAAACTAAAACCAGGTCAGTCCCTTGGCAAAAATATAGCAAGATTTTGTTGTTAGCCCCACCAGTCCCTTCCTTCTACCTCTGACCCCAACTTCACCTTACTCCAGCTATCTACCTAAAAACTCTCTTTTGAGTTCTCAGAGGTCTCATGGTCCTTTAGATTATCATAGTTTTCTATGAATTTTTTAACCAAAACTAAACATAGGTACCATAAAGGAGTTGAAATTGTATAGCGTCAGAAAGATGGAGTTTCGCATATCAATAACAAGGTGGATGAACAATGGTTTTTATACTCCGCTTCCCATTTCCCATATTTCCCTTTCTCTCTAGCCCTGCTTCTCTTCTGAACCATGGACTTTTATATCAATTTGTCTTCTTGGAGAGTCCTCTTAGATGTCAACTGATGCTTTGTACATGTTAACATGTCCAAAACTGCCCTCACTCTTACCTCCCCCATGAACCTACTCCTCCTCCTGTAATTATATGATATAAACCTGGAAGTCAACCTTCATGTTCCCATTTCCCATAAATGTAGTATCTGGAACATAGAGCTGCTACTGCTGCTAAGTCGCTTCAGTCGTGTCCGACTCTATGCGACCCCATAGACGGCAGCCCACCAGGCTCCCCCGTCCCTGGGATTCTCCAGACAAGAACACTGGAGTGGGTTGCCATTTCCTTTTCCAATGCATGAAAGTGAAAAGTGAAAGTAAAGTCACTCAGTCGTTTCCGACTCTTAGCAACCCCATGAACTGCAACCTACCAGGCTCCTCCATCCATAGGATTTTCCAGGCAAGAGTACTGGAGTGGGGTGCCATTGCCTTTTCTGGAACATAGAGAGCACTCCATAAATGCATATGTTGAATGAACAAATGAAGAAGGAGCTAAAGTGGTCATGTGAGCATCTCTGGAGTCATAATCCACAGGTAGTTTCTGGTTTCAACAACATAAGTTTAATGCACTTTCTTTGCAGACATCTAATTTAGTAGGAGATGCAAAGTGCTAGTTTGTTTTAAGCTAATAATTTCACCTGCACTAGTAGAATTCTATATTTAAATCATTTCATTTTATCCTAAATAACCTTGAGATATAGGAGAGATAAGTATTGTTTTTCTCATTTCTAGATGATGAAGATGAGCTTAGAGAGTTTATGTAAATCTCTAAAAAGGTACCCAGCTAGTAATTGACAGAGCTGTGATAGAAATTGAGATTTTTTTTTTCTTCTTTTTAAACATATGATTCCAAGACATTGTAGGATTATGTTTTTTTTTTTTTTTCATTATGTAAAATGAGGTCAATGGGAGATTAGCCTCAGTTTCTTCATCCATAGAATAAGGGTAATAATATCTACCTCAATGTGATAATTAAATGAGATAATGCACGTAAAGTACTTAGTTAGAGTGATTGGGCCATGGTAAGCCCTTGTGATGGGCTACAATTTATTAATATGAGATTTTAAATCTCTTCCTCTATGAAATGCAAAGCAATTAAAGGCTTCTGAGCAAGATAGTGATACAATGAAAGCTACTATAGGGGAAGATTAACCTATCACTTGGGGGAAGGTTATATTAAAGTAGAGAGAGACTGAAACAAAGTGAATGGTTTAAGTTCTAGCGGAATAGCTCAAGCACAAAGCACTGACTACCTAACTATAGTGGAAGTCATGGGGGTTCCCGTCTATCACCAGGCTGGGGTGAACCTGCAGGAGTGCAACCCAAGAGATGAAGTGTCAAGCTGGGAGATCTCTGGGTTCAGGCAGAGCCAGCAAGACGAGCCAGAAGAAGCCTTCAAACAAAGAGAAAGATGCGTGTCACAACTATAATGGAGGTAGAGGTGCTGTTTGCCAAACCAAAAGGTCAGAAACAGGAAAACCTTGCTTATTTTCCATCTTAGACCAAATCTAACCCAAAGAAGTATTTCTAAATGTATTAGGTATTATTTTTGCAAGACTCTAGAGTTCTGGTCTTCTTCATCAATTAGAATGGTAGCAGCTCAAAACCTACATTCACACTTGACAATAATTTCCATTAGACACCATTACCATTAAATAGTCCAAATCTCTACAGATGCCTGTTCTGTTATGCCAGGCCTGCTTTATTCATTCACAGGATTTGCTCATTCCTGGACCGACTTTATCAACAGAAGACCAAAGGCCAGGGTGAATCTCAGGAAGGTCAGGTTGAAAGAGCACTGAGGGTTCAAGAGAAATGTTTCAGGTATGAGCCCTACACAGTGACAGGCTTCTTCCCTTTGTTTAAATGAAATAGAACTGAATTTCTTGATCCATGGTGGAAGCATCAGATAATTGCAAAATCTGTGCTGGCTTAAACATTAGCATTGATTAATATGAAAATAAAGGATGAAGTGGAGAGCTTTTTAAAAGAATTAAATACATGGTTTTCTAGCTATTAGGATTGAAGTACAAAAAAAATTAACAGCGTTTCTGAAAATTAAAAATATATGTTATATAGATCTTTAATACAGGCAAGGTCATTTTTATTTGATATATCTTCCTGCCTGGAAAACCTAAGAGAAGCTAAGTACTGTGTTTTAAAAATTAAGCTTTCTGGAATGAGAATTAAACATCAGGAATCAACAATGTGTACTTGGTACACTGCCAAGAAAGAACTGTTAATAAACTCCTCCCTCAATAAAAATGTTAGAATTTGGCATTTTTTTTTAATTGGACGGTACTATTTTAAATTTCTTTATTGAAATATCTCACCAAACAATAACAAAACTCGTGGAGCATTATGACTGCTCAGTGAAGTAATAACCACTTGGATTAGATTCTCTGCTTCAGCAGAATCTAGGTACATGTACAAGAATGATATACAGCCGGGCCAGAGATACTGTAGAATGTCTTCACAGCAGACTGAACATTGGAATTGACACTAAACCTTGTGTCAAGATGCACACAAAGACTTTCAGACACAGAGCACACCGAAGGTTATAATCTGTCAAGATTCACAAAGAGTGAATACCTGCTAAAGCAAATAGACTGTGATATAAATGTCATCTCCAAATCAGTGAAAGAAGATTTTTCTTCCCAATTAACATTCAAGTGCATGAGAATGAAATCCATTTACTCATTTTCTGATAATTTATGCAGCAATGTACAGAAGGAATAGACATGGTTACATGGCACATTTATACAATATGTGTCATCCCTAAGGATCCTAAAGCTCTTTACAATTATAGCTAATGTTTGTTAAAGTACCTTTAAGGGGGAGAGTGCCACATATGTTCCAAATATTATGATTCTAAAAGGCATGATACGGTATGTACAGGAACACTTCACTCTCACAGAATCGTTGCCAGTTCTAGTGTAGGAAATAAAATTCCTTTATGAGACTGATGAGCCAATGTTTATAAAAACTTTTCTTCAAGCAGCTTAAAGTCAACCTCTTCTCTCCTATAACTACCTGAGAAATCACATGTAATTTGGTCTTAAATTACTTATTTTCAGAATTTTAAGGAAGGAATACCCTTAATAGGAAAAAAAAAAACAAAACACTATCTTTTGGTCAATAAATAGTGTCATTATTTCCAAATGACAAAATTGTAGCATAGGAAGAATAATAAGACCGTTCAGCTCAGAAATGGTAGAGAAAATATTTCATTAATTTTGTAAGCCCCAGCTTTGAAAGCACCTTTCCTTACATGAGTGAGTGAGTCAAAGAATCCAGAGATGATAGGGTGGAAGAATCAGATTCCTAAATGAATAGATAATTTTGTATATGATAAGGTTTTATTTACATGCGTGCGATTAAACTTTTATTAACAGATGTTTTGAAATATTTTAGAGGTTTTTCTTGTTTGTTTTGTTTTTTTAATGCACTAAAAATTTGAGCCTTGAACTGAATGAGAGTACTTATGAGTGTTTTCTGGCCCAAACCACTGCCACACAGGCCTCCTGCAAAGACCCCTGGAATTCTGCTGTCAGTGGGGGTGGACCTTGCCTGAGGAGGGATGCGGTCTGATTTGGAAAGGTGATAACAAAGCCTAGGCCAGGAACCCAGGCAGAAAACCCTCCTTTACTGCCCTGGGCTGTCATGCTTCAGTCAGGAAGGCCACAGAGCAGACAGGCAACCAGCACAAGTTATATTTATATGCCAAATATATGAGTAAACAAAAACTGAGTTAGCATGCCTTGGAAGTATAAACAGACATGGCCTTTTGCTCAATAGTGCTTCTAAATTTTAGGGACGTTTTTGTGGTGTCTAATAGTCTAGGCTTTGGCCCAGACAAACCTGGATTCAAATCATGTTTCTGTTGAGGACTAACTGCATGACATGGAAACAAAAGAAACTCATAGAAAAAGAGAACAGACTTAAGATTACCAGAGCTGGAGAGGGGGAGGAGAAATTGGAGGAATTTGGGTCAAAGGTCCAAATTTCCTTTTAAAAAAAAAAAATATTATTATTATTTTATGGTAAAGAATCTGCCTTCAATGCAGGGGTCCTGGGTTTGATTCCTGGGTCAGGAAGATCCCCTGGAGAAGGAAATGGCAACCCACTCCAGTATTCTTGCCTGGAGAATCTGATTGACAGAGGAGCCTGGTGGGCTCCAGTCCATGGGGTCTCAAGAGTCAGACACAGCTTAGCAACTAAACCACCACCACCACCATTTTTTTCATTGAAGGATAATTGGTTTACAGACTTTTGTTGTTTTCTGGCAAACCTCAACATGAATCAGCCATAGGTATACATATATCTCCTTCCTTTTGAACCTCCCTCCCATCTCCCTCCCCATCCCACCCCTCTAGGTTGATACAGAGCCCCTGTTTGAGTTTCCTGAGCCATACAGCAAATTTCCATTGGCTATCTATTTTACATATGATAATGCATGTTTCCATGTTACTCTTTCCATACGTCTCACCCTCTCCTCCCTTCTCCCCATGTCCATAAGTCTATTCTCTATGTCTTTCTCCACTGCTACCCTGGAAATAAATTCAGTACCTTTTGTCTAGATTCCATTTATATGTGTTAGAATACAATATTTCTCTTTCTGACTTATTTCACTCTGTATGATATCTAGGTTCATCCACCTCATTAGAACTGACTCAAATGTGTTCCTTTTTATGGCTGAGTAATATTCCATTGTGTATATATACCACAACTTCTTTATCCATTCATCTGAAAGTGGACATCTAGGTTGCTTCCATCAAACTTCCATTTTTAAGATAAATAAGTATTAGGGATGTAATGTAAAATGTGATAACTATAGCGAACAGTGCTGAATAGTTCACAGGAAAGTTGTCAAGAGGGTACATCCAAGAGTTCTCACCATAACATTTTATTTTCTTTTTTCTACTTAACTTTTTTTTCTATAAGAAAAGATCTTTGTTAACTGAACCTAGTCTGGTAATCATTTCACAATAGTTGTAAATAACACACTTATGCAGTAAGCCTTAAACTTATATAATGATGTGTGTTAATTATATCTCAATAAACCTGGGAAGAAATGAACAAATAAACTAAGAAACATAAACAAAAATAATAATTGATTTCACCTATTCTTTATAATAAAGGCAAACCAATAAAGAAATGAATCAACTCTGTATGACCTGATGGTGAAGAAAATACAATCCATGTCACTATCGTTAAGTATAAAAAACAAGTTGAAGAACTGTATGCAGTTTCTAATCCCACTTTTTAAAGCATGTCTATGTAGGCATTTATGGGTTTCTGTGGTGGGTCAGTGATAAAGAATCCACCTGCCAATGCAGGAGACACAGGTTTGATCCCTAGGTCATGAAGATCCCCTGAAAAAGGAAATGGCAACCCACTCCAGTATTCTTGCCTGGAAAATCCCACGGGCGGAGAAGCCTGGTGGACTATAGTCCATATGGTCACAAAAGAGTCAACACTACCTAACAACCAAACAACAACAAAAATATAGATATTGGTGTGTATGGGTTTATAAATGTATCTAAAAATTGTATACCTGCTGACATTAGTTCTCTCTGGGGAGAGATAATGTGACTAGGAAGAGATAAGAGAAACGTCTCACTTTTATTGTACAGATTTTTCTTCTGTGTGATTATATACGCTTTTGCTTACAAGTATGTATGATTTTTATACTGAATAATTAAAAATAGTAATGTTTTATATCCCCTTTATTCAATAATGTCCTCCAAGTTTCACACCAACAATAAGTGCCAATTTCCATCCATAAGTTATGCATATGTACAAACATATTCCTTCTTTATATGCCTAGAATCTTATAATATTAATGTGTTGGTCATGTATAAAGAAGTGTCTCTCATACCTCTATTTTCTTGTCATTTGTCCAACTGAAAATTTATTTATGGAAAGTTTATGACTTTACTGTGCACTATTCCTTCAAAAACTGTGGTTAAGATAATCAGATGCCTTTTCCTTTGAAACAATGCACTACATTCTTGCCTTGCTCAGGTTGGTTTCATTTTTCTTCTTTTACCCAGGATGAATAATCAGTCCTTCATGTTCTTTCAAAATCAATAGGCAATGGATTGATGAAGTCCATGTGTTTGCTCTACAGCTATTTATTGCATGTCAAACCTGTGGAAGGAATTACTTCACCTGCAACACAACAATTCACTTGTATCTCACTGGTATGGATGGTTGGCAACAGATTGAATTAAAGCCTTCTGTCCGTATATAGTTCATTTATTTTGGACAGAGAAATGAGAGTTCAATGTAGTAATGTCCTCTGTTCACCAATTATAATTTGAAGTCACCAAACCAGGTACCCTTTAAGCAACGGGTTAATAACACACCCCACTCTGCGCAGGTTTACATGATGGATGACTAGAATCTGAAGTAACTGGACAGCTGTCTGAACAGACTATTTCATTATACGTGAAGGGATGCCATTTCTAACTATGATGATAATTAGAATAGATGAAATGCATAAATCATTGTAGTTTTTTATAGCTTTGGTTTGGGGGAACAATTTTTAACCCTCCTTATGGGCTCAATCCTTTGGATTAGGATCCAATGCATGTTTCTATAATTGGAAGGATTTGATATTCTTACTTCAAGTGCTTATGTGATATGTTTTCTCATATCTGAATTCATACAGTAACACACAATGCAGTAAGAATGTCCTGTAGCAATCAAGGGATTGAATAAAATATGCCTGATAATATCATTATTGGTATTATTTTTGTTCTTGTAATTGCCTTTCTTTTGGTCAGGTTATTTCTGTAGTTCAAAGTAATTCCTTTCTTCTTTTCTAATATCTCACCTATAATGTCCCCTATTTTAATTATCTATTATCTACCCAAAATTTTCCAAAACTTAAGAAAATTAAAACTGCCATTAATTATCTTTCAATAATCTATCTTTTCTGGGAGCAGTTAGGCAGTTATTCAACTAATCTTCACTGAGATTTCTCATGTTGTTGAAGGCACATAGTAGATGGGGCAGATTATCTGAAGGCTTGCCTGGAATTCTGGGAAACCTGGGCCACATTCTCTCTTCTTATAGTCTGAAGGGTTCTCTTTCCAGATTATCTTTCCATGTGCTCTCTCCATGTGGAATCTTCATAATGAGACTTCTTACATGACATCTAAAGATAGAAGCTGACTGTGTTGTTAAAGGCTGGGCACATACAAGCATAGGTTGGATTTGCCATATTCTCTTGGTTAACCCTAATTCCAGGCCAGCCCAAAATCAATGAACAAAGGAATTACAAAAATACAAACAAACAAACAGAAAAAGCACATAAATACTGGAAGGTTTAATTCATCTGGAGCCATCTTTAAAAACCAATAATTAAAAAAAAAGACTTTATGTACTCATAATCTTCAAATTATTTTGAATGGCATCCCACTCCAGTACTCTTGCTTGGAAAATCCCATGGACGGAGGAGCCTGGTAGGCTGCAGTCCATGGGGTCGCTACAAGTTGGACACGACTGAGTGACATCACTTTCAGTGTTCACTTTCATACATTGGAGAAGGAAATGGCAACCCACTCCAGTGTTCTTGCCTGGAGAATCCCAGGGACAGAGGAGCCTAGTGGGCTGCCGTCTATGGGGTCGCACAGAGTCTGACACAACTGAAGCGACTTAGCAGCAGCATGATTATATTTTCTTCTAATAGTGGTATCACAACTATACTCAACTCTGTCCAACTGATATTTCCCGTTATTTTCTTTTAAAAATATTTGATTTGTCTCAAATTTTGATCATCCCCAGTGTTTCCAATGTCCTAGATATTTGGTGCTATATGAGCCATAGTTCTGGATATCTGAATTGAATGTTTGCACATTGTTCTATGGCAATTTAGTATTAAGCTGGAAATAGTAGTTTTAAAAATCACCACAGTTTCTTTGTGTGGAAAAGGACACAATAATGGTATAATGACATGACCATTATCTCTGACTCAAGTCATCAACTACCCCTAGACTATAAATTTTTGGTAATCAAGAGTAACGCTTCAAAAAAAAAAGAGTAATGCTTCACTTTTCCAGCACAGTGTTTAGTGCTAAACAGCATATCAATAAATTTTAAATTAATTGGTGGTTCCAATGTATTCCTATATATCTACTACCTACTCATCTACATCAAAGTTCAGATTACCTTATACAATATGATGTTGTAGTAATTAGTATGGACTTTGAATAAGATGTATTGAAGTCAAATCCTAGCTCCCTCACCCATTAGATATGTGATTTTTTTTTTGCTAAGCTAATCTTCTGTAAAATAAATGTTTTATAATACTACTTTCATTGAGACAGTGCACAGAAAGTGATTTGCCTAGGGCATAGGTGCCGGGGTCCAGCCCCAGCTGATCCAGGGTATTCGAAGGAGAGACGGCATAGGCGAGGGTCAGGAAACAACTGCTTAATTACACGTTAATTAAGGATACAAAGAGTAATAGAATGAGGATAGCTCAGTAGGAAAATTCAGTGGAGAAAAGAGGCTGAGTAGCTTGGTTTACGCGGGAGACCAATAAAACTTCAAGACAAGAAGTTTGCACCACTTACGTAGGCCGCAGGCGTCCTTCCGTTCTCCCGAAGGAGAGGAGACACTGCCTCCCCAGTCGGATCTTAGAAGCCCAGGCATAATTAGCAAGCATGGTGGGTTCCGTGCTCCAGATGGAGACTCAGCTAGAATTTGGGAGAGAGAGTGACATGGGGAGACCAAGTTTCAGTGAACAAGGCCCGCACTTTATTTTCCAAAGTAGTTTTTATACCTTAAGGTATGCATAGAGGATAATGGGGGAAGGGGTGGAGTCATGCAAGGACAGCAGTTCCTGGTTCTAATCTAAGCCAGGCTTTCAAACTTATCATATGCAAAAGTTCAGGTGATTGACATCATCTTCTGGCCCGGAGGCCTGTTAACATTTTAAGAAACTTATTTTTCTCTAAAGGTGATTATTCCAAAGTCAGGCACCAGCCTCCAAAAAAGCATTGGACAAAGCTGCATTTTACATTTCTATACACCCATTATATCAATCAATACACTGCCAAGGACACAGTAGGTAAGGAGTATGGAGACTTAGCAGCAAACATTGGCCCAACAAGTGAAAAACCCTTCACCAATACAATTTCTAATCAATCTTTTAACTACTCAAAGGAATCTGTGTTTAGGCAGTTTAGAACATCTCCTGCCTCTCACAGTTGGGAGGCTCTGAACAATCACATGTGGCCGGAAAAACCTATTCAGGCAGGCTAGAGGATTTCCAAAGGAGTTTGTAGGTTAAACACTGTCACACCCAGGAATTATTAACTGGAGCTGTAAGCTAACTCTTTTTTCAGAGAGAGGTAGTGGGGGACAGCCCCCTCTAAAGTCAGAGGTGTAGGTGAAATGCAAAGCAGAAAGTAGGCAGACTCTGGTTTGGGGGTAGATGCTCGAGAATTTCCAGGGGGACTCCTGAGGCTCGATCCCGCCTTTGCGTATGCCGAGCCTCCTTCCTCATGACCTTTGTCATGGGTGGAGCTCCTCACGCTGGCTCCCAGCAGTGATAGAATTCCAGTTGAGCTATTCCAGATCCTGAAAGATGATGCTGTGGAAAGTGCTGCACTCAATATGCAATATGCACTCAATATGCAATATGCTGGCTCCCGGCACATAGGAATTATTAAACATTCAATAAATGATAGCAGTTACTCTGTATTTCAACTGTATATTTGTAGTGTCTTCTAACTATCCAACTTTCTCCAGGCTCACCTACTTAAAATTCACAGTGCTATCAAATTAGTGGCCCTACAAACATATGAAAGATCATATCACTCTTATTCTCAAAAAATTCACTGATTTTTCCCCCACAGTCCAGTCCAGATTTTTTTAGCCCGGCCTTCTTATCCTCTAAAACTGTGTACTTTCTCCTCCACCTCTTCTTAAATTGCAGCCAGATGATTCAGCTACTGTTTCTCCAACCATTAATGTGTATATTTTCATATCATTTTTTCGTTCTTTTGTGTTTCTCTTTGCCTGGAATTCCTCACTCCTGCCCCGCTGCCCAAGCTAAATGAAGCTGAAAGGATTTGTTTCTTGAAAGTTTTCAAGAATATTATATTCAAGAATCTTTTTATGTGGTATTGTCAGCATACACTCAGAAACCTGCATGACTCATGTATTAGTTAGACCAGGCTTTTTGTTATAACAAATAGATCTCAAAATTGCAGAGACTGAATATACCTTACAGATATTTTTTAATCCTTGTAGGAGATCAGAGTAGGTGTTCAGAACATCTAGGCATGGAAATATACGGAAAATGGGCCAGGTCTGGAAGTGGCTCACTTTACCTGCGTTCACATTGCGCTGGAGGGGACTGGATTCCATGTCACAAGTGCAAAGAAAGCTGAGAAATAAAAGCTACCATTCATCCCCAAGGGGGCAATACATTTCGGTAAACAGTTAGTTTCCAATAGGTCATTCACCTTAAACAAGTGGCTCAATCCAGATGTTAGAAAATAGGGAATTGTGAAGTTTGTGACAAACCGGTAAAGGCTTGACTGAACTACACAGGGAAATGTTAGTCAGTCCAGCCAGCTTCTCCCATAGAGGAATGCTCGTCCACTTCTGGCAGATCTTATCATTTTTCAAGGAAACCAAAACCAAAAACAAAACAAAACAAATTTGTACATGAAATCTTCATTTTAAAAATATCAGTAACTATTTCAATTAAAAAGAAAAAAAGTACTGAGTTTCTCTGTGAGCCAAATAACCATCTACTGAATCTGGCCAGCTGGCCACTAGTATGTGCCATCTACCTTAGACACTAACTGTTAAATGTTGATAAGCATATACCTTTTTGTCCCTGAAGTTTTGGTTTATGTCAGAGACTCTGGGACACATCATAAAAGAATTGGATTCTATAAATCTGACTCTAAAGAACATTTCCTAAATTCTCTCCCTTTTTTAGGGAATAAACTTGAATTTTCCAGGCTCTTTACTCGTTGAACATGCCAAGGTATTCATTATTTATACTCATTCAAATATGTCACATTCTCTGGGCATATGGTAGAATGTAACTTTTTCATCTCTTTTGGAGTTAGATATGGCCGTGTGACTTGTTTGGCCAATGAGGTGAGACAGAAGTGACTTGTCACTTGCAGTAGGTAGCTTAAGACCCACAAGATGCTTTGCCCCTTTCTCCCACTCTTCCTTATCCTGACTGGCACAGATCAAGATACCGGCTGTTTTGTCAGCCTAAGACCTGATAATAATAATACAATGCAGAGCTCCTAGCAACCCACAGCAAATATGAAACAGGAAACGAAGAAAACAAAAATTTAAACCATAAAGTACTGGAAGTTGTTTAAACAGCATTACCTGATTGCTCCTGAATAATTAGTTTGTTAATACCCATTTCCAGTCACTGTTAATTTTTTAGAGGAGAAATTATGAAGATTTGGATTAGGAATTATAAGATTTAAAGTACCCTGAAGGGTCAAGTAGTAAGCAGTGTGAATCTTGGTCACATTGCTTCATCTCTTTGACTCCCAATTTTGTCATTTAGAAAGTGAGGACTTTAGATAATGTTAAAGGTGTTTTTGGTTTTGTTTTGTTTTTTTACTTAAAATTCAGCTAAAGTGAACCCTCACCTGTTTAAAATGATAAGTCCTTACTTATCTACTAACTGACTTGGACCCTACACTAAGCTACAATAAATTTTTCCATTATATTTCTTATCACAATTTTTGGATATGCTTAAAGTTCATATATATAAGATGGGTTCAACTAGAAGTCATTCATAAGCAACAACACCAAAATTCAAAGTGACTTACTCCTAAAAACACAAGAATATTTGGTACAAAAATCTAAAACCTAAACCTGATATTTTCTGAACATATGTTTTTTCCCATTACCATATTTGCAATCTAAATTAGATTTTATACAGGGAGCTTTACTTATTTTATTCATGCTTGATATTTGTTCTGCCAACATGTATAGTGCAATTAGGATAGATCTCAAAGACCATAGGTCACTTACCACTACTCCCTGAAAGAAATATGAAAGAACACTTGGAGAATGTGCTTTCCTTTGAGGGGTGGGGGGAGGAAAGGCATAACATTTCAATATGTCTTTTCATGGAGAAAAAAAATGAGAGAAGCAAGTTCAAGATGAGAAATTACTAGCCAGAAAGCATATTGTGATAAATCAGCCATAACATGATTATAGCAACTTCCTTGGGAAAGAAATCAATGCTGAATCAGACTTGGATAGACCAGGGGGATCAAATAGAGGTCAAAGGTACTTCTCTGTCTTGAAATTGGATAATTATTACTGCTATTATTGTCAGTTGCTATAATATAATACTGGCAGAAATACATGGAGTCCCAATGCCACTTTTATTGGCTGGCTAGACAAGTCGATCCATTACAAGGGAATAAATTCAAGTATATTAATTCACCTAAACATCAAGTGAATTAGGGTAATTAGAAGAAGGCTACTTGTGAGTCTCCTTGTGATTTTTTTGTGTGTATGTGGAAAAATAAGCAGAAAACAAAAAGCAATTTTGAAAGTACAAATTGCATACATTCCTTTTGTTTTTAAAATTGAACAGTAAAGCTTGCTTTAATAGAAACCTGAAAAGATGGATTTGAGGCTTGCTTTGTCATTTTAGTCTACCTTGCCACCCAAGCATAGTCAATAAAGTTTTCTCTATACTACCCAAGCAGAAACCAGGAAGCAACAGAGAGACCTCTTTTTCTCTTATTCACAACAATCACTCAGTCACCACATTTCCTATTATGTTGCTTTTATACTCCTGAAGGGGCTTCCCTGGTAGCTCAGTGGTAAAGAATCCACCTGCCAATGCAGGAGACATAGGTTAGATCCCTGGGTCAGGAAGATCTCCTGGAGGAGGAGACGGCAACCCACACCAGTATTCTTGACTGGGAAATCCCATCAACAGAGGAGCCTGGTGGGCTACAGTCCACGGGGTCGCAAAAGAGGCAGACACAACTTAGCAAGTAAACAGCAACAAAAACAAATAGTCCTGAAATCTTTCCCCTGCCCTCATTCTACTCCCACTTCCTGCATCTTGTCTGTAGACTTCTTGTCTGTTTTTCTGCACTAGCCTCCTCTTTCATCTTCCTGCCTTCAGCTTCACACTTTCCTCGAATATTCTCTTTAAATTTACCTAAGTAATCTTCCTGAAATGCAAATCGAATCATAACCCTCCAGTCCTTTAAATTATTCCATAGCTCCCACTCGTAAGTAATTATTATACAAAGATTAGGATTGTGCCTTTTTCCTGCCAGACTTCTGTCAAACCTAGTACCAAATGAATCACTTTCTACTTAAATTTATTTTCCACTTAATATTTTAGTAAAAATTCCTGATTGCCCTTATTGGACTCTAAGCTCTCTGCTGGTGTGCTTTTTGTTTGTTTTTTTTTTTTATTTTGAAAATGTGTCTTGGATTATGGGTTGGGGATGACCAGAGATGTTCTGAGCATAACACAGCCATTGCCACCCTGGGGAGGTACATGGGCCATCTTGTACAATATTGACTAAAAAATTTCTGTTTCATTTTGAAGTGCTGAGAAGAGTGTCTTATATGCTTCAATAAAAATGTCAGAAAATAGGTACATAATTTCACAGAAATATATCTACTGAATAAGTGTGTGTGTGTGTGTGTGTGTTTGCATGTGTGGTGTTTCTGTGTGCCTGTGTGCTAACTTGCTTCAGTCATGTCCATGTCTTTGTGACTTTGTGGATGTAGCCTGCCAAGCTCTGTCCATGGAATTTTCTGGGCAAGAATACTGGAGTGGTTGCCATTTCCATTTGGAGCATGGTAATCATTCCATTTTCAAAAAATAATTTATATGAGTCCCAACAATGAAAGTGGAAGGGCCCAGTCTTGTCTATGACTCTCCAATATCCCTTTTAACAAGTTACAAATACCATTCTTTTAATAACCAAGAGGTTTGATCCGCATGGATTTTCTTTTGTCTCTTGATCAGCTCAAGAGCAGATGAACACAAACTTAAGTAGGGAGTTAATACCCTAAGGACACCCTTCAACCAGTGGAATAAATAGATCAGTGAAAGAATGATGATGCCTTTCATCCTTTGGTAGGGCATCCATGCTGTCTACAAGTAACTCAAAGGGTTTGTAGTGGAATTGAGCACAGTTGTTTTTTTTGTTTTTTTGTTTTTTTTTTCATAATGGCACCTAGCTCATATTTACTCTAGTGGTTTTCCCTCTCTGTCTCCTATTCTGGCTGGGGGACCACCTAAAGTCTCCTCTCAGACTCTCCTTTCAGGAGAACCTTGCCTAAGCCAAACACATTAATGATCTTTTCTAAGAAACAACACATAATTGATTCTATAGCCAGATCAGTAAGGTGTTTTCACTTGGTGAAATCTTAGATATTCCTCAGTTAAAAAAAACAAAAACAAACTTGAACCATTGATATGAAATGGAATTCCAGGTAATTTCCTTAAGTAGTGCTTAATTAGTGATTGATATCTTCATTTGCTCTTTGGAGTAATTTTAGCATAGGACTCTATTCATGTATTAATTATTCATATGGATTATTTTTTTTCCTATGACTTTTCCCTAGTTTCGTAACTGGTTTAGATTAAAAAAAAAAAGTCTATTGTGAAAAAGCCATAGAGGTTGAAGGTTAAGGCTACATATCTCTCTTTATGTACCATGAAGATGAGGAACAATAAACATGAAAGGATTTTCTGTTACCTAGATACCAGGGGCTTTTGATATTATCACCAGAAGTAGTTTCTACTCTACTTCTGAAAATAGCCACACTTTTTTGTAGTAATGTTTCATCCTCAAGGATTAACAAGAAAGAACATTTTGCTATCTCTATAGAAAGATAGGTGTGTATATATATATATATATATATATATATATATAATTCATAAATTATATCAATTCAAGCAGTATATTTACTTCTAAACATAAAAGATCAATTCTAGTGCAATGGTAATTATTTCTTACATAAAGCACATTTTATGTAACAAAGGTTAAATATCAACATATGGAAATTAAAGGTGGTGTAACTAGTTTTAGTTCAGTTTGCCTGAAATAACCATTGTTTGCTCTTATTATATATGTACAACAAAAATGTTAAAAAAAAGAGTAATATTCCTCAGTGTCTGTGAGTCAGTGAAAGATCCCTCAAAGTCTTATCTTATTCATTAGAATAAGGAAGCAAAACAGAGAAACATTGGCTTCTGTTTCTAGCATGTGAGTTTCTGCTAGGGAAAGGGAAAGGATGCAGATTTCATTTACTTAGCAAGATACTTCCTAGAGGTATGAGAGACAAGGGGAGAAGAGAAGTACAAATGTTTCGTCTTATTTGCTAGTCTGTGATAACTAAGATTTCGTTGTCTTCCACCTCTTGTTTTTGAAATAGTACTCATCTTGATATGCATAAATATGTATGTGTATATTCAATTCAGCAAATATGTTGAGCTTCTCCTACTTGAAATTTCAGGGATGTTGGGGTTGCAGAGGACCTACAGAGGAATAAATTATAAGTCTCATTTTCAAGAAGCTTATGGATGAATTGATAACTGTAAAATAGCCTTGTGTCAGATCAAGCCAGGCTTGCCATCAAATGTGAGTTCAGCTTAGCTTACGTTGAGTTTTACCTGAACATGAATTACAAGAAAATTTTCAGTCTTTTAGCCCAACCTGATCACATTTGGAGGCAAACCTGCCCTGATCTGACATGAGGCTCTTATGGCTTTTATTGATCTTTGATGACGTGACTGTTCACACATTTCTGAAGAAATATTAATGTGTTTGATTATAGGATGTTACCCCTAACACATGGGCTTCCCTTGTAGCTCAGCTGGTAAAGAATCCACCTGCATTGTGGGAGACCTGGGTTCAATCCCTGGGTTAGGAAGATCCCCTAGAGAAGGAAATGGCTACCCATTCCAATATTCTGGCCTGGAGAATTCCATGGACTATATAGTCCATGGGGTCAACTTTCACTTCACCCCTAACACTGTCACATATACAAAAATATGCTTCTAATTACCTTCCTAATGTCTAAATTCTGAAACATGTCTGGCCCCAAAATTCAGTTCAGTCACTCAGTTGTGCCCGAATCTTTGTGACCCCATGGACTGCAGCATTCCAGACTTCCCTGTCCATCACCAACTCCAGGAGTTTGCTCAAACTCATGTCCATCAAGTCAGTGATGACATCCAACCATCTCATCCTCTGTTGTGCCCTTCTCCTCCTGCCTTCAATCTTTCCCAGCATCAGGGTCTTTTTCAATGAGTCAATTCTTTTCATCAGGTGGCCAAAAAGGATTGATAAAGAATTTGTCCTGTGGGTTTGGTTTAGGAGTAAGTTGGTTTTGTAGCCCAGCCCACTCTGCTTCCTCTTCCAGAGTTTTGTTGGCCTGGAGAAAGCAACCTGTTTCAAATTTACAAAAATAAGTTCTTTCCTGGAAAGATACTGCCTGGGAAGGCCAGTATAGGCCAGGAGAGATACTTTTACTGATGTTTCATGAAAACTGTTAAGGCTTTGTAAGAGATGAAGTTTGGTGTAGGTGTGGTCACAAATTGGACAGGGTTCAGGGTGTGTGCAAAAAATGTTTAAGGATTTATGAAGGATGTTCCTGGAAAGCATCCATTTAATGGCAATGGCAAAAAGGCAAGGGGGAAGGGTAGGGAAGTGGCAGCAAGAATTATTGTGGCAGAAAATTTTAATTAGAGTTCTCAGAAACTTTCTGTATCAGTAACTGTGACCACTGTGAAGTCTTTGTTGGGGCAAAAAATGTGTAAAGGTCTGAAAAAGCAAAGTGAAGTCAGACTGAGAAAGGAAACACACTAAAAACATGATGCTATTGAAGATTCTGAGGAGAAGGGCGTGATTGTAGTCTTTCCTCCCAGCCTGCATTCCACAGATAACAATGTATAAAAAAACAAAATGTAGCCTACCAGTAAGCATTATTATTTATTTTAATTTCAAAATGTTACTACTGACATCTTTACTAATTGGATTTCTGAATGATACATATTTGTCACTGGGACTTGAGACTATAACCAGTAATAACTTCCCAATTTTATTTTTTTTAACTTTTTGTCAATCTCTATTTTCCCCTCCCTCATCCCTCCCACCTCTGGCAACTATTTGCCTTCTATTTCTGTTTCTATTAGTTTGCCCTTTTTGTTTTTTGAGCCTACATCTAAGTGACACTATGCAGTATTTGTCTTTATCTATTTAGCTTATCTCACTTAGCATAATACACTTCAAATTCATTCATGTCACAAATAACAGGATTTCCTTATTTTTGAAGGCGAATAATATTTCATTGTATATATGTATGCTTGTATATGTGTGTATTAATGTATATATATATGTGTATATGTGTGTGTGTGTTTGTGTGTGTGGGGGAGCTGCTGCTGCTGCTGCTAAGTCACGTCAGTCGTGTCCAACTCTGTGCAACCCCATAGATAGCAGCCCAACAGGCTCCTCCGTCCCTGGGATTCTTCAAGCAAGACTACTGGAGTGGGTTGCCATTTCCTTCTCCAATCATAAAAGTGAAAAGTGAAAGTGAAGTCGCTCAGTCATGTCCAACTCCTAGCGACCCCATGGATATATATATATATATATATATATATATAAAATTATTTTATTTTCCTTGGATATATAACCAAAGTGGAATTGATTGCTCATATAATAGTCTTACTTTCAGAATGTTATAGACAGCACAGTTGGGGTGTCCATGCCAATAAATCTATGTTGAGAAGTTACAAGACATAGTATGGTATCTTTAGAGCCATTTTTTAAATGAGCCATGTCATCTCTTCACCTGTCAAGTCATGAGCTATTCATTTTCTCTACACTATCACCTTTACTCCTTACAGCAAGAGTATAAAGTAGGTACTCATTATTTCCATGTTGCAGATAGAAAATTAATATTTAGAGAGTCATTTTTTCTGTTGCCATACAACTATAGGTTGCCACAGCAGGAATCTTAAAGTCAACATCATTTCAAAGCTAATACTCTCATTACTCCCTGGAAATGGCAACCCACTCCACTATTCTGCCTGGGAAATCCCATGGACAGAGGAGCCTGGCAGGATGCAGATCATGGGGTTGCAAAGAATGAGACACAGCTGTGCAACTGAGCACCACTCCCATTACTATATACTGGAATACTAGACTGGGAATGCACTAATCTGAGTTTGTGGCTAACTCTGCCATCTCCTCAAGGAAGTCATCTTCCCTACGTGTTGCAGAGTAGCTGGGACCAAACAAAACCCCTAACAGATACAAAAGCATAGTTGTGAGGAATAATGTTCGTGTGTGTGTGTGTGTGTATGTGTGTGTGTGTGTACTTTGTGGTAGAGAACCCAGTTCTGGTGATCCCAATTCTAATTGCAATTCCCAGTTTGGTTTCTCTACATCTCAATCTCATGAATAAGTCAGTTAAATTCTCTGACCTCTGACTCCTCATCTTTTCAGGAAGAGATTGATATAATGGCATTTTGGTGCTTCAAGTTCTTAAGTGTACAGTCTCTCACCACAGCCGTTACTAGAAGAGCTTAGGATAGGTTGGTTTGGGTTCTTATGACAGTTTACTCTCATCTTTTCTCACATTTTTAACATCCTTGGCAATTTCTCCTTTACATTTTGTTTGAAACTATTAGCTCTGTTCTCCATTGCAGAAGTTCTCTTCTTCTTAACTACCCTAGTTTTGCCGTTAGAGTTGACATGCAGAATACAGCCACATCACATTTGCTGTGGTACATATACACAATGGAGTATTACTCAGCCATTAAAAAGAATACATTTGAATCAGTTTTAATGAGGTGGATGAAAGTGGAACCTATTATACAGAGTGAAGTAAGCCAGAAAGAAAAACACCAATACAGGGTACTAATGCATATATATGGAATTTAGAAAGATGGTAACGATAACCCTGTATGCGAGACAGCAAAAGAGACACAGATGTATAGAACAGTCTTTTGGACTCTGTGGGAGAGGCTGGTGGGGGATGATTTGGGAGAACGGCATTGAAACATGTATAATATCATATAAGAAATGAATCGCCAGTCCAGGTTCGATGCAGGATACAGGAAGCTTGGGGCTGGTGCACTGGGATGACCCAGAGGGATGGTATGGGGAGGGAAGTGGGAGGGGGGTTCAGGATGGGGAACACGTGTACACCCGTGGCAGATTCATGTTGATATATGGCAAAACCAATACAATATTGTAAAGAAATTAGCCTCCAATTAAAATAAATAAATTTAAATTTAAAAAAATTTCCACAATTGAACTAAATTGAACTTGTGTTCCAATGTCAGTTTGACTTCCTAGATTTTCATTATAGCTTTCAAAATATTGATTCCATTCATTCATTCACTCAATTTGACCAAAATATATTGAACTGTTACTGTGTTGCAGGAAATCTATGAAATACTCAAGATGTAGAGATGAATAAACCATGATGTTTAGAATCTAAAGCTTAGTATGGTGTTGTTTTTGTTCAGTTGTCAAGTCATGTCCGACTCTTTGCAACCCCATGAACTGCAGCATGCTAGGCTTCCTTGTCTTTCACTGTCTTCCAGGGATTGCTCAGACTTCATGTCCATTGATTCAGTGATGCCATCCAATGATCTCATCCTCTGTCACCCCTTCTCCTTCTGCCCTCAATCTTTCCCAGCATCAAGCTCTTTTAGTAGCATGTATAAGGTTTTCCGTGGATCTTAAAAGGTGATGCCAGGGCTGATAATGACTAAAGTACATCTAGGAATGTGACTAAGAGAGTCTTGGTAAATAAGGACTGAAAGGCTATTCCGAGTAAAAAGAACATTGTTTCTTTTTGCCATCTTATGCCCTATAATGATAGGTACCCTCATTCTTCTTCTGACAGATATAGGAAGGCAGTTCAAAGTAGTGAACTGATCTTTTATTTTTCATATTTTCGATAAAAATTAATTACAGAGATTATACTGAAATGGCTACAATTTGAAAGTCAGTTAATTCATATTCTCTTAAATTGTATATATTGTAGAAACTACATAAGATATGGATAGTATGTGTTGGTTATATAAGTGCTGTGAATCAATGTCTACAAAATAACTTCGCACTTTTACACAGCTATACTACAAGCACAAACCTCTACTCAGATCAGATCAGTCGCTCAGTCATGTCTGACTCTTTGTGACCCCATGAATCGCAGCACGCCAAGCCTCCCTGTCCATCACCAACTCCCAGAGTTCACTGAGACTCACGTCCATCCAGTCAGTGATGCCATCCAACCATCTCATCCTCTGTCGTCCCCTTCTCCTCTTACCCCCAATCCCTCCCAGCATCAGAGTCTTTTCCAATGAGTCAACTCTTTGCATGAGGTGGCCAAAGTACTGGAGTTTCAGCTTTAGCATAATTCCTTCCAAAGAAACCCCAGGGCTGATCTCCTTCAGAATGGACTGATTGGATCTCCTTGCAGTCCAAGGGACTCTCAGGAGTCTTCTCCAACACCACAGTTCAAAAGCATCAATTCTTCAGCACTCAGCCTTCTTCACAGTCCAGCTCTCACATCCATACATAACCACAGGAAAAACCATAACCTTGACTAGACGAACCTTTGTTGGCATAGTAATGTCTTTGCTTTTGAATATGCTATCTAAGTTGGTCATAACTTTCCTTCCAAGGAGTAAGCGTCTTTTAATTTCATGGCTGCAGTCACCATCCGTAGTGATTTTGGAGCCCAAAAACATAAAGTCTGACACTGTTTCCACTGTTTCCCCATCTATTTCCCATGAAGTGATGGGACCAGATGCCATAATCTTCGTTTTCTGAATGTTGAGCTTTAAGCCAACTTTTTCACTCTCCACTTTCACCTTCATCAAGAGGCTTTTTAATTCCTCTTCACTTTCTGCCATAAGGGTGGTGTCATCTGCATATCTGAAGTTATTGATATTTTTCCCAGCAATCTTGATTCCACCTTGTGCTTCTTCTAGTCCAGCATTTCTCATGATGTACTCTGCATATAAGTTAAATAAACAGGGTAACAATATACAGCCTTGATGAACTCCTTTTCCTCTTTGGAACCAGTCTGTTGTTCCATGTGTAGTTCTAACTGTTGCTTCCTGACCTGCATACAGATTTCTCAAGAGGCAGATCAGGTGGTCTGGTATTCCCATCTCTTTCAGAATTTTCCACAGTTGATTGTGATCTACACAGTCAAAGGCTTTGGCATAGTCAATAAAGCAGAAATAGATGCTTTTCTGGAACTCTCTTGCTTTTTCCATGATCCAGCAGATGTTGGCAATTTGATCTCTGGTTCCTCTGCCTTTTCTAAAACCGGCTTGAACATCAGGAAGTTCACAGTTCACATATTGCTGAAGCCTGGCTTGGAGAATTTTGAGCATTACTTTACTAGCGTGTGAGATGAGTGCAATTGTGCACTAGTTTGAGCACTCTTTGGCATTGCCTTTCTTTGGGATTGGAATGAAAACTGACCTTTTCCAATCCTGTGGCCACTGCTGAGTTTTCCAAATTTGATGGCTAATTGAGTGCAGCACTTTCACAACATCATCTTTCAGGATTTGGAATAGCTCAACTGGAATTCCATGACCTCCACTAGCTTTGTTCATAGTGATGCTTTCTAAGGCCCACTTGACTTCACATTCCAGGATGTCTGGCTCTAGGTCAGTGATCACACCATCATGATTATCTGGGTCGTGAAGATCTTTTTTGTACAGTTCTTCTGTGTATAACCTCTACTAGTATACCTCATTTAAATCTCTTAACAACAGAAGTGTACTCTGATTATTTGTGTTATTAAAATGTCTATCTCAAAGGATTTCTAGGGGAAAAAAAATGTAGCATTGAAGCAAGTTCGACTGAACTTTTAGAAGTAATGCCACAAATCCCGCCATAGAATTGTTCAGATGAGAAAAAAATCTTTGCTGTTGACATAGAGTTCTATTATAATTTGAAATTTGCCATTTTGGTTCATGAAATTTAGCTTTACTACAACTCATATTACCAGAATTAATACCACTGAGGCTTTTGCTTAATTATCACTGCTACCTAATAATCACCTGCGTGTTCCTCAATCTCTGAATTTATTCTGCAGAGACCAGAGTAATGGCTTACTTTTAAATTTATTCCGTCTCAACTTCCTCAAGGCAGAGATAACCACTTCCTTGTTTATTCAGTATATGCTCATTAAACACTTACTATCATGCCATGTCAGTGTTAATTTTTGTGACCGATATATGCACTTTGTTTACTATACCTGTTCTTATTTAAAGTGAAGTAAAGTGAAGTGAAGTCATTCAGTTGTGTCCAACTCTTTGCGACCCCATGGACTGTAGCCTACCAGGCTCCTCCGTCCATGGGATTTTCCAGGCAAGAGTACTGGAGTGGGTTGCCATTTCCTTCTCTAGGGGATCTTTCCAACCCAGGAATCGAACCCAGGTCTCCCGCATTGTAGGCAGACTCTTTACCATCTGAGCCACCAGGGAAGCCCGTTCTTATCTAAGCTTATATTAAAAGTGATCTGTACAAGGCACACGGGTTGTTCAAAAATCTGAGTAATCTTCCTATGGATAGTCAATGTAAGATTCATTGAGGAGGAGATTCTTCATAAGAGGGAGATTCTTACAAGATGAGTAAGAAATTGTCATCCTGGCAAAGAAGGAGGGGGTGTTTAAAGCTAAAGCACTAAAGCTGGAAAGAAAATATTATGTTCAGAATTCTAGAAGTTCCATTTTTTGTGTATCTCAATATTAACATTTACTATGTTGTATAATAAGTATATAGTTTATTTTTCATTCAGTAAATTATAGACTATTAAAAATTTGTGAATATTAATATCCAAGTTTTCATTAAAAAAAGGCAGACATATCCCTTTGAAAATCCAAAGTTGGCAAATGATGTAATTGTTTTTTAAAATAACTGAAGTTTGTTCTACCACAACATGCTTCTGTAATGTAAACTAGCTCAAAAATCATTGGTAAATAGAAAGTTCTGTCAGTTTTTTTTTTTCTTTTCAGCTTTGTTAATCTGTAATTAACAAATAAAATTGTTAATATATTTAAAGTGCACAACATGATGGTTTGATATATGAATACATTGTGAAATGGTCCCCACCATCAATATAATGCCATCCATCACTTTGCATAACTTTTTGTGTAAGAGAGAAAATACTTAAATTTCAATTATATAATACAATATTATCAACTATGGTCATCATTTTATACATTCAATTTTCAAGACTTATTTATCTTATAATCGAAAGTTTGTACCCTTTTACCAAACACCCATCCCCTTGTTTCCCCCAACTCTTTCCAATTGCCATTCTACACTTTCATCTATGAGTATGACTTTTTTTTTTTATTACATGTATAAGTGATACAATGCAGTATTTCTTTCTCTGTCTTATTTCATTTAAGGAATTCCATTTCTTTATGTGGATGTCACAGTGATCCATAAACAATTCGGGGGCTAAATTATTGCTTTAACCACCATATTACAGCAGCTGTATGAAAAATATACTAACAAAGCTGAATGAAACAAGGAGCAGAGAAATTGAACACTGTCCACATGCCCGTATCTCTTCCTGGTTTATTTTGTTCATAGGCTGTTTTTTCAGAAGTGTTGCTGTGTTTTCCCCTCTCTGTGTACATTTCTACCTAATCTTCACTGTTTTCAGCTTCAACCATTTGTTATGCCCCCCTTTCATCAAATCACCTACATCTTTGTATTTTTTTTAATCATTTCCTCTATTTACAAAGGTATTTCTTTACATTTTAGCAGTTCAAAATTTTCTTTTGAAAGTACAATATTTTAAATATGTCTTATTATTTTTATTATTTTTTTATTTTTTAACTTTACAATATTGTATTGGTTTTGCCATATATCAACATGAATCCACCACAGGTATACACATGTTCCCCATCCTGAACCCTCCACCCTCCTCCTCCCTCCCCGTACCATCCCTCTGGGTCATCCCAGTGCACCAGCCCCAAGCATCCCGTATCATTCATCGAACCTAGACTGGCGACTCGTTTCATATATGATATTATTCATGTCTTATTATTTTTAATACTCAGGTTATGTTTTGAAAGTTCTGATCAACTTTGTTTTGCTAATATGCTTTATAATTTTAATGTATAACTTTTAAAATAAAAAGATTTTTCCTAAATTCCTATACTTTTAATTTTTTGGTTAACTATTTTTAGGAAGGAAAGTCAGCTAACTCATTTATGAAATATTACAGTATCATGTTAAAAAAATAGCTTATTTCCCCTAGCATATGCTCAGTCACTCAGTCATGTCTGACTCTTTTAAGACCCCATGAACTGTAGCCCACAATTCTCCTCTGTCCATAGAATTTTCAGGTAAGAATATTGGAGTGAGTTGCCTCTTCCTACTCCAGTGGGTTTTCCTAACCCAGAGACTGAACCACGTCTCTTTCATCTCCTGCATTGGTGGGCAGATTCTTTACCACTAGAACCACCTGAGAAGCTATGAAAAAATAAAAAAAGTATATTTTCCTTCATTCCCAAGACAGTTCAACCTACTATTCATACAGGACACAAATGTCCCCTTTCCTCAACCAGTATAGCGACCCCATGGACTGCAGCCTACCAGGCTCCTCCGTCCATGGGATTTTCCAGGCAAGAGTACTGGAGTGGGGTGCCATTGCCTTCTCTGAGTAAGACTATAAGCAATGAAAAAGAAGAGAGTACAAAACCAAACAAATATTAGAATATTGAATAGTAATGTAGCCTATCAATTTGTTTTGGTAATTGACATATCCAATGCTATAATACAGGTTTCTCAAGAGGCAGGTCAGGGAATCTGGTATTTCCATCTCTTTCATAATTTTCCACAGTTAAGCAACAGTTAGAACTGGTCATGGAACAACAGACTAGTTCCAAATAGTAAAAGGAGTATGTCAAGGCTGTATATTGTCACCCTGCTTATTTAACTTATATGCAGAGTACATCATGAGAAATTCCAGGCTGGAGGAAGCACAAGCTGGAATCAAGATTGCCGGGAGAAATATCAATAACCTCAGATATGCAGATGACACCACCCTTATGGCAGAAAGTGAAGAACTAAAGAGCCTCTTGATGAAAGTGAAAGAGGAGACTGAAAAAGTTGGCTTAAAGCTCAACATTCAAAAAAACGAAGATCATGGCATCTGGTCCCATCACTTCATGGGAAATAGATGGGGAAACAGTGCAAACAGTGTCAGACTTTATTTTGGGGGGCTCCAAAATCACTGCAGATGGTGATTGCAGCCATGAAATTAAAAGACACTTACTCCTTGGAAGGAAAGTTATGACCAACCTAGACAGCATATTAAAAAGCAGAGGCATTACTTTGCCAACAAAGGTCCATCTAGTCAAGGCTATGGTTTATCCAGTAGTCATGTATGGATGTAAGAGTTGGACTACAAAGAAAGCTGAGTACCGAAGAATTAATGCTTTTGACCTGTGGTGTTGGAGAAGACTCTTAAGAGTCCCTTGGACTGCAAGGAGATCCAACCAGTCCATCCTAAAGGAGATCAGTCCTGGGTATTTATTGAAAGGACTGATGTTGAAGCTGAAGCTCCAATAATTTGGCCACATGATGCAAAGAGCTGACTCATTTAAAAGACCCTGATGCTAGGAAACTGGGGCAGGAGTAGAAGGGGAAGACAGAGGATGAGATGGTTGGATGGCATCACAGACTCAATGGACATGTGTTTGGGTGGACTCCAGGAGTTGTGATGGACAGGGAGGCCTGGCGTGCTGTGGTTCATGGGATCATAAAGACTCGGGCACGACTGAGTCACTGAACTGAACTGAACTGAGCTGAATGCTATAATTCCTGGTACCACAAAAAATCAGCTATTATTCTTATCTTACTTTTTCTCCTGTGCTCTCTGTTGCCTTTGTCTTTCCAACAAAATTGAAAACTACGTAAGGGAAGAGACATATTTTATGCCTACATTTCTTAATACCCAGCAAAGTGTCAGGCAGCGTGTAGGTAACCAATAATTGTTTTCTCATAATTGACTCATAATAATTTGGGTTACCACTGAGTTCCATTATACTTTGAGAAAAACTCTTCAAAGATTTAACTTTTTAACATTTGAATTAAAATATGACAAGGCAAAAAGAAGAAACATGACCCATTTGTTCCTACTGTATAAGATATGTTGTGGTTGTATCTTTGGAAAAGTAGAATGAATTAACATTTCTCCTTGGTTACAAAGGCTTGTTTACTTTCAGTCTCCTTAGAAGACAAAAAGAATGTTTTTCCTTGATGTCTGTATATTTTTATCAAGCCAAGACTATCAGCTTTAGAAAATAATTATTGCAGCAATTATGGCTTCTGTAGATGAATAAATTGTTGAAAACTTATATATTGACATGTCACATCAGTCTTTTCATAGCTCAGAGGTAAAATGCTGTCATTCCCCACATCCTTTCCTCTACATGGCTGCATTTATTTTCTTTACCTAAGCAAAAATAGGAAAATTATATATTATACACATAGTATATACATATATGTGATCAGTTGCTCAGTTCTTTGCAACTCTTTGCAACCTCTGGGACAGTAGTCTGCCAGGCTTGTCTGTCCATGGCATTTTTCAGGCAAGAATACTGGAATGGTTTGTTATTTCCTCCTCTAGAGAATCTTCCCAACCCAGAAATCAAGCTCTCATCTTCTATGTGTCCTGCATTGCAGGTGAATTCTTTACCATTGAGCCATTAGAGAATCCCATACACATATATACTATGTATATATGGATATGCACACATAATATATATAGACACTAGGTAAGTGCGTGTGTGTGTGTGTGTGTGTGTGTGTGTGTGTCAGACACAATGTTGATGCCTCTCCATTTTTATCTCTAAGGAATACCTGGAAAGTCTAGTCACATTTATTTTGGACTGCATCCATATAAATGGATAAAACCTAGGGAGAATATACCTGGAGGTGGTAATCTGAGATTTTACCAGTCATCTCAAAAGACATTTCAAGCCTTTGATACCTTTTGTTAAAAGATTTTAAAAGAGATGTTGTTTGATGGATTTAAGTCTGTTTAGCATGTCCTCAATTTGAGAAAGCTAGATGTGCTCCAGCAGACAACTGTAAGACTCCATGTGGTTAGTTTCATCAGTAAGTGGATTGTAAGAAGGACCCTTACAATCTAGTGACCCATAGACAGTTACAAAGGAGAAGAGGGAGTGAAATAAGCTTGCTTCCTCACACTTGGATTGAATCTCATCCCTTGAAATTGTAAACTAAAATTCCTAGCTAAGTAGTAAATATAGAATTATGTATCTTTGCAGTAGCAAATATTATCTGTGAATTACACTAAGCACCAGCTTTTCTTGGCAGATGCATATCTCAGAATTTTCTGAGAATCCCCTAAATTAGAGGAACTTCGAGTAAGTGAGTTACTAATATTTTTGTTGTTATTGTTAGAGCTATGCAATGTTAGAAGTTTTGGAACTGATACACAAATGAGTCATTGCATAAAATTATCTACATTCATCTCTATATTTATTTTTTAGTTTTAGAGGTTATAAGGAAGGAAAAAACAAGGTGGCTTTAGAAGAATTCTTAAAATCTTTTTATCTCAAATTACACAAGTATTACTCAGTCCTAAAGTAGAATGAAATCAGTCACCATCACCAAACAAGAACAGCATCCATAATCCTGGGTGGTTCTCCGAACCTCCCTGTCAACTCTGGCTCCCCACATGGCCCGTGATAGATGCCCCAAATTTAAATATTATATAACTTGGTTTAGTCAAGAATTTGCCATTCCTTGGCATTTCACTTTGAAGTGAAAATTATTCCCAATAATCATAAACATCTTATTTCTTAGTGAAAATTTTATTCACCTTTTTTATTTCCAAATCATGGAGTCTGGGGTAGGATGAATAAGTGGAAGAAATAGTGACACTGAATGACTAGAGGCCAATGGAATCCAAACAAAAAAGTAGGAAAAGGGAGCAAAGTTTACCTCTAACTACCTGTGCTCTCTAACCTGATCTTTTTTATTGGTCACAATGTTTGGAAGATCGACTGCCCAGTTCAGTGGTTTAGATCACAGGGCACTGTATTAGGAAGCAGAAGATTTGAATACAGGACATAATCATGGTTTTATGATCAACTTAATCCCTTGAGTATCTCTGTGTCTTTTTTTTTCTTAAGTCATTAAAAAAAAAGGTAGTGATAAGAATCATTCACTTAATGTGTGACAGATGGGATAGATTTTAAAAAGTAGGTCAGAAGTTGTAAACTGATATTTCATAGATACCTCTGGGTCAGAAGGTGGGTTCTCTAGCTTGCATAATAAAAAATTTTTTTGAATGTTTATTTTCAATACCAAAGAGTTTGCATAAAAATGTGGATATTTTGCCTCTTATGAAAATGCAAAAGTTCTGGAGGCACCAAGCCAGGCAGCACTGGGTGGCTTCTGCCCATGAAGAGAGAGGGTGCTCCCCACATCACATCCTCTCCACTCTGTGCCATGTGCTTCCAGGCTCCTCCACTTATATATGTTACCTCCATGACCCTATGGATTTTTGAGTCTGTGAGACCTACCGTAACCCTTATAACTTATCAGGATATTAATATAAAATATGATAAAGTAGAGTGTGAAGGGCGTAGTCATGCAAAGAAATTAAAATAAGGTCATGGGGAGTATTTTGTTTCCCTTCTTATTGACTAGTATTTTCTTGAACTCAAAATTGGGAAAGAGAATTTTTAATAATCTCAGCATTTGTTCTTTGCATTTTCCCCTGACTGAAACATTTCTGTAAGTATCAAAGAAGTGTGTAATATTTCTGGTCAGGTTTAGGGTTGTAAGACAGAGGAAGATGCCCACCAGGCAGAAAAATACATAACACTGTCTTGCTGCTGCTGCTGCTAAGTTGCTTCAGTCGTGTCCAACTCTGTACAACCCCATAGAGGGCAGCCCACCAGGCTCCCCTGTCCCTGGGATTCTCCAGACAAGAACACTGGAGTGGGTTGCCATTTCCTTCTGCAATGCACGAAAGTGGAAAGTGAAAGTGAAGTCACTCAGTCATGTCTGACCCTCAGCGACACAATGGACTGCAGCCTACCAGGCTCCTCCATCCATGGGATTTTTCAGGCAAGAGTACTGGAGTGGGGTGCCATTGCCTTCTCCGAAAATGTGCTACATTATTATTATTATTAGATTTGTTTTTATGGTATAATGCCTTTGGACAATTAAGTATTTGACACTAGTGTGAAATCCAACACTTCTGAGAGAAAATAGGTATGGGTCCTATTCATACTTCATGAACATTTTTTGAGCAAAAACCAAAATTTTATTTTACTAAAAGAACAAATGTGATATGATATCTTTGATTTGTAAACAAATAATATTTCTCTGACATTTCTCATATTTTTTAAAGTGAAGCTAATTCTTATCTCATTTTTGAGATAGAGGAAATTTCCATGCTTTTAAAATGTTAAATACCTGGTATACTGGTTGGCAAAAACATGTAAAAATGAATAAGAATGAGCTCTGTCCATTTACAGCTCTCTACTTTAAAACACTGTTTATGACATAAACAGAATTTAACAGGTTACAGAAAAAATTTCAAATGCAAAATTTGTATTAAGTGACAGGGAAAATCAAAATATTGAAAATGCTAACTTTCACACATCTCAGGAATTATCATTACCATGTTTTCCTCTCTTGTACTTAAAAATAATTACTTTCTTAGGATAAGGCAGTAATTACAAGAATTTGTTTGAATGTGTTTTTGTAGTTGTACAAATTGAGCACAAAGGTGTGCAAAAAATTGTAATTTTATTTTTCTGCAGCTGAACTTACATTTATCTCAAAGCCCATTTCATTCATAGCAAAAAATTTTTACTGAGATAAAACTTACATGCACAATTGAAGAGATCTGAAGTATGTAATAGTGTGGTAGTAGTGTTAGTTGCTCAGTTGTGTCCGACCCTTTGCGACCCCATGGACTGTAGCCCTCCAGGCTCCTCTGTGCATGGGATTTTCCAGGCAAGAATACTGAAGTGGGTAGCCATTCTCTTCTCCAGAGGATCTTCCCACCCCAGGGATCAAACACTGGTCTCCTGCATTGCACACAGATTCTTTACCATCTGAGCTACAGGGAAGTCAGTATGTGATTAGATACACTTATATAAATTCATAAATGTATATACTCTGTGTAACAGCCATCCTGATCAAGACATAAAATATTTCCACAACCCCAGCATGTTCCCCAGTGCTTCCTTTAAGTCACTTTTTGTCTCTGTAGACAACCACTGATTTGATTTATGTCATTCTATCAAATCTTTTCTTGAAATTCATGTAAATAAAGTAATATGGTATATAGTATTTGTATCTGGTTCTGTCACTTGATTTAATGCTTTGGATATTCATGCATGTAGTTACTGTGCAACTCAGAAAGATATTTCTCTGGGTACTGTGACAGGTGTGATAAGTGTGCTTTATGTGTGCATGAAGTCACTCAAGTTGTGTCCAATTCTTTGTGACCCCATGGACTGTTGCCCAAGAGGCTCCTCTTTCCATGGGATTCTCTAGGCAAGAACACTGGAGTGGGTTGCCATGCCCTGCTCCAGGGAATCCACAATTTAATTTATCCATTCTTCTGATCATGGCATTTGTATTGCTTTTAGGTTTTGCCTCTTGTGGACCAGGTTATCAAATACTCTCCATGGGCATATTTGTCCATTTCTTTTATTTAGGTAAAAACCTAAGAGTAAAATAGCTGAATCATAGAGTAAATACATTTTTTTTTTAGAAGAAACTGCCAAACAGTTTTCAGAAGTGATTCTGCCATTTTACATTCACACCAGCAATGTACGAGAGTAAAAAAATTGTTCCATAATCTTAGGAAGATTTGGTGGTCAGTCTTTCTAATTTTAGCTATTCAAATGTGAATGTTTTAATTTGTATTTCCTTGATAACTAATAATGTTGAGCTCCCTTTCATGTTCTTATTGTGTGATATATATATATTATATTATATTATATTCTTTGGTAAAAGACTTGTTCAGCAATTTTTCCGTGATTTTAACTAAGGCTTTGCTGTTCTTATTGTTCTTATTATTGTTTTATATAGATATTCTTTACATATCCTGTTTATAAGTCCTTCATCGGGTACATATATTACAGATATGTATTCTCTGTTTATTGAATATCTTTTCATTTCTCCATTTTGATGACTTTTGATAAATGGCAGCTTATCATATTAATAAAATCCAATTTATCAATTTTTTCCTTTACTATTTATGATTTTATGTGTCCTGAGAAATTGTAACTTGCTCCAGAGGCACAAAAGGTGACTTAGTTTCCTAAAAGTCTTTATTTCTAGAAACTATCATTTGAGATTTTACAGTTTGGTCTGTGAGCCAAATACAGTTAATTTTTGTCTATGATGTAAGACAAAGATTGAGGCTCATTTCTCCTCATATGTTTCTGTTTGTTCAGTTTGATTTGTATGAACTGAGCTTCCCCCACTGAACTCACTTAGTAATTTTGTCAAAATTAATGGATTATATAAAAATGCATCTTTTCTCTGAAACTCTCATTTGTTTCTTTAGTTTGTAAATTTATGTTATACTTACTGTCCTGATTGTATAGTTCTATGGTAATTTCTACAACAATGTGTTTTGTTTGGTTTTAGATTTGTTTTGGTTCCTTTATATTAGTTGAAGTTTTGTGAATCTTAAGAATTTTAGAATAAACTTGTCAATTTTTTCCATAAAAATAATGTAGGCATTCAAATGGAATTAAATTTGAGAATCAATAACAATATTGATTTTTCTAATTTGTGAAAATGGCATAGCTTTCCATCTGTTTAAATCCTTTAATATTTCTCGCTATAATGTTTTATATTTTTCAGGATGGTGTCCTTAAATTCTTTCTTATGTATATCATTAACCAGTTTAAGTTATTTGATGATACTATAAATAGTATTGATTCATTTTTTTATCTCACTTTTAGTTGTTTATGGATAGTATATAGCATTACAATTAATTTTATGTACTGATCTTTTACCTGTGAGAGTGTTAAATTGGTCATTAGTTCTATTGTTGTTTTGTAGAATCCCTTAGGACTTTTTTACCAAAATTATCTTGTTATCTGTGAATAATGCTTGTTTTTTAAAAAGATTGTTTATTTTTGCTTGAACTGGGTCCTCATTGCTGCATGTGGGTTTTCTGTAGTTGCTAAGGGTGGAGGCTACTCTTTGTTTCATGCATTTCTGGGATAAACTCCATTTGGTGAAGGCTGTTATTATCTTTTTATATAATGCTGGATTCCACATGCTAATATTCTGTCAAGGATTTTTGTATCAATGTTGATGGGTGCTTTTAGTCTTGAATTTCCTTTGCACACAGTATCTTTTTCAAAGTTTTGGAATCAAGCTACACTAGGAATATAAAGTGAGTATGTCTATGATTGGTATTTTTTTCTTATTTAAGTATTTGGCAAATTCACAGTCAAACTGTATTGACAAGAATATTTCTTTGTGAGAATTTTTTTTTCTTCATTGCTATTTTATTATACTTAATAGTTGTAGGTTCTTTGGGATTTCTTTTTTATCTTATATCAACTTTTTTAAGTTGTATTGTACAAGGAGTATGTCTGTTTCTTCTAGATTGTCTAATTTATGGTCCAAAGTTGTTTATAATATATTGCTTTTTTATGATTTTCATATCTGTGGAATCTCTTATAATAAAATTATTTTATTCCTGATATATAGTGCCCTTTATATCTTTTCCCTTGAGCAGTCTTGGAAGATTATTATTTTATGTAATTTCCAAAGAACCAATGTATGGCTTTGATTATTTTCTCTTTTGTCTTTTTCTACTTCATTGATTTATCTTTTACATTATTTCTCTCTACTTATTTGGATTTAATTTTTTCCTCTCTTATTATTAAGGATGAAACATAAAATAGATTTTCAACTTTTTTCTTTTATAATATAATAATTTAAAGCTATAAACATTCCCTTAAGCAACACTTTAGGTGCATCCCATAATTCATAAAAAAATTATTTTCATATGCTTAATAATTTTTTCTTCTGATATCATTATAACTTTTGGGACCATGATTATTTATAGGCATCAATTAATTTTTATATTTTAGGAAAACTTTGTAGATATCTTACTGCTATTGATTTCTAAATTCTCTTGTGGTAATTGGTTTCAGCTTTTGAAATTTGCTGATGTTGATAATATGTCTTTATGACCCTCCATAAGCACTTGAAAATAATGTTTTCTGCAGTTGTTGGGTTCAAGGTTCTATAAATTGTAATTAGCTCAAATTTATTTATAGGGTTGTTCATGTATTCTGTTTTCTTACTGATTCTGTATTTTATGATTTTTCCTTTATCATTTATTGTGATTGAGAGGAGTGTTAAAATATCCAACTAGGTTGTGTATTTACCTATTTCTATGTTTAGTTTTGTCTGGTTTTGTTTCATATATTTAGAAAATCTATTCTTAGCATATATATATTTTTTACATTTTCCTGATGAATGGATATTTTATCATTATGAAATGATATTCATTATATCTTTTAATATTCTCAGTTTTCAATATCTGATGAAACATAGCCACACCAACTTTCTCATTCTTACTGTGAATAGTAAATAATACTTTTTTTTAACATGCAAACAATCTGTGGCTTTATTTTTCAAGTATCTGACCCTTCTGTGGTTTTAATGTTAAGTCCAATGTTTTTATCCAGTGTTTCTAGTTAAGTGGATTCCAATCTCAGTATCCTTTGTGCTCAATAGTAGCTGAAATGTTGGCTTACATTTCTTAGCGATCTAGTGTTTTGTTTTCTATTGGGCTTTTTCAAGTATTTCCTATTCATATGTAGTTCAGAAATCAGTCAAGTATTTTAGAGGGGTTTAAGCTCAGGTGAGGTGCTCCTTCTTTTGAGGGTTGTCCTTCTGAGATTTCTTTTTTCCCAGTTTATCTCTAGTCTTTCTAGTAGAATCTCCTTCCTCTGTTACTCATGCCACTGAAGATTACAGTTTTCTGCTTGAGTTGTAGTAGCCTTGAACTTTATGCAGTGAGGTTGCCCTCAGGATGTACAAATTCATATAGGTGAATCTTACATGGTTCCTTTCTTTCAAGAGTTATTAAAAAGGCTGGGACGCTTCTTTAAGATATTTCTATCAAAAGAGTTCATTTCATTTCTACAGATTCTTCACAGCATTAGCAGGTCAGAATGGCTTATCTTTCAGACTGAAGAATCTTTCAATCAAGAAATAGACATATTATTCCTCATAAATAAATATACAAGTTTCCTAACATATGTTGTTTTTGCTTCTCCATTAAGTAGCTTATTTTCATTTACCAAAATCTCTGGACATACATGATTCTTAACAGTCTTTATGTTTTTCAGAAAGAATGTGAATTTTATAGGCACATATAATAGCTTTGTATTAAAAGTTAAATGGTAAAAAAAGTTAAATGGTGTTTAAAATATTAAATTCTAGCTTTAGTGTTTCTTTTGTAAGTAATATTTGACTCTTGCACAAAACTTATTTCCCCCTTCCATGTTAATCAAACAATCTTTACATTCTTCCTGATGGTAGTGGAAGCTCCAGAAGGTCCATCCAATTTGAAAACAGTTTAAATATAGTTGCTCTTTCAGAAGAAATATTCTTTGTGTGTTGCAAAATTTATTAGGTGAGGTTTATTTTTACTGTAATGAAAAAATTACTTCTTACTTCTAATTGAATAATACATTTTTCCTGTAACTTGAGGAAACTTTAATCCATAGCACTTGTTAAATACAAAAACTTGTCATGAAGTTCCCACATGTAGGTTGTGTTCATCTTCTCCTAATAGGCATAAGCTAATAGTTTCCCTTGTCCCAATTTACTTGCTGACAAGAACTAAATAATACTCTTTAAATTGAGAAGGAATTGACATAATTTGATTGATTTGTATTCACTACTTGCAGGCAAGCACAACCTGTAATTACCTGCCTTGAGGTAGATCTGGATTTTAGCAGACCAGCAGTAGATTTCTTTCTTCCATATGTGGGAATATTTATTATAATCCCCAGCATCAGGGTCTATGCGTTGATATGTTTTCCAGTGTTTACAGGTTTTCAAAGCCAGTTTTCTGAGCACCTACTATTCACCAGACATCGTGTTAGGTTTTGAAGGTAAAAAGATGAATAAAATACATTCCATTTTCTCTCTTAATTAATCAGAAGGAGGATAAGTGGATTCAGTCACAAGACATAACAATAATAATCATTAATAGATTCTCCTAGCTGAACTAGAAACAAGAATGTTCTAGAAATTCAGACGTTTATACTAGAAAAGCATCCCAGAGGTGTAGACACCTGAGTGCTTCTTGAGAGCTGAGTGTGTTTTGGTCAGGTAGAGAAATAGTTTGGATTCATCATCAGATCAGATCAGATCAGATCAGTCGCTCAGTCGTGTCTGACTCTTTGCAACCACATGAATCACAGCATGCCAGGCCTCCCTGTCCATCACCAACTCCCGGAGTTTACTCAGACTCACGTCCATCGAGTCAGTGATGCCATCCAGCCATCTCATCCTCTGTTGTCCCCTTCTCCTCTTGCCCCCAATCCCTCCCAGCATCAGAGTCTTTTCCAATGAGTCAACTCTTTGCATGAAGTGGCCAAAGTACTGGAGTTTCAGCTTTAGCATCATTCCTTCCAAAGAAATCCCAGGGCTGATCTCCTTCAGAATGGACTGGTTGGATCTCCTTGAAGTCCAAGGGACTGTCTTATGGACTCTGTGGGAGAGGGAGAGGGTGGGAAGATTTGGGAGAATGGCATTGAAACATGTAAAATATCATGTATGAAACGAGTTGCCAGTCCAGGTTCGATGCACGATACTGGATGCTTGGGGCTAGTGCACTGGGACGACCCAGAGGGATGGTATGCGGAGAGAGGAGGGAGGGAGGAGGGAGGAGGGTTCAGGATGGGGACACATGTATACCTGTGGCTGATTCATTTTGATATTTGGCAAAACTAATACAATTTTGTAAAGTTTAAAAATAAAATAAAATTTAAAAAATAAATAAATAAAATTAAATTAAATTACATTAAAAAAAAAAAAAAAGAGTCTTCTCCAACACCACAGTTCAAAAGCATCAATTCTTCAGTGCTCAGCCTTCTTCACAGTCCAACTCTTCACATCCATACATGACCACAGGAAAAACCATAACCTTCACTAGATGAACCTTTGTTGGCAAAGTAATGTCTCTGCTTTTGAATATGCTATCTAGGTTGGTCATAACTTTCCTTCCAAGGAGTAAGCGTCTTTTAATTTCATGGCTGCAGTCACCATCTGCAGTGATTTTGGAGCCCAAAAACATAAAGTCTGACACTGTTTCCACTGTTTCCCCATCTATTTCCCATGAAGTGATGGGACCAGATGCCATAATCTTTGTTTTCTGAATGTTGAGCTTTAAGCCAACTTTTTCACTCTCCACTTTCACTTTCATCAGAAGGCTTTTGAGTTCCTCTTCACTTTCTTCCATAAGGGTGGTGTCATCTGCATATCTGAGGTTATTGATATTTTTACCGGCAATCTTGATTCCAGCTTGTGTTTCTTCCAGTCCAGCATTTCTCATGATGTACTCTGCATATAAGTTAAATAAACAGGGTGACAATATACAGCCTTGACAAACTCCTTTTCCTCTTTGGAACCAGTCTGTTGTTCCATGTGCAGTCTATCTGTTGCTTCCTGACCTGCATACAGATTTCTCAAGAGGCAGATCAAGTGGTCTGGTATTCCCATCTCTTTCAGAATTTTCCACAGTTGATTGTGATCTACACAGTCAAAGGCTTTGGCATAGTCAATAAAGCAGAAATAGATGCTTTTCTGGAACTCTCTTGCTTTTTCCATGATCCAGCAGATGTTGGCAATTTGATCTCTGGTTCCTCTGCCTTTTCTAAAAGCAGCTTGAACATCAGGAAGTTCACGGTTCACATATTGCTGAAGCCTGGCTTGGAGAATTTTGAGCATTACTTTACTAGCGTGTGAGATGAGTGCAATTGTGTGGTAGTTTGAGCATTCTTTGGCATTTCCTTTCTTTGGGATTGGAATGAAAACTGACCTTTTCCAGTCCTGTGGCCACTGCTGAGTTTTCCAAATTTGCTGGCATATTGAGTGCAGCACTTTCACAGCATCATCTTTCAGGATTTGGAATAACTCAACTGGAATTCCATCACCTCTGCTAGCTTTGTTCATAGTGATGCTTTCTAAGGCCCACTTGACTTCACATTCCAGGATGTCTGGCTCTAGGTCAGTGATCACACCATCGTGATTATCTGGGTCATGAAGATCTTTTTTGTACTGTTCTTCTGTGTATTCTTGCCATAGCAAATAATAAGTTAAAAGACCTATATGTTGATTGCAAATCTCCTGGGATATTTCAATTTCCAAGGATGTATCATAAGCTTCGAGAAATGAAACAAATATTTAAAGCTTTATAATTTTATTCAAAATCCCTTTCTAATCAAGTGGGACTTGCATGCCACAGAATGAACTTTGAAAATGTCACAACTTTTATGTGTAGCCATCCAACTGGATGCCTCAAGTTGAGTCTCTCCCTCTGTTAGTAGATTTTTAAGGTGCTGTCAAAGATGGCACCCCACTGCAGTATTCATGCCTTGAAAATCCCATGGATGGAGGAGCCTGTAGGCTACAGTCCATGGGGTCGCAAAGAGTCGGACATGACTGAGCGACTTCACGTCACATCAAAGGTACCTCTAAAACTATAGACTTTGATATCATTTACCATTAATTCAAAAATCTTTATTTGCTTTCCATGATTGCAGAAGTTCTAAACTCTCTAGTATGGCATTCAGTGACTTTGAAAGTTTGGCTTAAACCTCTCCTTCCCATCTCTTTTCTCAGCATACCCATGTCCTTTGGAAACAAAAGATGCCCATGACATGGGTATGCTGAGAAAAGAGATGGGAAGGAGAGGTTTAAGCCAAACTTTCAAAGTCACTGAATGCCATACTAAAGAGTTTAGAACTTCTGCAATCCTGGAAAGCAAATGAAGATTTTTGAATTAATGGTAAATGATATCAAAGTCTATAGTTTTAGAGGTACCTTTGACAGCACCTTAAACATCTACTAACAGAGGGAGAGACTCAACTTGGGGCATCCAGTTGGATGGCTACACATAAAAGTTGTGACATTTTCAAAGTTCATTCTGTGGCATGCAAGTCCCACTTGATTAGAAAGGGATTTTGAATAAAATTGTAAAGCTTTACATATTTGTTTCATTTCTCAAAGCTTATGATACATCCTTGGAAATTGAAATATCCCAGCAGACTTGCAATCAACATATAGGTCTTTTAACTTATTATTTCTTAAGCTTATTTCACCACAGCTCTTAGTGAGGACTTTCATAAATGTTGAGGTTGTAGTAAAAAGATTGCTCTATCCAACACAATGACAGAACTCACTGATTAATGTAGCAGGTGCCAGACACATGTCAAACTTGATCAACATGTATCATGTCCTTTATTCCTCACAATAACCCTAGGCATTTATAAAGCACACCTTTCTGTGTTTCAACATGTAATCCATGAGAAAAATCAAGGTTTCAAGAGAAGAAATAGTTTGCAAAGGCTGTAGATTTAACAAGCGGTGGGGCCAGAATGTGAGCCCAACCTTTAGCCACAGCTCTCTTAATAGGTATATAATTCTGTCTCCTTTTCCTTTTACCTCATCTTTGCTCTTCTTGAGAAAAAAAATAAAGTAGAAAGAATTTCTTTTAGAAAAAAAAAAGAAAAAAGATCTGAAACCTGTTCATTTACTGTGAAAACACTGCTAGAAAGTAAAAGGATCCTAAACATTTCTCGCCAATTACTTTGCCATTTTTTTCACTTAGAGAACATTTTAAAACATTTTTTTGACTAGATAAAATACTTTGTCCTCTTCATTATTAATTGCTACTTTATAGACATGTCTTACTGAAACTGTCATAATGATCAATATCTTTCTATTTGCTTTCAATGTTGGGAATGTCCCAAATTTAATATTAATTTTTGTATGTCATGCTTATACTTCCAGGCAGATTTTAGTACTATTGGCTCAATGAAATAATCATATAACTATTTGTTTATTTTCAAAGTTTTAATCAACCCTATAATCTTTTCAACAGAGTAAGTCTAAAAGGATATAAGAATATTTATCAATAATTTATTGGATACATTCTCTTCATGATTGGGAAGTTATCATGAAGAAACAGGGAACTAAGGATTCAAAACTGATTGCTATCAGCCCAGGAAAACAGAAAGGTTCTTATATTATCACATTTTGAGCTCTACTGTTTTCCCATTTATGGTTTACCAAGAACAATTGGAAAAACACAATGCTAATTGTTAAAATTTTATTTTGTGCTTTCCACAACAACATTAAGCAAAGTGTTAAATCATTTTTATTTTACAGTTTATATATAGTTTATCAGAAAGCAAAGCAAGAGATGTGATTTAAGTAGATAGATTAAAGCACAAGGCAGCCAAACCCAGAGAGCGTGGGTGACATTTCCAGTGTCAGGAATACCTGAAGGATCCTTCTTTTGTCAGTAAATCTGTCAGAAACACTGGTGTCTGTGCTACAAGAAGATCAAGTTTGGTGGGGCTCTGGGTGCAGGCGTAAGACATGCATGGATGCATCTGGGCAGTTTCTACGTTTAACGAGGGCTTGTGCATTTGTCCAGAGCTGTGTTCTGCCTGCTCCTTACATTGTTCATTGCTTGCCTTGCCCTAGGGGATTTCTGTCAGTAACAGTTAAACCACTCACAGTTTAAGTATTCCCAGGCAACCTGAAGCTATTTTGGGGCAGGTTCCTGACACAGTTCTGCAGAATTCCCACTAATAATCATTTCTTCTTCCATTCGTTATGACATTTTCTCTCAGTGTTCCCTGTACTCTAGCATACACACATACACATACATATGCTCCTTATATCAAGGAAAGACAGTCATGACAGCAGGCGAGGCTTTATTTTTTAAATTGAAAATAAAATGCAAGTTTTTTCTTAATTGAAGCTGAAAATCTTATGTAAAAGTAACACAACTAAGTTAATAATCTAAATCCACGCTAAATAACCAAGTTTTCTCTAGAAGCTTGAGTTTCTGCTTCAACCCTCACCCCACTTCCAGGTTCTGAGCAAATATGTTTGGAAATCTTTCCACCTTTATCTGTACTCTCATATGGAGAAGGCAATGGCACCCCACTCCAGTACTCTTGACTGGAAAATCCCATGGATGGAGGAGCCTGGTGGGCTACAGTCCATGGGGTCGCTAAGAGTCGGACACGACTGAGTGACTTCACTTTCACTTTTCACTTTCATGTATTGGAGGAGGAAATGGCAACCCACTCCAGTGTTCTTGCCTGGAGAATCCCAGGGATGGTGGAGCCTGGTGGGCTGCCATCTATGGGGTCGCACAGAGTCGGACATGACTGAAGCAACTTAGCAGCAGCAGCACTTTCATTGATATTCCCAAATTTGTATTATTAGTAAGGTAGTTTACTAATTCTTTTGTTTTCTTTTTTTTTTTTTTTTTCATTTCAAAGGGGAGGATTTTAGTTATTCAAATAATTTTCAAAAACTTCTGAGGCTCAGCAGTTTAAAATGTGATCAAAATCACAATTGTTAAGTGGGTGACTAAAAAGGAGTAGATTCTTGATCATTTTCTATTGAGTCTTGTAAAAAAAAAGGTGCCCTTAGTTATCTGCATTTGTCCCTAGAAATATGAAGCCTTGTACTTGAGTAAAATGTAAAAACACATACGTGTGTCTTCAGATGTTCATTAAGCCAATCTTGTACCTCTGAGTTGCTGCCTGCCAAGTCTGCCAAGTCGCTTCAGTCGTGTCCGACTCTGTGCGACCCCATGGACTGCAGCCTACCAGGCTTCTCTGTCCATGGGATTCTCCAGGCAAGAACACTGGAGTGGGTTGCCATTTCCTTCTCCAGTACCTCTGAGTTATTAACCATTAAATGAAGAGATATCTCTTCATAGTCATACTTAATCAGGGATTTCAAGGACAAAACTATCTTAGTTTATCGACTAGAATTATATTACTTCTTCAAATCTAAATCCAAAGTTTAAAATATTATTCCTTTAGTTACCCTGTGAAATAAAACACTGTTTTATGAAAGAGTAGCATCAGCTTAATGGATTGGACAGACGGACAAAAATAGTTAAACAATATTTCAGGTGCAAATAGATGTGATAGTATTATAAATGGACACCTTATCTGAATATTTCTAACATGACCGTTAACAAAACATATCATCAGGATATCACCAGCTACAAGGATATACCTCAATTAAATTGGTGAAAAACATTATTGCCTCACTTCCGGCAAAATTACATGTGACATCCTTCAAGGAAAACCTCTTTTAGAAGCATTCGCCCTTTTGCTTCGGAATTCATTTACCCTGGTGGCTCAGACAATAAAAGCTCCGGCTTGCAATGCGGTAGACCCAGGATTTGATCCCTGGGTTGGGAAGACCTCCTGGAAAAGGAAATGGCAACCCACTCCAGTACTCTTGCCTGGAAAATGCCATGGATAGAGGACGCTCGTAGGCTACAGTCCATGGGGTCGCAAAGAGTCAGACATGGCTGACCGACTTCACTCTCACTCTCTTTGTTAGAGAAAGAAAAATCAATAACTGTGTTTTAAGATGCTTTTTAAGGTGGTAGGAGCCAAGTCCAGAAACAAATTGCTTCATGTTCATGGGGTTTCCTCTCTTATTTAGCAGGTAATTGGCAGGGTTTTACAATGAATAGTAATTCATCAGCAAAGTGATGTAGAACTTCAAATTCAAGTCCTAATTGAGAATTTAAGTCAGATGAGATGATGTTTCTTTGCCGTATCCTCTTTGGATCAGTAGATATTTAAAAGTTGTTTATGTTATTATTTTTAAAAATCTTTATTTCTCAGTGGAAATTCACCTATTGTCTAGTTAAGAGAGAAGCATTTCAGCTTTGCTGATGTTGTATTTACTCAACCACCATTTGGTACTTTAGATCCTTTCAGTTTCACACTCACCTATTGGATCAGTGGTTCAGATGAACATATGTATAACTCCAAAGCAGAAAGCTTCTTCTCCCCCGACCCCCACCCCCAGGTCTTATAGGCTGTGCTAAGTTTCTTTTTGTTTCTGTATTACAGTAGGCTACATGCACTGCTTAAGGGAAGGTTCAGTTCAGTTCAGTCGCTCAGTCGTGTCTGACTCTTTGCGACCCCATGAATTGCAGCACGCCAGGCCTCCCTGTCCATCACCAACTCCCGGAGTCCACCTAAACTCATGTCCATTGAGTCGGTGATGCCATCCAACCATCTCATCCTCTGTCGTCCCCTTCTCCTCCTGCCCCCAATCTTTCCCAGCATCAGGGTCTTTTCCAATGAGTCAGCTCTTCACATCAGGTGGCCAAAGTACTGGAGTTTCAGGTCAACATCAGTCCTTCCAATGAACACCCAGGACTGATCTCCTTTAGGATGGACCGGTTGGATCTCCTTGAAGTCCAAGGGACTCTCAAGAGTCTTCTCCAACACCACAGTTCAAAAGCATCAATTCTTTACCATTTAGCTTTCATTATAGTCTAACTCACATCCGTACATGACCACTGGAAAAACCATAGCCTTGACTAGACAGACCTTTGTTGACAAAGTAATGTCTCTGCTTTTCAATATGCTGTCTAGGTTGGTCATAACTTTCCTTCCAAGGAGTAAGCATCTTTTAATTACTTTGTGTTTATATCTGTATGCTTGGTGATGGTTCAGTGCCTGGCCATGACATGAAAAAAAGAAGGGAAGGAGGGAAGAAGAAAGGAGGAAAGGAAGAGAGATAAGGAAGGATCTGGAGGGAGAGAAGAAGGAAAAAAGTATTTTTTTTTATTTTCTTTTTCCAAGTTTTACTGAGATATACTTGAGATATAATATATTACCTGAGACAAGTGTACAACATAGTGATTTAATAAATGTGTATATTACAAAAAGATCACCACAGTGACTGGTTAGCATTCACCTCACACATTTTTTTTTCCCCTTGTAATAAAAACTTTTAAGATCTACTTTCTCAGCAAATTTCAAATATATAGTACAGTCTTGTTAGCTATTATCACCATTATAGGAGCCATTTCTATTGATTTTTATTTATCTCAAATGTTTATGGAAGTCCAAAATCGAAAATATAGGTGGCAAAGTTTAAGGATAATCTTGCTAAATCTTCACCAGAGTAGAAATACAATTAAGATATAACGTTAAGCCAAGCACTTGTGATTTCAGCAAAACTCTCCCTGATTTTTCCAAGTACAAGGGCTAATCATAAAGGTCCTCTTTTTTCTTCATCATCCGTATCCCCTTACCCTTTCACCCCTTTCCTATTCTTGACCACTTCATTTTTCAGCAGAGTCCCACAGGAATAATAGCTTCTGTCACAAGAAGTGGGAGGAATATAATGTAATGTTCTGGGTAATTTTGTTAAACCCACTTAGCACCTAATCCACTCAAGCCAAAGCTGGTATTGGAGTTATCACTCACTAAACTGGCTTTGTGCACGGAGCAATTCACTACCGACACATCTTCACAAATTACTGGTGCACATCCTTAGACACTGGGCTGTGACAGCTGAAAAAGATACCTCTTCAACTCCTAATTTTCTATATTTTTATTTCATTCTTAACACCTCTTTGCAGACAATTAGTTTTTTTTTTCTCTCTCTCTCTTTCTCTTTTTATTTCTCAGACTATTTTAAATTAGTCCAATTTCAGGCTGATGAATGAGCCACAAGTTACAGCCCATGAAGGAATCGCTAGCTGAATGCTAAAGTGGTGCTCATTACTAGAATGCGGTACAACACATTGCATTTTCAGAGGCAAGCATTTGGAATATTCACTTTTACATATTTTCAAATCAATTTATTTGAGTACATGTGGGATATCTTAATATATTGCACATTACTTAAGAACTGTCTAAGACCCTGTAGGCGACTAGAATGCCCCTGGGTAAGTTTCTCACTTTTAAAAATATGTTTAACCTTTTGGAATGGGTCTTACTGCTTTGCACTTTTGCTTTCTCTAGTGCAGAATGCTATTCTTACAAAGTTTCATGGTGAAAATTAATTAGAAAAAATTTGAATGCAAAGAGAAAAAAATATTATTAAAACAGTGTTTACACGCCTCACCAGATCCTTTTTTTTCTCTCCAATGAGATAATCTCTCTGCCTTGACTGCTGACCCTGCTGGTTAAAACAAGCAGAGCCATGCTGTTTCAAGGCTTTGTTTTAGAATACTGAGATCTCCTGCGCCCAGCATACGCTGCAAAGATGTTCACATTTTCATATAGTCCAGACAACTAAAGCAACTCTGTTTAGCAGCAAAGCTAAGCATTTTGATGGAGGTCCTTCTGAATTGTGTCAAACATTACACTGGTATTGTTATTATTTATTTTTAAACAAAGAGTACTACGTGTCTCTTGATGACTCAGAGCCATCATTTTGAATAGCCATTGTTGTATTCTGCAACAGTATAGCAATGCCTTCATAAAATTTTGAGGCCCTTTGTCCTTTTTCTAAGCTATAATCATGGCAGTAGTTCTTTGTCTTCCCATTTTTCCTGTCAACGGCCATCTTCCAATCCATTAACATTATTTTAAGTACACCAGCCTGAGCAGCTGCTGCTCCCTCTTGCCTTTGTAGTAAAATTCATGGGCTCTAGGACAGATATTTTCCTTTCTCCAACATTTTTAATCTATGTTAGCTCTATGACTATTTTAGCTCTATGACTATGCCTTGGAGGTGTTTATTACCACTAGTAATACACTCGTTGATGGGGCAATTTGGGATAACCATTCTGAAAAAAAAAAAAGAAAGAAAGAAATATCAAGAAACACACTCCAAACCAGAAACTTCAGAGGTTCCAAAGAACATTCGACAAGAGCAATGTCCTAATTTGGAAAACAGAAGTAAACATGAAGTCAACTTCTCTTCCACAAAGATTCACAGAATGTCATGCCCATAGATTTAAACATCATTCTAAAGTTCTTGTGTAATAATCTAAGAGTTTACCAATATGAAATACTATGGATGTTTATTCATGTGTGAGATTTTTGTTCGGTGATCTCAAAATGTAATAAAGATAATTTCTGATTTATACACTTATTTCTCTTATTTCATCTGTCTTGAGTATCTTGAATTCAAAGAATGTTGAGTAATTTTATTTAACAAAATAACTTCATGTTTGACAGTATTATCACGTCATACACATATAAAACCTATACTGTACAGCAGGGGTGTGAAAATTTTTTTTCTACTAGAGAGCCAAAAAACAAATATTTGCGCTCTCTTTGTGAGACATAGATTTTCTGTTGTAGCTACTCAAATCTTTAGTTGGAGCCATAGATGAGTAAAATATCTAAAACTTTATAGACCCTGAAATTTGAATTTTATATAATTTTTATGTCATGAAATGGTCTTCTTTTTACTTTTTTCAATCACTAAGAATCTTTTTTAGCCACAAACCACATAAAACTAGTCTACAAGCCTGATTTGGCCTGAGGGCCAGTTTCTGTCCCTGCTAGAGAGGGCTTTAACAGTAATGGAAATGGCATATGGGGAAAAAAGAAACTTACGTAAATGGCTTTACCAAATTAAGAATTGCCTTAAAAGCTCACACTATTTAACTTGCTAAGCACCAAATATCCTGGCTACTACCAAAAATATCCCTTGTGTGTAGACCACATTCATCTTAACTCTTTAAAGATTTTTCGCCATTTTGGTAGATGTTTTAGCACTTACCAAAGTCATGAGTAATTCAGTTACAACTCTAAAGTAGAAGGACTATTGGTATGTACTCTGCAGACTTCCAAGTTGCATTTACTGTGTTCACACATATATATGCAAGTATGCATCATGTTTAAAATGCATTTGGTTAGAGGGTTTCTAATGTCAAGTTTCAATCCCATGCAAATGAAAGGGGATGAATACATAAACCTGTCAAAATCATGATTTTAATGGAAATGTCAAGATACTTCTGAAAGCCAATATAATAATCCCTTTTATGCAGTGCTTGGAAGGAGGCTGTGATCCTAGAAGAACTAACCTGTCACCCTGCACGATACGTTTCATCCTATTACCATCCTCAGCCCCATTATCTAAATGACCAAGCACTCCTTCAATTCGAGGGCTAAATGATGTCATGACATGACTATCATCATATTTATACCTCATAAAATTAGGAAGGTTATTAAACATAATTTGACCTTTGGCAATCTAAAAGAATCCTGATTTTTGCTGTTTTTTTTCTTCCCCTCCTTTCCCTCCTTCATTCATTCCCATCTCTCCTTACAGTTCTTTATAGTCTCTTTATTTTTATTTTTTTTCTGCTTTTAAAACAAGCTCTTTCCCACTTACGGTGATATCAAGTTGCATGACCAAACAGGATTTTGTAAAATGCAGTTTTATTCCAGTGCTTCCTAATTATTCTTCAAAACCGCCACTCAGGATAGAGAAGTTACCTCCATTCATACCTGCATTCAATGTTAAGTACATTTGCCCTTGAACATTTTCTAAAGCAATGAGTGGTGTGAGGTCTGAGGGGTCTTACTGTCTCATAGTTGCTATTGTCTTTAACTAGCTGGTACTACAGAACAGACGGTTATTAGCTATGTTTATATTTGTTAGTTGGCTCTGATCAAAACATATTCATGGAACAGATGTTTTGAGATAGACAAAGGTCATGCATTCAGTATGTTGGGCAATAGAGAAGGAAAGATTATTTGCTTGAACTTTTATCAACTTCTACTCTGTATAACAACCTACTCTAGTACTTCAAGATACTTTTAAATAGATTGAGCAGAGCAATTATGTTTTGCAAGTGTTTTAATATAAGGACCATGATCTTCTTTGTTATATGTATATGTGTATTCCTACCTTTGGAGTTCAGTATTAATTTATCTTGACTTGCTTATATATGGTTCTATAAAGCCTTTTTTGTTCCAAAACTTTTCTCAATACAGAATCTTAATTTTCAGTCTCCTTTAGCATGTCTGTTAGTTTTTACTATTCCCTGAGCTTCTTTTCTCAAGTCCCGATGACAAGGACTCCCAACTGATAAGACTTTTCAACAATTCGTTTTCGAGTCAAGAAAATAGTCTTTTATCCCAAACCATAGCTTCTTGTTTTCAGTTTGATTCATTATATCATTTATTTACACTCAGTAGCTATGTATGGAATACTTGCTACGTGGTGGAAAAGCATAGGTCCCCCTTCAAGGAATTTGTAGTCTGGTAGATATACAGGCCAGAGAATGGATAATAAAAATTTGATGTGACATGCTAGTTTTTAAATCTATGAATCAATCAATACATATTTATGAAATAAAAACTAGAGATCATCATAAAGGATTTATTAGACATAGATGCAGTTGTGGATATAAATATAGAAACAGATAGAGTTATTGGCCCCAAAGAGATTGAAAACAAGTAGAAGAAAATAACATACAGAGAAAAACTTGCTATAAGATATTATGTGATAACTGTCATCTGTTCTTAATAGAGGCAGAAAGTCTATCAGAAATCATCCTTTTCTAGTAAGAATTCTTTTTCATATCTTGTGTTTAGTATTCATAATACTGTTTTTATTCTTTGTCCTATATTTGCTTGATCACAAAATAAATAATTTATCTTCTTATGTGTTTTAAGAATGGAGTATAGATGTCAGTATTTTTTTGGTCTTTCTTTATGTAATTTCTTTAATTTTCCTCTATTTTTGTGAAGAATGATTATGTTGGTCTGTCCAGGTTACCATTACAAAATGCCATAGATTTCATGCTTTAAAAAAAAAAAAGAAAGAAACTTACTTTCTCTGAGTTCTGGAGGCTACAAGCCCCAGATCAAAGGGCCAGCTGATTCACTTCCTGGTTTGTATGTAGCTGATTTCTCACTGTGTCCTCACATGGCCCTTCCTCCTTGACATATGAGTACAGAGAGAGAGACAGCTCTGTGTTTGTTCTTATACAAAAGCAAATGCCCTGAAATCAGAACCATACCTGTATGGCCCCAGCTTAACTTAATCACTTCTTTAGAGGCCCCGTCTCTAAATACAGTTACCAGCCATACTGGGGATTACAGCTTCAACATATAGATTTTTGAAAGATACAATTATTTAGCCCATAATAGTGAACAAAATCTTTATGTAACTCTTTGCTTAATAGTTATAGTCTCAATAGTTAAACTTCCCAGAATGAAAACAAAATGTCATATTCCAGTTTTACGTTTCATTATTTTGTCAGCCTTTTGCTGACAGTTAACACACATTCTGGTAGATACAAATTAAAAATTACTAACAGCAAAGTATGTAACAAGCAGCAATTTTTAAAGAATGTAAATGTCAGTTGATAGAGATCACACGTGTGTTATGTCACTTTACCAATGAGAAAAAACTAAGGAAGAGACATCATCTGTATGGACAGAAACTAAAATACAAAATTTCATAAATACATGTTCATTAAATACATTGTATTTTACCTCATTCTACATGTTTTGCATAAGTATATTCTTGTTAAAGTTTGTACTTGGAATAATATCTGATAGATGAAGTTATTTAATTTATATTCACTCATTTCACAGCTTTGTAGTTGTAATCAAATAACAACGGTCTTATCTAGGCTAAGATAATCACTATTGTTCACAAAAGAACTAGAAACACTCTTTATATCAAGATCCTATGTATTTTTCTATGTTTAGTCATGCTGCTGCTGCTGCTAAGTCGCTTCAGTCGTATCCGACTCTGTGCGACCCCATAGACGGCAGCCCACCAGGATCCCCCATCCCTGGGATTCTCCAGGCAAGAACACTGGAGTGGGTTGCCATTTCCTTCTCCAATGTATGAAAGTGAAAAGTGAAAGTGAAGTCGCTCAGTCGTCAGACTCTTAGCAACCCCATGGACTGTAGCCTACCAGGCTCTTCCGTCCATAGATTTTCCAGGCAAGACTACCGGAGTGGGGTGCCATTGCCTTCTCCAGTGTTTAGTCACAGGCTCTTACTTTAACTTTAACCAACAGTCAGACGCACACACACACATACACACATACTTTGCCAAAGGGCTGGTTTATTCTTGCACCTTTAAAAATGTATCTAATCTTAATAAGCTTAAAGTTCAACATTCAGAAAACTAAGATCATGATATCTGGTCCCATCACTTCATGGCAAATAGATGGGGAAACAGTGGGAACAGTGGCTGACTATACTTTTCTGGGCTCCAAAATCACTGCAGATGGTGATTGCAGCCATGAAATTAAAAGACGCTTACTCCTTGGAAGAAAAATTATGACCAACCTAGACAGCATATTAAAAAGCAGAGACATTACTTTGTCAACAAAGTTTCATCTAGTCAAGGCTATGGTTTTTCCAGTGGTCATGTATGGATGTGAGATTTGGACTAAAGAAAGCTGAGCACCGAAGAATTGATGCTTTTGAACTGTGGTGTTGGAGAAGAATCTTGAGAGTCCCTTGGACTGCAAGGAGATCCAACCAGTCCATCCTAAAGGAGATCAGGCCTTGGTGTTCATTGGAAGGACTGATGTTGAAGCTGAAACTCCGATAATTTGGCCACCTGATGTGAAGAGCTGACTCATATGAAAAGACGCTGATACTGGGAAAGCTTGAGGGCAGGAGGAGAAGGGGACGACAGAGGATGAGATGGCTGGATGGCATCACCGACTCAATGGACATGGGTTTGGGTGGACTCTGGGAGTTGGTGATGGACAGGGTGGCTTGGAGTGCTGCAGTTCATGGAGTCACAAAGAGTCGGACATGACTGAGCGACTGAATTGAACTGAACTGAATCTTAATATGTTAGGAAGACAATGACCACAAAAACAAAAAAATGAGAGTGTAAATACACTGTTTCTTCTATTTAAAAAAATACATGAGTGTTTTGGGCTACCCAGTTTGTCTTTATGCTTCCTGTCTCTCTGCTTTGTAATTTTTGTGATCACAGTCTTTCTTTCAAATTAGTCATCCTATAACCCTGCACTTTTAAGCCTATTTTAATTTTTTATTATATTAAAATACACATAACAAAATTTATTATCTTAATAATTTTGTGTCCAGTTCAGTGATATTAAGTACATTCACTTTGTTGTACTGCCATCACCATTATCCATCCCTGTAACTCTTTTCATCTTGTAAAACTGAAAACTATACTATTAAGCAATACCTCCATATTCCCCCATGCATCCAGAAACTACCATTCTACTTTCTTTCTCTTTGATTTTGTGTACTTTAAGCACCTCATATAACTGGAATTATGTAGTAGTTGTCTTTTTGTGACTAGCTCATTTCACATAGCATAATATCCTCAAGCTTCATCTGCATCATAGTATATTACAAAATTCCATTTCTTTCTGGGAGAAGGCAATGGCACCCCACTCCAGTACTGTTGCCCAGAAAATCCCATGGACGGAGGAGCCTGGTGGGCTGCAGTCCATGGGGTCACTAGAGTCGGACATGACTGAGCGACTTCACTTTCACTTTTCCCTTTCATGCATTGGAGAAGGAAATGGCAACCCACTCCAGTGTTCTTGCCTGCAGAATCCCAGGGATGGGGGAGCCTGGTGGGCTTCCATCTGTGGGGTCGCACAGAGTCTGACACGACTGAAGCGACTTAGCAGCAGCAGCAGGAATGCAGAAACAAAAGAGGAACAATCAAGAAACAATAGAGCTGTGATAAAGCAGGGTCCTGGCTTCTCCACAGGGCCTCCCAAGTGGTTCTATGGCAAAGAACCTGCCTGTCAATGCAAGAGACATAAGAGATGCAGGTTCAATCCCTGAGTTGGGAAGATCCCCTGGAGGAGGTCATGGCTACCCACTCCAGTGTTCTTGCCTGGAGAATCCCAGGGACGGGGAAGCCTGGTAGGCTTCAGTCCATGGCGTCGTACAGAGTCAGACACGACTGAAACAACTTAGTAGTAGTAGTAGTAGCCATTTCTTTCTAAGGCAAATTAATATTCCATTGTATGTATGTACCATATTTTGTGTTTTGTTTATCTATTTATCCATGGATGGACACTCAGGTTGCTTCCATGTTTTAGCTTTATTGTGAAAAATGCTTTTACGAATATGGGTATACAAATATTTCTTCAAGACCTTGCTTTCAATTCCTTTGGATATACAGGGTTGTTTTTTTTTTTTTTTTATATTCACTAGGAATTGATTCCAGGACCCTCTTGGATACCAAAATCCTCAAATGCTTAAATATAGTTAACCCTTAGTATCTATAGATTCAGAAACCATGGATACAGAGGGCTGACTGGATATACAGAAGTGGAATTGCTGGGTCATATGAAATTATATTTTAAATTTTGAGGAGGAACTGCCATAATATTTCCCACAAGGACTATACTATTTCACACTTTCATTAGCAGCGTACAATTGTGCTGGTTTCTCCATAACCTTGCCAACACTTGTTTCCTGTTTTTGTTTTTCCTTGTATTTTTTTTTTAACAATAGCCATTTTAATGAGTATGAGGTGGCTTTAACATTGCTTTTTAAATTTTTTTTGCTTATTTACCTTTGGGTACACCTGGCCTTCATTGCTGCAAGCAGTCTTTCTCTAGTTGCGACAAATGGGGCCATTCTTTGTTGCGGTGCACAAGTTTCTCATTGCAGTAGCTTCTCTTGTAGAGCACAGGCTCTAGGGTGCTCAGACTCAGAAGTTGAGACACATGCCTTTGTTGCCGCACAGCATGTGGAATCTTCCCAGATCAGGGAACGAACTCAAGTCCCCTGCATTGGCAGGCGGATTCTTAATGACTGGACCACCAAGGAAGTCCAACTCTGCTTTTTAATCATATTTTTTCTATTTCTCCAACCTTTCCATGGCTCTGCATTACTTTGAGATAAAGTACAAAGGTATAATTTGTATACTGTGAACAGCAAAGCTTTTAGAGTTGTATCGCCCTACTGCTGTACATAAAAATTGCCCCTTGCAATTTTATTGGTGTCTACATTTTCTCCTAAATGTTTGTATCTCCTCTTATATGCATGCTGTTTATTGCAATATTTCTTCCAAGTGACACAATTCTTTTCACCTAACCAGGTGTTTCTCTAGAGAGCAATATTGACATTTGGGGCAAGACATTTTTTCTGCTGCAGAATTTTCCTGCAGCTTTACAGAACATTAAGAATCCCTGTTCCTTATCCACTGAATGCCAGTAGAACTGTCATAATGACAACCAAAAATGTCTCCTCAGGTTTCCAAGTGCCACTATTTAGGACTCTCTTGGTCATAAGTAGCAGGAAATCTCAATTTGGCTTAAGCAAATAAGTGAGTGTACTAGTCAATGGAGTTGAAATGAAAATCGTGGGAAGGTTTATGACTTCAGGTGCCTATGAACTTAATGTCTAAAATAGTCTCACTCTGTATAACTGTTCTACTGTGCAGTTTATTTGGAGATGAGCCTTCCTTTAGGTCAGCTTACAGTAGTCCCACACATACCTTCACAGTTCTGTTTCAAGCAGAGGAGAACTTATCCCTTTCCCAATCATCAAGCAAAAGTTCTACGTAGGTTCTGAATTATCTTTGCTGGTGCTATGATCTTTTATAAGTGTATCACCTTGGCTAGAGAAGCATACCATGTTTGTTTTTTTTTTCTTTTTGCACATTCCTAGTGCCTAGGATAGAATATGGACTACCATGTGGAGACAAGTATTTCACCAGAGAAAGAAAAGTACTTTTGCTGGAAGAAAGACTAATGGATTTTTGAGACGCAAAATAACAAGAAAAGCTCTATCAAAAATATTAATTACTTTAATCTCAGTCAAACAATTTCAATTCTGAGCCACTTCTCCAAATAACTAAAATGTAAATAATGACAACTGCTTTGTAGATGGGCTTCCCAGATAGCACTAGTGGTGAAAAACAAAACAAACAAACAACAAAAAAAAACCTGCCTCCCAACGCAGGAGACATAAGAGATGCAGGCTCAATCCCTGGGTTAGGGAGATCCTCTGAAGGAGGGCATGGCAACCAACTCCAGTATTCTTACCTGGAGAATCCTATGGACAGAGAACCTGCCATGCTACTGTCCATGGAGTTGCAAAGAGTCAGACATGACTGAGGTGACTTAGCATGCACTCATACTTTGTAGGTAGATAGTGTGAGATTCAACATGGAACATTTGTCTTATTTCCTTGGAATTCCCCTCTAAGTGCTGATCAGTAAGAGAGTTTTTTAATATAATTAATAATTGATAAGCATAAGAATCACCCATTCAGGTTAGGAAAACTCACCTGCCAAAATAGAACTCAACGAGTACGCCACACTACTTTATACAGCTGTTTATCAGATTTGGTACCAGTAAAATCCTTCAGGATGTTAATTATATCCGCACTCATCTCTCTCTATCCTTCTAATCCATGGTGGAATTTCTAGTGATTTCTGTCCTAAATCTTCTGTCACCAAAGACTACTTTCATTATTCCTATTTTGTTAGTTGTTCAGTCGTGTCCAACTCTTTGTGACCCCATGGACAGTAGCCAACTAGGCTCCTCTATCCATGGAATTCTCCAAGCAAGAATATTGGAATGAGTAGCCATTCCCTTCTCCAGGGCATATTTCTGACCCAAGGATAGAACCCAGGTCTCCTGCATTGCAGGCGGATTCTTTACTGTCTAGAGTCACCAGGGAAGCCCCTTTAATTATCCCTACCCCTCTATGTTAATCATTTTAATTATTTTAGCTACGTGCTATTTGCCTTGGTTGTGTAAAACCTATTTTTAATCATTCATTTTCTTGTTTTAAATAATGAAAGACATATGCTTGTTAGAGCTATATGAACACCTATTTTGCATAATTTCTGCCTACAAGAGTGGCATGAGCAGAAGATACCCTGCACTCATTATACATCATAAACTGGAGAGGTTTCAGGGGCTCTGGTTGAAAATGGCTTGGTGTAGAGCTGTACACAATACACCCCTCCACTCCTCCTAAAGCCAGTAGTCTCTGTGCACAAGGATGAAAAAATACTGACACTGGATTAAGATTACAGTTTTAAAGTAAGGTCCATAGCTTTGAACTAAGGAGCTTTGAGATGGGTAAACTTCAGTAAGTTTTTTCACCTCACTGATCATCAGTTTCTTCATCTATAAAATATAATTTATAATCCCTAGTTCTCAGGGAGAATTGAAAATTGGAAATCTACCAAAAATCCCTAAAAAATAGCTATTCAAAAAATGAATCTTCTCATTTTATGAAGGACAGTTGCTTTTGTGACATCTCTGCTACTTTGCTGATCATTTAGCCATTACCTTTGTATCATTCTTGCCACTCGGTTTATTCAGAAACATTTGATGTCCATGAGCTCTTGTTCTCTGCTCAGCCTCCCACAGTTCTTTATAGGCATTAAGGTATAGATGAATGAATGCATGAGCAAAGGAGGTTTGATAAGTATACCTTTGAAAATGAGAATGGAAATGCTTTGGGGAAATCCTACATGAGACAAATACAGCTTTAGGAAATTTTGTATACCTAAGCTTAAGTTCTTTTATCTATACAACAAAGAAAAATTTCAGATTTTTTCAGACATTCAAAAATAAGTGACATCTAATTTTCAAAATGATAATTTTAAACAAAATTAATATGTTTACTAATGCCTGTTTAATGCAAAATCATAATAGATTTTGATATGTTGGAGAAAGGTTTGAATAGGAACCAGAAATGAGTGTCTGAGTCTGCCCTTTCAATTCAGCATTTTCAACTGTAAAACAAAATGGTCTGACTAGGTAATCTTTCGGATTCCATTATTCATGGATTCTATGATCTTTTGCCAAGATATTGAAAGGACTTTTCAATGCATTACCAAGTGGACATGCTCAGTGGAAAACAGAACATTCTCAAAATGCATCAGGATCAGAGCAACCTTTTTTTTTTTTTTTTTTTTTAATGACCCAAACAAAGCTATAAAAGGGCTACTTTTCTCTGGAGCTCAAATTCTATTGATATGAAAGTAGGCAAAAATATAATATCATACAAAGAACGTAAATCAGAGCCATGCGATAGAGTGAGTGACAGTGGCCAGACTAGTTGGGTGGTCCAGGAATGTCTTTCTGAGGATGAGAAATATCCAAACATGCAAAGACTGATGGCGAGTGAGAAGGAACATTGCAGGAGAAAGACCTGCAAACGCTGAGCCCTGGAGACTGCCTGGGCCTGGCAGGTTAGAGCCAGAGAATAGGAAGAAGACTATTTGGAGCATAGCAGGACAAAGACAGTGGTGGAAAAGTAGCCTAGGTGGGTCAGATAGTAGCTACCTCATAGAGTTTTACAGATCATAGAACTACAGAGTTTAGATTTTAGATTTTATTCTAAGTGCTTTCAGATTTATGTTATAAATCTCTGCTCTGTGAAAAATTCACATTCCTAAGAGCTAGAATTAAAAAAAAAAAAAAAAAATGGTGAGCTCCTGATCCAAATAAAAAGACACTTGTAAAAGAATGATTTGGTATTAAACATCTCTTCCAAGTAACTGCCCCTATTTTACTTGCACACCCTGATCAGTACTCAAGGAACAGGTTATAACGACATTTAAGGAGTCAGCTCCTGCCTGGCATAGCCGTTGCCGACATGTTCATGCGTTCCAGTTGTTTTTTAAACTACGTTTTATACCAGGGGAGATATGCACGCAGTAAATGTCAAGGATTCACTAGGGGCATTACAGTTTCTGAGGCATGAAGCTAATACATATTTGTCTCATTACTGTCAGCCGATCAGCTTTATGCTGGGGATGGTAAGGGCTCCTATCTCTTAGGAAATGTAGTTGCAAATGACCTTTGGGAGGTCACGGAGACCACAACTTCCAAAATTCACACAAGTGTCATGTCATTAATAAGAAACTAGAGAAATGATGTTCACAGACTTTTTGATACTTGACTTCCTCATAAAAGCAGGTGTGATTAGGGGGTCACATTTTTCAGCTCTGATTCATTAAACCTTAAATTGAAGGCAGCACAGAGCATTTGAGTGGGAAGCTTAATCCACTCCTGTGATTTCCATATTGCCCAGGAATTTTCCTGAGGTAAACAAGTTTTGCAGGATCATCAGGCTGTTAATGGTGTTTTGCTTCAATAATTCCAAAAAAACAGAGGGAAAGAAATCCTGATTTCTTGGTGAGGGCAATTATGCAGATGGAAATCATGTTTTGTTTTTAATCCAATCATTATACATTTATTTATTTTTTGATCAGGTTTCAAGATTTTTAGGAATATATTATTTAATTGTATTTTCAATATATTTAAAACTAAAATTCTCGAAGTCCTTTTTCTCCAAAGGATTTAGTATTTAAAACCATGTATAAGTGAGGTGGGGCTTCCTTGGTGGCTTAGCGGTAAAGATTCAGCCTGTAATGAAGGAGATGTGGGTTTGATCCCTGGGTCTGGAATGAATGTCCCCTGGAGGAGGGCATGGCAACCCACTCCAGTATTCTTGCCTGGAGAATTCCATGGACAGAAGAGGCTGGTGGGCTTCAGTCCATAGGGTCACAAAGAGTTGGACATGAATGAAGCGACTAAGCATGCATGCACGCGTAGGTGATGTGACTTTTCTTAATTTTGCTAGAATATATTCATAATCACAGGGCATAATATATCATAAGCCTTCAATGAATAATCATTGGTGATGAGCAGAAGAGTTCCAAATAGTATGGGAGATATCTTCAAATGCTTCTGCTTTACTTCTGTCCTGTTTTGACTGTGGCTTTACCGCCTATATTGGAGAGATGATAGGCAGGGGTATTTGTAGCATTTGCCAGTGTTCTTGGTATAAATATTCTACTATTACTGATAACAAGTGGTTGGCAAGATTCCTGGAGATTTTACAATCATAAGGTGGGCAGAAAGGATAAGGAAACAATCTGTCAGGATTACTCCTCAGGAAATTTCCAGTGCAAAAGTACAGGCAGCTTTGGAGGAGAATACGCCCAAAGAATGCATAAAGGGGAGGACAACTAGTGTGATCCTGAGCAGGTGGAAGGAGGGTGATCCCTTGAATGGTTAAGGATTCACCTGGGGGCATTGGCTAGGTTCCTTTGTAGCTTTGTTATGGAAAAAGCTGGCCTCTGTTCACAGGTGATTAATAGAAACACAAAGACAGAGCTTTGGGGAAGTAGAAAGGAGTAGCTTTATTACTTTGCCAGGCAAAGGGGGACACAGAAAACGAACTCTCTCAAGACTGTGTCCTTGTTACTGGGAAGTTGGAAGAGGTCTTATAGTTTTAGGGTGGGAAATAGAGCTGTCTGTTGATAAGGCAATGGCAACCTACTCCACTACTCTTGACTGGAAAATCCCATGGGTGGAGGAGCCTGGTAGGCTGCAGTCCATGGGGTCGCGACGAGTCGGACACGGACACGACTGAGCAAATTCACTTTCACTTTTCACTTTCCTGCATTGGAGAAGGAAATGGCAACCCACTCCAGTGTTCTTTCCTGGAGAATCCCAGGGATGGGGGAGCCTGGCGGGCTGCCGTCTATGGGGTTGCACAGAGTCGGATATGACTGAAGCGACTTAGCAGCAGCAGCAGCAGTTGATAAGAATCAGGGCTGATGTAGCCTTGTAACTCTTCTCCTCCTCCTTGGGGCACTGAGATCATTAGGGCTGGCATCAGTTGATTCCAAAACAGCTTCTGGTGGTCCCTGAGATTATGGTCCTATGACATTCTTTCTGGAATCAAGAATGGTCCCAGCAAAGGGGAGTGTTAGGGAGTGTTGTCTTGGAGCACTAAACATCAGGTGTATAGTACAACCTTAGCTAGAAGGCAATCATTTTCAGAGTGTGATTAAGTAAAAAAGAGAGGACAAACAAACATCCATAGGCTGAATGGGTGGAAAGAATAGGGGCTGAATAAGGGCTAACATGGGCTTCCCTGGTCGCTCAGCTGATAAAGAATCTGCCTACAATGCAGGAGATCCCAGTTCAATTCCTAGGTCAGGAAGATCCCCTGGAGAAGGGATAGGCTACCCACTCCAGTATTCTTGGGCTTCCTTGGTGGCCCAGATGGTAAAGAATCTGCCTGCAATGCAGGAGAACTGGGTTCGATACGTGAATTGGGAAGATCCCCTGGAGGAAGTCATGGAAACCCACTCCAATATTCTTGCCTGGAGAATCCTATGGACAGAGGAGCCTGGCAGGCTATAATCCATGGTATCTCAGAGTCGGACATGACTGAGTGACTAAGCACAGCACAGCACAGCAGGGCTAATATAATGGGGAGCCTCAACTAATTTCTGCAACAGCAGCTTCCTCTTGGTAACTGGTGAATACCCTTTTGGGCAAGGACAGGGCATACTCTGAAAGTTAGCTCCACTGTGGTGTTGCCAAGGCTTGGTGGCTGCACTGGCCTCCCTTCTCAGGCCCCCTCTGTCTTCTGGTATTATAACTATGCACCCCGTTCCAGTACTCTTGCCTGGAAAATCCCATGGTCGGAGGAGCCTGGTAGGCTGCAGTCCATGGGGTCGTGGAGAGTCGGACACAACTGAGTGACTTCATTTTCACTTTTCACTTTCCTGCATTGGAGAAGGAAATGGCAACCCACTCCAGTGTTCTTGCCTGGAGAATCCCAGGGACAGGGGAGCCTGGTGGGCTGCCATCTATGGGATCGCACAGAGTTGGAGACGACTGAAGCATCTTAGCAGCAGCAACAGCAGCAGCAGCAGTCTTTTGTCAATTTTTTTGTTTGTTTGTTTTATTGGAATGTAGTTGCTTTACAAAGTTGTGTTAGTTTCTACTGCACAGCAAAATGAATCAGCCATACATAAACACACATTCTCTCCCTTTTGAACTTCCTTCCCATTCAGGTCACCACAGTAAATTAAGTAGAGTTCCTTGTGCTACACAGTATGTTCTTGCCTTATCCATTAAGAACGAGACTCCAACCTTTCCCATATCACCTCAAAAATAATACCCAGGTCCTTGCAAATTAAAATACTCCTTTTTCGGCATGTTTTCCCTGATAAAGATTTAAAAAGCCTACTTTTAGAAACTAAAACCTCCTTATAGACTCATCTTTCTCCTTACTTTTTATCTATGTCAATCCTATATTTCCCTGGGGCAAAAGATGATTGTGACCAAATAGGAGAAACGGTGGGGAGATCTCATAATTTGATATTCCAAGATAGTATCTCGCTGCCAGTAAAACATTGGTAACCCCAATCTTTCCTGTTACAGAGGTAGTATTTTGGCACACAGTCAGAGAAAAATTGGCTCAAATCTTATATAACTAGATATCAGCATAACTATACCACTCAATAAATAGCTATCTCAGCTCAACCATAATTTAGGTTACTATTTACAGGACACATGGCTCCCTGACATACTATAAAACATGGCTCCAGAACTCACCATGTATGCTGTGCTAAGGTTCCTTCAGTCATGTCTTACTCTTTGTGACCCTGTGGACTGTAACCTGCTAGCCTCCTCTGTCCATGGGATTCTCCAGGCAGGAATGCTGAAATGGTTCTCATGCCCTTCTCTAGGGGCTCCTCCTGGCTCAGGGATCAAACCTATGTCTCTTACATCTCCTGTATTGGCAGCAGGGTGCTTTACCACTTACACAATTGTCATCACTAATCAATGCTAAGATTATTTCTTACTGAGCTAGAATTCAGCCTCAGACTCTTTCTCAGCAACTAGTTACAATAAACCTCTTGAATTTGTCACTGTATATGAAAGTATGTGGAAGTCTAAACTAACATGTTTACATACACTAATTATAGTAGAAAATTAGTTCTCTCTTAACACCCATAAGGAAGTATTTCACTCTGTGTGCTCTTTTGTGATCCACATCAGATATCTACAGTAGTAAAAATAGGCCATGTGTGTGTCCAGACACCTAAGTCTAGATTTTCAAATGGAGGAAATAAATACCCAGTAATCTCAACAGAGTAACAGGCAAATTTGGCCTTGGAATACAGAATGAAGCAGGGCAAAGACTAATAGAGTTTTGCCAAGAAAATGCACTGGTCATAACAAACACCCTCTTCCAACAACACAAGAGAAGACTCTATACATGGACATCACCAGATGGTCAACACTGAAATCAGATTGATTATATTCTTTGCAGCCAAAGATGGAGAAGCTCTATACAGTCAACAAAAACAAGACCAGGAGCTGACTGTGGCTCAGACCACGAACTCCTTATTGCCAAATTCAGATTGAAATTGAAGAAAGTAGGGAAAACCACTAGACCATTCAGGTATGACCTAAATCAAATCCTTTATGATTATACAGTTGAAGTGAGAAATAGATTTAAGGGCTTAGATCTGATAGATAGAGTGCCTGATGAACTATGGAATGAGGTTCGTGACATTGTACAGGAGACAGGGATCAAGACCATCCCCATGGAAAAGAAATGCAAAAAAGCAAAATGGCTGTCTAGGGAGGCCTTACAAAAGGCTGTGAAAAGAAGAGAAGCGAAAAAAAAAAGGAGGAAAGGAAAGATATAAACATCTGAATGCAGAATTCCAAAGAATAGCAAGAAGAGATAAGAATGCCTTCTTCAGCCATCAATGCAAAGAAATAGAGGAAAACAACAGAATGGGAAAGACTAGGGATCTCTTCAAGAAAATCAGAGATACCAAAGGAACATTTCATGCAAAGATGGGCTCGATAAAGGACAGAAATGGTATGGACCTAACAGAAGCAGAAGATATTAAGAAGAGATGGCAAGAATACACAGAGGAACAGTACAAAAAAGATCTTCATGACCCAGATAATCACGATGGTGTGATCACTCACCTAGAGCCAGACATCCTGGAATGTGAAGTCAAGTGGGCCTTAGAAAGCATCACTATGAACAAAGCTAGTAGAGGTGATGGAGTTCCAGTTGAGCTATTCCAAATCCTGAAAGATGATGCTGTGAAAGTGCTACATTCAATATGCCAGCAAATTTGGAAAACTCAGCAGTGGCCACAGGACTGGAAAAGGTCAGTTTTCATTCCAATCCCAAAGAAAGGCAATGCCAAAGAACGCTCAAACTACCACACAATTGTGCTCATCTCACACGCTAGTAAAATAATGCTCAAAATTCTCCAAGCCAGGCTTCAGCAATACGTGAACCGTGAACTTCCTGATGTTTAGGCTGGTTTTAGAAAAGGCAGAGGAACCAGAGATCAAATTGCCAACATCCTCTGGATCATGGAAAAAGCAAAAGAGATCCAGAAAAGCATCTATTTCTGCTTTATTGACTATGCCAAAGCCTTTGACTGTGTGGATCACAATCAACTGTGGAAAATTCTTCAAGAGATGGGAATACCAGACCACCTGACCTGCCTCTTGAGAAATCTGTATGCAGGTCAGGAAGCAACAGTTAGAACTGGACATGGAACAACAGACTGGTTCCAAATAGGAAGAGGAGTTCGTCAAGGCTATATGTAGTCACCCTGTTTATTTAACTTATATGCAGAGTATATCATGAGAAACGCTGGACTGGAAGAAACACAAGGTGGAATCAAGATTGCCAGGAGAAATATCAATAACCTCAGATATGCAGATGACACCACCCTTATGGCAGAAAGTGAAGAGGAACTCAAAAGCCTCTTGGTGAAAATGAAAGTGGAGAGTGAAAAAGTTGGCTTAAAGCTCAACATTCAGAAAACAAAGATCATGGCATCTGGTCCATCACGTCATGGGAAATAGATGGGGAAACAGTGGAAACAGTGTCAGACTTTATTTTTCTGGGCTCCAAAATCACTGCAGATGGTGACTGCAGCCATGAAATTAAAAGACACTTACTCCTTGGAAGGAAAGTTATGACTAACCTAGATAGCATATTCAAAAGCAGAGACATTACTTTGCCAACAAAGGTCCATATAGTCGAGGCTATGGTTTTTCCTGTGGTCATGTATGGGTGTGAGAGTTGGACTGTGAAGAAGTCTGAGTGCCGAAGAATTGATGCTTTTGATCTGTAGTGTTGGAGAAGATTCTTGAGAGTCCCTTGGACTGCAAGGAGATCCAACCAGTCCATTCTGTAGGAGATCAGCCCTGGGATTTCTTTGGAAGGAATGATGCTAAAGCTGAAACTCCAGTACTTTGGTCACCTCATGTGAAGAGTTGAGTCATTGGAAAAGACTCTGATGCTGGGAGGGATTGGGAGCAAGAGGAGAAGGGGATGACAGAGGATGAGATGGCTGGATGGCATCACTGACTCAATGGACGTGAGTCTGAGTGAACTCTGGGAGTTGGTGATGGACAGGGAGGCATGGCATGCTGCGATTCATGGGGTCGCAAAGAGTCCAGACATGACTGATCGACTGATCTGATCTGATGTGATCTGAATCTCAACAGATAGTCACAGTGAGATAAATAATGAAAATTTATATGTGTGTGTTACTTTATTTTTCCTCAGAACTCTAATACTCAGAGTTATTACCATACATTCTTTTTGGGCAGTTCAAAATCTTAAATAACAGATGCCTATCTATGAATCAATAAATGTAATGCTTTCTAATTAACAGTTTTAGCCTAAGAACCAGTGATTGGTGTTGCGATTATAGCATTTATTGGTTTTCAGATAAATGCTGGCTAAATTCATTGTTTATTAAAAATTTTGTAGCTAATTGAGAACCCAAACCTATACCCCTTTAACAATAACTATAAGAGGTTAAACATGTGAAAGTCAATAAAAATATGGCAAGGTATTATGTATTATAATTCAATAGGCTTTCATCACTCTGATATATAGGTCCCATTTTGATGTTTATCTCAAATCAGTTTCTTTGAAGTTTATTTGTTTGATTAGCAATCAAGTTACACACAACCTAAGGAAAGTTGCCTCCGTGTAATCCCTCTATTAATTAATGTGAAAATGGCAAAAGCAGTGTTGATTGGATGTGAACATTTCTCAGAAGCTCAATGCATATGATGTCTAACCAAATAACAAACTGTATAATATATAAGTTTAAAAGTCCTGGTATATCCCTGCATAATGCTAAGAATGTATTTCTTTCTTAAAGGTTTAAGTAAGTAATATTATTTAGATTTTTTTTAATTGGGTGTATAGTGGATGAGAGACAACCAAGGGTATGGGAAGGCAATTCAGGATTGTAGTTTTAATTTAGCAGAGAAAGTTTTGTGCTCTACTCCATGGACCCACTGAGGACCCAGGATGGCAGCAGTTCTGCCATTTTCAAAAGATGGCTTCTCAGATAACTCTAGCCTCTTGTCATGTAGTCAGCAGGAAGTGTGAGAGCTTAAGGAGGAATGCTCAGGGGAAGTTTCATGGGCCAAGACATCAACTAATATACATCATTTGTTTCAACTTTTTATTTTGTAATGGGGTATAGCCGATTAACAATGATTTGATAGTTTCAGCTGGATAGTAAAGGGACTCGGCCACACATATACTTGTATCCATTCTCCCCCAATCTCCCCTCCCATCCAGGCTGCCATATAGCATTTGAACAGAGTTCCCTGTACTATATAACCCTTTTAGTTATCCATTTAAAATATAGTAGTGTGTATATGTTCATTCCAAACTCCCTAACTATCACTTCCCCACATCCTTCCCAACCAGCAACCATAAATTTGTTCTCTAAGTCTGTGAGTCTGTTTCTGTTTTGTAAATAAGTTCATTTGCATCATTTCTTTTTAGATTCTGCATATAAGGGATGGCATAGGATATTTCTCTTTCTCTGATTTCACTCATTATAACAATCTCTAACTCCATTGATGTTGCTGCAAAGGGCATTATTTTATTATTTTTCAGTTCAGTTCAGTTCAGTCCAGTCACTCAGTCATGTCCAACTCTTTGCGACCCCATGAATCACAGCATGCCATGCCTCCCTGTCCATCACCAACTCCCAGAGTTCACCCAGACTTATGTCCATCGAGTCAGTGATGCCATCCAGCCATCTCATCCTCTGTTGTCGCCTTCTCCTCCTGCCCCCAATCCCTCCCAGCATCAGAGTCTTTTCCAATGAGTCAACTCTTCGCATGAGGTGACCAAAGTACTGGAGTTTCAGCTTTAGCATCATTCCTTCCAAAGAAATCCCAGGGCTGATCTCCTACAGAATGGACTGGTTGGATCTCCTTGCAGTCCAAGGGACTCTCAAGAGTCTTCTCCAACACCACAGTTCACAAGCATCCATTCTTCAGCACTCAGCCTTCTTCACAATCTAACTCTCACATCCATACATGACCATAGGAAAAACCATAGCCTTGACTAGACGGACCTTTGTTGGCAAAGTAATATCTCTGCTTTTTAATATGCTGTCTAGGTTGGTCATAACTTTCCTTCCAAGGAGTAAGCGTCTTTTAATTTCATGGCTGCAGTCACCATCTGCAGTGATTTTGGAGCCCAAAAACAAAAAGTCTGACACTGTTTCCACTGTTTCCCCATCTATTTTCCATGAAGTGATGGGACCGGATGCCATGATCTTTGTTTTCTGAATGTTGAGCTTTAAGCCAACTTTTTCACTCTCCACTTTCACTTTCATCAAGAGGCTTTGTAGTTCCTCTTCACTTTCTGCCATAAGGGTGGTGTCATCTGCATATCTGAGGTTATTGATATTTCTCCTGGCAATCTTAATTCCAGCTTGTGTTTCTTCCAATCCAGCTTTTTTCATGATGTACTCTGCATATAAGTTAAATAAGCAGGGTGACAATATATAACCTTGATGTACTCCTCTTCCTATTTGGAACCAGTCTGTTGTTCCATGTCCAGTTCTAACTGTTGCTTCCTGACCTGCATACAGATTTCTCAAAGCCAGGTCAGGTGGTCTGGTATTCCCATCTCTTTCAGAATTTCCCACAGTTTTTGTGATCCACACAGTCAAAGGCTTTGGCATAGTTAATAAAGCAGAAATAGATGTTTTTCTGGAACTTTCTTGCTTTTTCCATGATCCAGCGGATGTTGGCAATTTGATCTCTGGTTCCTCTGCCTTTTCTAAAAGCAGCTTGAACATCAGAAAGTTCACGGTTCATATATTGCTGAAGGCTGGCTTGGAGAATTTTGAGCATTACTTTACTAGTGTGTGAGATGAGTGCAATTGTGTGGTAGTTTGAGCGTTCTTTGGCATTGCCTTTCTTTGGGATTGGAATGAAAACTGACCTTTTCCAGTCCTGTGGCCACTGCTGAGTTTTCCAAATTTGCTGGCATATTGAATGCAGCACTTTCACAGTATCGTCTTTCAGGATTTGAAATAGCTCAACTGGAATTCCATCACCTCCACTAGCTTTGTTCGTAGTGATGCTTTCTAAGGCCCACTTGACTTCACATTCCAGGATGTCTGGCTCTAGGTGAGTGATCACACCATCGTGATTATCTGGATCATGAAGATCTTTTTTGTACAGTTCTTCTGTGATTCTTGCCACCTTTTTTTAATATCTTCTGCTTCTGTTAGGTCCATACCATTTCTGTCCTTTATCGAGCCCATCTTTGCATGAAATGTTCCCTTGGTATCTCTAATTTTCTTGAAGAGATCCCTAGTCTTTCCCATTCTGTTGTTTTCCTCTATTTCTTTGCATTGATGGCTGAGGAAGGCTTTCTTATCTCTCCTTGCTATTCTTTGGAACTCTGCATTCAGATGTTTATATCTTTCCTTTTCTCCTTTGCTTTTCACTTCTCTTCTTTTCACAGCTATTTGTAAGGCCTCCCCAGACAGCCATTTTGCTTTTTTGCATTTCTTTTCCATGGGGATGGTCTTGATCCCTGTCTCCTGTACAATGCCACGAACCTCAGTCCATAGTTCATCAGGCACTCTATCTATCAGATCTAGGCCCTTAAATCTATTTCTCACTTCCACTGTATAATCATAAGGGATTTGATTTAGGTCATACTTGAATGGTCTAGTGGTTTTCCCTACTTTCTTCAATTTAAGTCTGAATTTGGCAATAAGGAGTTCGTGGTCTGAGCCACAGTCAGCTCCTGGTCTTATTTTTGTTGACTGGATAGAGCTTCTCTATCTTTGGCTGCAAAGAATATAATCAATCTGATTTTGGCGTTGATCATCTGGTGATGTTGTCTAATATTCCACTGTACACATGTACCAAATCTTCTTTATCCATTTCTCTGTAAATGGACATTTCTAATATACAATCATATTAATGCACATTCAATTAGTGGAAACTTTAGTGATATGGCCCCACCTACCCACAAGGAAGGCTGGGAAATTTGGTATAACTTGAACTTTATGACCAACTGTTAAGAAATAAAGAGATGACAGATTGTGGTTAAAAGTGGCTCTGCCATTGGGTAGTAGAGTAACCAGATGAGACATTAGATAAATTCAATTTACTTGATTAAACTAGTATTGTTGAAGCTTAGTTCATCATGGACTCTCCTTTAGAAGACACCTATTAAAACATTTCTCAAGAAATGCTGACCGAGGGCAAAACTTACATTCTATATCATGCCTTTAATGAAGATGCAATTTCTCATAAAACTTATGGGATGAAGCAAACCCCTGCCATTACATGGTAAAATCCTTGAGTCTATGTATTACTATGCTTTCGTGTCAGTTTACCTCTTTGGTAAAAACAGATTTGGCATAAAATTGTTAGAGGGCTTCACCTGTGTTAGGAATCACTCACTCCCTTATTTTCATCCAAAGCTTTTATGCAACATAGATAGATCCTTTTTCTTAGTATCTGCTAAAAATACCAGCACAGAAAAAAATGACAGAGCATGTTTTAAGACGGCATAATAGAACCCACTGCTGGGAACATGTCACTCGAGGCAAAAGCAGTTAATCTGCCGACTGGATGCTCTTCTGATGTTTCTCCTTAAATAACGTCATTATTCAATGAGAAGTGTTTTAATTATTTAAGTGACATAAAAGATGAGGTTGTAGTATTTATATCTAGGTTGTGTTTACTGATTTTAAGTCTTTTTGTCTATTTATATTGCAGTTGTAAGCACTTACCAAACCCCATCTGCCAGGAAATTTCTCTTCACATTTAGAGAAACAAAAGGTTTCTATGCCTGCAAGTCTCTGTGTTTCTTAACTGAATCTTTGTAATAACTCTTTGACTGTCAAACATGATCCTGGGTTCATGAAAATAATTTTGCCCCTTACTTTTGCAAAACTTTCTACATTTCTAATATTTTTACTGTTCGTACCTGGGGCAATGATGTGCACTGATAATGGACTGTTCATCCACCAATGTAATGCACTCTCATTAGGGTTTGTTCTCATCACAATATAAAAAAAAGTACCAATATTAATCAATATCATTCTCATTACCTCTACAAAATAAGTGAGCCTTGTGTATTAGGTACTAGAGAGTTTCATTACAAAATGTCACGGCAACCCTGAAATAAGAATTATAACCTCAGTATCATAGATGAGGAAACTGAAGAAATATGCCCACTATTAAAACAATAGTAGCAACAATAGAAATGAAAGCTGAAAACTTCATAATGCTTTGAGTCAAGATTCTAGCAGAGGTCTGATTAACTTCAAGCCATGTGCTTTGTTTCTGCATTACCCATGTTCTTTCTAATGCAGAGATGATTGATGTAAAAACACATCCACGCCCTTCCTTCATTACATCTACAAGCTATAGGTAAAGATTTTGATTCATGCAGTTGTACCTTGATCTGAGACTATGAGACAGTAAAGTCTTGAACTCAAATTAGCAGTCTGTCTACAACTTGGAAAACAGTATAGGGAAGACAGGAGTGAGACTGTCCTCCATAACCTGAGTGGTAGATCTGAAAGAGATTGCAGAGTTGTCGTTTGCATTCACAGTAATGGAAGAGCTCTCAGCAAGAACCTTACCCTCTGGGACAGCAAATGGATTGTGCTTGCTACACTCCAGGGACTCCAGGGACCTTATATGTCCTAGAGTTGTGGGTAGCAGAGCCCACGCAACTGGATACAGATATTCCATTTACAGCTGATGGATGGGCCAAGGATATGGCTCAGAATTGTGTCAGGAAAAACTGGAGGGAAAAAGTAAAAGAATAAAAATGAAAAGATAATAAAAAGATAAAATTAAAAAAGCTTCATTAAGAATATAATCAAAATCTGTGTATTCTGACCAATAGGTATATAGATAACTAGTTGAGAGATATAGGAAGAATAAAAGGAAGGAGGAAAGAGGGAGGAAAATTATAGGATATGATAGGGCAGAATATACATCTATGGTTTGGTTTCCTTGTCCTGTATTATTCATATAGAAATGAGTTGAGTTCCCATCTTTCATGTACCCATTCAGTTCAGTTCAGTTCAGTCGCTCAGTCGTGTCTGACTCTTTGCGACCCCATGAATCACAGCACGACAAGCCTCCCTGTCCATCACCAACTCCCGGAGTTCACGCAAATTCATGTCCATCGAGTCAGTGATGCCATCCAGCCATCTCATCCTCTGTCGTCCCCTTCTTCTCCTGCCCCCAATCCCTCCCAGCATCAGAGTCTTTTCCAATGAGTCAACTCTTCGCATGAGGTGGCCAAAGTACTGGAGTTTCAGCTTTAGCATCATTCCTTCCAAAGAAATCCCAGGGCTGATCTCCTTCAGAATGGACTGGTTGGATCTCCTTGCAGTCCAAGGGACTCTCAAGAGTCTTCTCCAACACCACAGTTCAAAAGCATCCATTCTTCAGCGCTCAGCTTTCTTCACAGTCCAAATCTCACATCTACACATGACCACAGGAAAAACCATAGCCTTGACTATATGGACCTTTGTTGGCAAAGTGATGTCTCTGCTTTTGAATATGCTATCTAGGTTGGTCATAACTTTCCTTCCAAGGAGTAAGCATCTTTTAATTTCATGGCTCCAGTCACCACCTGCAGTGATTTTGGAGCCCCAAAAAATAAAGTCTGACACTGTTTCCACTGTTTCCCCATCTATTTCCCATGTACCCATTATGGTCCTTTAATTGCAAGCAGCAAAGTGTGAGTAACGGTTAATGTAAAAGAAAGTAATAAAGTAGGTAAAGCAGGAAGGTAACAGGGTAGCTTGGTAACTCAGCAAACAGAATGAACTTAAAAACTACATTTCTTAAGACATCTGGAACTGAAAGAGTTCCTGTACTCTAGCAAGAAAAGATTAATGAATAGTCTCTTCAAATGACTGACATGGGAATGGATTTGCTTCAGCCATATTCTGTCCTGAGGCATTCAATTAAAGATTCAAATACCCTTGAGTGTTTCATAATTCTAGCTCCCCCATCACAGCCACAGGTCCATCAACTGGCAGGGGATGGGGAGAGGAGGCAATGGATGTTGAATGACAGTTCCTACAAGGTTCTATACTGTAGAGCTTTTAAAAGTGAAATCCTGGGGTGATACAAGAAAAAGAATGAGTAGTTGTTGAGCAGGCAGTGCTAAGGTCTACCATACCACGTGCTGCACCACATCCAAAGAAGTCCTCAGTTTCAAGTAATTCCTGGAGTGTTTGATTGACGTTTGCCAATATCAAAGAGAAGTTACACTGGACACATTAAGAATAGCAAGAAATATTTTATTCAATACTACAGTATACTACATGTTGATGTATGGCAGAAACCAACACAATATTATAAAGCAATTATCCTCCAATTAAAAATAAACAAATTAGGAAAAAAAAAAGAAGAAAAAATACTACTGCAGGGAAGAGAAACTGAATTCAACTCCCCTGAAATGAAAATGGAAGAATTTTTAAGCACTGGGGTAAATTAATAGGAAAGTACCAAGGGCATTAGGTGGAAGGTTGCTGCTAAGTCGCTTCAGTCATGTCTGACTCTGTGTGACCCCATAGATGGCAGCCCATCAGGCTTCCCCGTCCCTGGGATTCTCCAGGCAAGAACACTGGAGTGAGTTGCCATTTCCTTCTCCAATGCAGGAAAGTGAAAAGTGAAAATGAAGTCGCTCAGTCGTGCCCGACTCTTAGCAACCCCATGAATTGCAGCCCACCAGGCTCCTCCATCCATGGAATTTTCCAGGCAAGAGTACCGGAGTGGGGTGCCACTGCCTTCTCCGAGGTGGAAGGTTAGGCAGTGTGATTAGACCATCTGCATTTGCAGATTGGTACTCATCAGAATTAGTTAGACATCCCACTTTCCACAGAGACTGGGAAGAAGGGCAAGGAGTTTCTTGATGATTACATTTCAAAGGGATAGATCCCAAGCTTGAGAAGTACCTTTCTGGATTGTAAGGCTGACAAGGGGCTGGGAGGAGATTTATACCTCAAAGGGGCAGAGAAGAATTTATACTTAAAAGTTTTCTCAACTAAGTGCTCTAAGAAAAGTGAGGTCAGGGACCTAGAGTCAGAAAGAAACCTGTCTGAAGTTTAATCAAGCTGAGGGAAATGTTAAGGTCTTCTTGGTCACTAAACATATATTCTCTTAATGAAAATGTATGACTGTTGCTTCAAACTCCTGTTCCTGTTCTTCTCCAGTTACCATATATATCATATTGCCTCTGCAGGCTGCTACAGCTCATTCTGGTCATTTTCTTTCAAGACAGGACTGAAGTCTCGTTTTCTCATTCTCCAGAGTGTCAATGACATGTATGACGGCATACATTAACTCTCAGGGAAAACCTGTAGATAAAGGCAGGGGATTATAACACACTGGAGGAAACAACTTGAAACTGAATATGGGAGAGTCATGCTTTCCAGGTTACACCCTCATCACCCTTTCAAGGAACTTCTCAGAAGCTCTCTTACTTTAGACCCCCCTCTGCTGCCTCATGGTTCAGCACCCACCCATCTCCCCAAAACTTCCTTCTTTCTCTTGCTTTTTTGAATCCTAACCCTCTTTCTCACAGCATCCTTCTTCTCAAGCCTTCAGGGAAAATAGTAAATTACCATTATCTAATTTTGCAAAGCAAATTGCCCTTCTTTTGTTTCAACCTCATCAAGCCTGGCTAAGCCTCAGGATATATTCATACTTATATTCAAAGAAGTTTTAAATAAGTTCCCTAAACAAAAGAGCTTTCCAGACTGGTCTTCACATTTAAAGGACTAGCAGAAGTTTCCAAGTTGTATTTTTTTTACATGCCTCAGATCAAATTGTTATGCTGGATTCGAAATCAGAGTACCAGTGCTTTCATCTGAGGGTATAAAAGAGGAAAGAGGAAGAAAAAAAGGCAATAAAAGATTTAGTTTCTCCTTCTGCCCAGGAAAGTGCTGAAGACTTATTTATTTATTTATTTATTTATATGAACAGAGGGAGAAAGTGAGACAGCCAGAGACAAAGAGACAGAAAGAGAAAAAACTCTTCAAACCAGAATGATTATAATGGACTTAATTACTGTGATTGTGAGATTTTTAAATATTTGTTTTTTCTACTTATCTGTATATTCTGAAGTTTTATATCTATTATTATTATCACTGAAAATAACATAAATCAAATCAAGATAGAATGCAAAGTAAAGATAGAAATAAGGTGCTCAAAATATTATCATTGTTTAATAGACTGTCAAACAGATTGTTCAGTCGCTAAGTCACCTCTGATTTTTTGTGACCCCATGGACTGCAGCATGCCAGACTTCCCTGTCTTTTTCTGTCTCCCTGAGTTTGCTCAAACTCATGTCCATTGAGTTGGTGATGCCATCCAACCATCTCAATCCTCTGTCACCCCTTTCACCTCTTGCCCTCAGTCTTCCAAAGAGATAGGTATAAATATAGAATTGCCAATCGATCATATGTGGCATCAGTATCATAGACTATTTGGCCATTGAACAAGTGACTGAATAATGGCCTGAAAAATCTACTTTAAAAGTATATTATAGAGAGTACTAAAGAGCAAGTTTCTACCTATACAAAGTGTAAAATATTTTAGATGCCCTGCCCCCCCAAAAAAAATACATCACAGGAAACTTTCCTAACAAAGAATGGGATGGATATTCATTTGGGAGGGAGGGGTCTGGAGTCATATTTCCTGATTTTCATCCCAATTGTACATTCCAAAGGTGGGGAGGGATTTTAGTACTTACTTAGCCTTGATCAGAAGTGTCCTGGTATAGATACATGATGGGAACATCTTATCTACCAGGCTAATTTTATTGTGGGCGTAATGAGCAAAATGTTACATTCAGGGGCTCTGAATACCTGCTTTTTCTCACTATTCTTTGTCTGTCTCTGGGACCCCTGTCACCCAAAATATGTGGTTTCTTGTCAGCCTGCAGATTCCTGTTTTTTTGTCTGCCAAGGGACCTCCATTGCTTGCAAGATATTTGGTTTCTTGTCACATGGCCCATGTCATCACTACTTGGGCCCACTTTCTTTGCTCATATCTAGCTGTCTAACTCTTCTAACAATAACAACAGGCTAAACAATATCCTTCCCTATGTACACAAGGCAGGTGAGGTGAAGTTACTCAGTCATGTCACTGTCAGACTCTTTGCGACCCCATGAATTGTAAGTAACCTGCCAGGCTCCTCCATTCATGGGATTCTACAGGCACAAATATTGGAGTGGATTGCCATTTCCTTCTCCAAGACAAGGCAGGGATGTTCCAATTAGGTAGATACACTTGGCAGGTGGCAGATCTGGAATGTGGCATTGATAACTCTGGGTAGGTTGGACATTCAAAGGATTTTTTTTTTTTTTTCTTTTCCTTGGGAAAAATGTTCCTAATTCCCTTGGAGTCTCTTCTACTGGAGAACTCTGTGTGCCTTGGCTCAAACTTTCTCCTCCATTAGCCTTCTTACAACTCTAAGTTACACAAAGTAGTCCACCTCTACTGGGGATTCTTGGTAGGTGTTTTCTCTTGGGCAACACCCCTTTCAAGACACTAAGGTTGTCTCCCTTCCTCAGAGTCCACATTTGGCCTTTCCTCTATTGATGGCTTCCCTGGTGGCTCAGTGATAAAGAGTTCACCTGCCAATGCAGGAGATGCAGGTTCAATCCCTGGGTTGAGAAGATCTCCTGGAGAAGGAAATGGCAACCCACTCCAGTATTCTTGCCTGGGAAATCCCATGGGCAGAAGAGCCTGGCAGGCTACAGTCCACGGAATCACAAAAGAGTCAGACAGGATTTATCGATTACACAACAATTACCAGTGATAGAAAGACAATTTGCTTCCACTATAGCCCCTTCTGATGCCTACTGTCCCTGGACTTTGGGCCTCCATAGACACTACCAAACTATAAAAAAGATCTCATTTAGCTTCCTCTTCACTGGCAAAGATTGGGTATCTTTTCCAGTAAATATAGTCATCCACTGCCCTGTCATATTTATCACAACACTCATCTAGTTACTTGATCTAAGTACTTATATTTGTTTTCTCCTTTGCTCTCTAGCTCTTGACCTATGAATCAGCTGATCTCTTAATATTCTGGTAATTGCTTCAGAGTCCACTGGCTCCAAGAGGCACAGCAAGTCAGAGGAGTTAAGTCTATCTCCCCTGTGCATTTGAGCCACAAGGATTTGGCACAAACTCCCTAATGGAGGAACAAAGACTGCAGTGCCATTCATTTAAGAATACAGGGAGCATAGAGAGATCTTGTTTGCAGAAATGATGATTTGTGTCTGGTTAACCACCTAAGCCAGTTGTGTTGCTACATAATGACACTCCACTTCTCTGTTGAGTGAAAAGTTGAGTTGAGCTAGTAGAGAAAAATGTGCCATAGCAAATTGACCATGAATAAAACAAATTTACAAATTTCTCCTGGGTGTCTGATTATCTAAAAATCTGCCAGGAAATGGAATTGCCTGTCAGCCACCCAAATTATTTCACTAGCTGCTATGAAACTCTTGGTGGGGTAGGCTTTTTAAAAGGAAAAACAGGAAATGAGTTGGAAATGATTGATCAAACTTGAAAACAACAGTATATAGAGTAGCCTCTTTCATGCAACAAGGACTCCTTTCACTGCATTCATCTCTCATCTCTCCAAAGAAGGGAGAATCAAAGTCAGAAGACTCATTTTAAACGGCTCCATTGTTTTTGTCTGAGGGTTTCTAAAAAGCTTTTCTTTTAATTGAGAATTAAGAATTGCAATCATTTTAGAATCTGACTATATTTTTCTCTAATTTAAATTAAGGGTAAAATTAATCCAACAATGAAATATGAATTAATGTAAAAAGGAGTAAAATGGAGACATAACCGTTTCAATGTATACTAAATTTGGGTTATGATGTTCAAACTCTAACAACAAGCTTCTTTCCCCCTTACTGTTCCATTACCTACTTGTATTATCTGCCTCCACCCTAAGGACACTATTGCCCCTAACGGTTACTTTTTGTCCTCATTTGCCTGGTCACACACATGAGACAAATGTCCTTCTTGTTCTCCAATACTTCTTTCAGACTAGTCTCCCTCACTTTTCCTTAAAAGCCCCACTTTGAAACTCAAACTGTCAGATTATAACACCAGTATCTCTCATTGTTGCTATCAGCCACAGAACCTTACATAATTTCTTCTCACCTCTAGGTGACCTTATCCCCTGGTGCCTTGTCATTCTCTCCAGCACTACTCTTGTTTTAATTTATGGTGATAGATGTTCTTTCTAACACCTTAGATCCAAATTTTTGAAACTAAGCTTTTTCACTTTTTTTTTTTATCTTCACTTTAGTTACTCACTCCCAAGGTCAGACCTTGAGAGTATGTTCTAATCATACTTCATCAACTAGTGTTGATGATAACTGCAACCCTTTAATAATGATTTTTATGTCCACTCCATTCTCTGAATTCTACCTTCAATTTCCCTCTAGGACTCGGCCTCTTTAAGACACTAGCACATTCAATCAATGGAGTCAGTTAACTTCTCACTGTTCTTCATCACTTAATCCCCTTCCCCCACCACCCTTCCTATACATAGTAATTTTTGGCCGATTGTTATAAACACTTGTTAAGATTTTGACTTCTACTCATCTCTCATTTCATATTCAACAGGTAAAATAAAATCCTATAAAAATGAAACTTCCATCTATCCCATGCTTGCAGCTGTGCAACTTAAATACAATAGAGAACACACAACCACTCTGACAGGTCTTATTTAATTTCACAAAGAAAAATCTCATTTGGGATTATAAGGTGCCAGACAGTCATACTGAACTGGACAAAAATCAACCCAAATGAACATTTTGGCCAGCCAAATACTTTAACTTCCTAATCATTCTCACATTTTCTTAGTTAGCAATTCCACAGCTTCTCTCTTGAATCCCCTCAATGTTCCTTTTTCCATCCTCATTCCCAGCTGTTGATGTTTCTTACCTTACAGAGAAAACTGAATCCATCAGATTAATATCTCCACCCTGTCCCTCCAACTTACCTGTCCACCTACTAACTCTTGTACCCATTTATTCTGTCTTGCTGTCCTTTACCTTAGCTTTATCTAAAGCCAGTCCCTGCCTAGTAAGTTAGATTCTACTGCTGCCTTCCCCTGTCTCTATCTCCTCTTGAATCCATACACTTACATCCTACAGAAACATTTCCTGTCTCTACCTCCAAAATATATCTAGTATTCTTTCTCATAACCACCAGCACCAACCACCAACATCTGTAATCTGAATTATTATGAAAGTCTCCTGGCTGTATCCTTTGCTTCTATCTTTGCCTGCTCCCCACCCCACCCCCCTACCTCTACTCTTTCAGAGGAAGTCCATGACAATTCAAGTTTGATCATGTGACCCCTCTGCTTAGCTCTGAAATGTCTTTCCTATTTTGATTAAGTGCCTCTGATCTAGAATGGCCTCAATGACTGCTTCACTTTCTGACCTCATCTTCCACACACCCTGATCCAACACCGGAGATACTCCCCACCCTATTTTAGCGCTTATTATCACCTGAATAGCTACATGGCAAATTCCTTCACCTATTTCAAAACTTTATTCAGATTTTGACCTTCTCAAAGACCACCTATCCTGATGACTCTATTTGTGCAGCCAATCACTTATCTCTGTCCCCTCTGCTTCTATTGTTCCTTATTTTACTCTATTTAAAAATGTTTCATAACACTGATAAAACTCTTCTAGAGTATCATATATGTTACTTTTTTTGTTTAGCTTGTTATTTGCTTACTATTTTCCACTGCAGAATATAAATTCCTCAGGGTTAGGGGTCTTTATCTGGTTTTCTCACTGATTATGCCCAAAGGGTCTAAGACATAGATCTATAAGGGTCAACTGGTATAAAGCAGATCAATAAATATTTATGGAGTCTGTTAGCACTTTTTTATTACTGGTGCTCTGAACTATCGCGTGAGCAACTCTTGTTGGTTTGATAGTTTTGAATTATAAACACAAAGGTATTAATATTCTTCATCAGTGTGTAAATTTAATAGTATTTCTTTTTCTTAGTTTGACTATGCTTTACTTTATATGCCAGTTTTTCTTCAGTTATGACACCTTATTTTTTGTTTGTTTGTTTTCACTCTTTTTCTTAAAATTCTTGGCTCGTAATAACTTTTTGTGAAATCTCATGTTGGCCCAGGACTTCTTTGGTTCACCTCATAGACTATCAAGATAGATGAGATCTTTGAGATAATATACTTTTTATTCATAGGTAAGAATATTATGGCACAGAAAGGTAAGAATTTTCTATTTAGCGATATGATTCAGCTTCAATTCTCCTGGTTCTGTTGCTCATTCAAGATGGTATACGCATAGCTCATTCCATTGTCCCGCTTCCATGAGACTGACATTGCTTATCCAGCACAACAATCTTTTACAGGCAGACTGGAGGAAATAGGTCGCAGAAATAGAGACCAAAGCATAAATTCAGCCTTTTTTTTTTTAAATAACACAGTGGGAGTTCAGACAATAAACTCAAGACTACATTCCCTGATATCAACTCAGAATAATGGCAAGCAACTGAACTGGGACTGAGGCACAGTGGTAAACTCCAGTGACCTCTTTAATAGGAAAACATTGTTTTCCAGGTCATATTTGAAGAACTTAAGCTATAGGATATAAGATCTATTGTGCCTATTGTATAGCATAGTCTTCTAGGCTACTCTTGAATAATATTTATTTTCTTTGAACTGCCATTTGCTCAGCTCTAACTCTGTGTAAAGCATCATTTGCCCACACTCAATGCTTTTGCATTAGGTACTACTTCTATCCTCATTTTACAGACAAGAAAGAGGAGATCTAAATAATTTAGCAATTTATCAACTGTTAGAGATTTAGTAACGGTGTGCACACGTGCTAAGTTGCTTCAGCAATGTGCAACTCTTTGTGACTCTATGAACCACCATAACCTGCCAGGCTTCTCTGCACACAGGATTCTCCAGGCAAGAATACTGGAGTGGGTTGTCATGCCCTCCTCCAGGGGATCTTCCCGACCCAGAGATCGAACCCACGCCTCTTATGTCTCCTGCATTGGCAGGCTCATTCTTTACCACTAGTGCCACCTGGGAAGCCCATAAAGTGTGAGCTGAGCAAATCTGACAACAAAACACTCTGCTGCTGCGATGCATGACTTACATTTAAGAAGCAGGTGAAATTAAGACTGCTTTAGTATTTCCATCTTCAGTTTTGGTTGGTTTGAGGATTGAGACAGGATCACCTAGAGACAGAAATTCCTGAGCATATTGAAGAGGAAAAGCTAAAGTAAGCAGTGTTAGAAATAATATAGGATGCCAATAAAAATAGTTTATTTTTAAAATTTTCCCCAAGCTGTACAAATATGAATTTTTAATAGTATTTGATTGAAAGACTATTCATGAGATGAGACCTAAGTGATATTAAAAATAACATTTTTCACAAATACCATTTGGGGATCAGTGACTTCATTAAGCAATTCTTAAGATTGCTAATATAGAAATAAATAAATTTTGGAATATTAGAGAACTGTGGGGGATGACCTGTGTCTTCTAAAATCATTGTCCTTTATCACAGAGGGGCTCTAATGAGAGGGACTGTGTTCCTACCAGAAAAGCAGTCAGTTACACATCAAACCGAATGTGGAATGATCAGGATCGCTGAAGATTTGCCGGCCTAGCAGTGAATTAGTTTTTCCGTGTCCTCAGGGATAGACTGCCCTGTGAGAATGTGAACCTATCAGTTAGCTGTCAAATTTCATTTGACACCTCATCCAAAATTTAAAAAGGGGCTGCCATCTGAAGTTGGAGATGTTCTTGGAGGAAAGGAAAAGGCTATTTCTTTATGGGTTAGCAGGATAGAAGCTGCCAAGCGCTTCTGCTGAGGGCAGCGAGCTGGCAGCCCTACGCCAAGCCAACTTCACAGATATTATGGCTTCCTAATGTAAGCCCCTAAACTCATTTTTCCCCCTCTCTCTCTCTTGTAGACAGAGAGCCCCCAGAGGCATGAAATCCCTAAGGGGACATTTAGAACACCTTGCAGAAGTACCACTGGAGTGTCAGCAGACAGAGGTTACAGCTTGTAACTCTGCTGTTTTTGATTCACGACTGAGTTTTCTACACTCCCTTTGTCATCTTCTGAGCATTTTTATTATTATTATTATTTTCGCCCAGGATATCTTGCAGGCCTGTCCCATCTTGCCAAATGGGAAGTTTCCATGTATTTAGTTAGGGGTGAAGTTCAGAGTCAGGTCCCTTCTGCACACCCTGAGCAAGTGTTCCTCACTGGTGTGTGCTCCCACTTGGCTGACAGGTCGCCCCTGAAGCTGATGTTTTCTAGTGTTCCCCATACCTGACTCCAGCCTGACTCTTGTTAACTGCTTTAAATGGCTTATTCGAAAGAGGGCTTCAACAGTTTGGAAACTGCCCTGAGACAAGGACCCCTTGATGGATTCATGATTGACCTCTTGATTATCCGCGGCTGTTCGAGGAAGATTAAAAGGGCATGGCAGGAGAGGTACATTAGCTGCAATCAATCTGCTGCCCCCCTTCCCTCCTTCTCCCTTTCTCCTTCACACAGACTGATTCATCAAAGGACATTTGCAATGCCTCATTTCAGAGATCCTGGCTTCAAAGCCAGGCTTTATTTTACAAAGAGAAAAATACTAAAGTCTCTGGATAGATCCCTTCAGGGCCAAAGGGGGGAAAAAAATCATCCTCTAATTGTCACTTCTATGCTAGCTCTGGGAAGGAAAAAAAAATGATAAGTGCATCTGTAAGGACAATCATTTGAAAAAAGTAAAACTACTGACTTTTGTTTCATCCCACTATAATTTCTGTGTTCGTTTCTCTGGGCTAGTCATTGGTATCAAATTTGGACTCTTAGAAACATACAGAGGGCATACAAAGGTTTTAATTTAAAGATTGGATTCTTAGGTAAATGAAGCCAGGTTTCTGCCTTTGCAATCTAATTCACACAGGGCCAATTTTATTCTTGTTCCATTATTTCATCGAGCTTCTGTGATCATAAGTCTCCCTTTGAAGTTGGTTGGAACTCTGAGCACAGACAGATTCCCTGGGTCTTGGAGTAAAATGAGTAATAGATCTGTAACCTCACAGTGCGTGAAGGCTCACTCACTTTCTCTCCCTTTCCCTGAGGTCCTTGTTCAGTGCTCTGGAAATGACTGGAATTTGTATAACTTCTGAAATTTGATATGCCGCACTAACCAGTTAAATGATAGGAACTTCAGAGAACAAAACAACATATGTACAAAACAGAAATCAAAGTTGTATTATTTACCGTCAGGTTATTTTTTTAGACAGATTAAAACTATATAAATTCATTATCAGACAGAGAAAGAAAGGAGGGGAGGCATAAAACCAAATAACCATATGAGTCTCTCAATATGTGACATCTTGAGGAAGTGATTGGTTAATGGGTCACAGAAGCTAAATTTCTGCACCAGAGCTAATCATTCAGTCTACCTCTCTGTGGCTCCTTGTCCCATTTCAGTCTATCTCTAGCTTGGTAAGAAATGTGTTTGGCTTCCCCATCCCTACATAGAGTTACAAAGACCACAAGCTCATTATGTGCTGGTCTGATGGGAATCAAGAAAGGTTGTGGTGCGGGGGGGGGGGGGGGGGGGGGGGGGGACACAGTGACTTGAGAGTCTAGAATAGGTTGACACACTTCCAATTTGCCCTGATCAGAATGGTTGCCTGGGATGTGAAAGCTTCAGAGCTAAAACTAGGAGTCTTGGGCAAGCAGAGGGTTTGTCATCCTTGTCTTAAAGCTTGGACGCCAGCACCAGCTCAAATATTTCTTCTTTAGTGGTTTCCCATTCCTTTTTTCTATATTGAGTGGGTGGGACTAGATCAGAGACTTTATAATGTATGATCAGAAGCCAAATGCAATCCACGTATCAAGTTTGTTTGGGTGACACCATGATGCAAAAAAAAATATAATAAAAAATAAAAAGCATGAGCTTTTTCATATGTATCTTGATTTTTATTTACTTTTTTTGAAGTTTGTCTTGAAAAGCAAGAAGGTGTGGTAACAAGGGGTCCACATGTGTACCATTGGGACTTGAACGTAATCTACTCACAAGATATGGACAGAATGTGCTTTCCTACTTATTTGCATTAACTGCTCAGCTCCTGTAGGCACTGGAATATATAGCTTCTGGACTAGATAACTGGCTGGCAATCAACCTGCACTAGCCCCACCTCGTTTGGGATAATGGCCCTTGAGCAAATTTTAGGAAGAAAATATTGCTTCTCTCTGATTCTTAGTTGCACCCAGGTATTAATATCATAATAGCCTGTAAAACAAATATCTCTATCTTCTCCTTGGGATCCCCAATGGAGACTTAATAAAACATTGAGGATCTCAAAGATCTCCTGTAGCTCTAAGACCCTGTAAACTAAAAGGTGGAAATTGCTTAGTTTTCACCTCTCATTGAAAATACTTGTTGTTTTATCCTTTTAATCACTGAAATACTTCCTACTTAAAATATGTCAGAAGTGTAAGCCTACCCAGTTTACGCTGATTGCAAATCAAGTGTTTCCTCCAATATGCTTTTCTGAATTGGGAAAAATGGGGCTCTTAGAGATCAATATGTGGCATTCTGCATGTTGTGATCAATTGGTGATTAAGTGAAAACGGTTTAGCTTAATTTGCTTTGAAAAGCTGTGCTTGCACTGATAAAGTGTAGAAGTATTTCTGAGATGAGATACAAGGAACAGATGTTTAGTATAAAATATTGATAGCACAGAGCAGAGATAAGCTTGGTATTTAATTTGTCTTAATATTTCCATCGCTACAAATTCAACAGCTTTTATCTTACTGGGTAATTACAACTCCCACCCACCCAGCCCCCGGCATAAGATAAGATACACTATTTTTTTATTTTCAGTTTTCTGTCATATTTAAACCCTTCATGTCCCCTTTCTCTCTATGTTCTTTTTCCTTCCACTAGGTACTGGTGTCTTTATTTTCATTTCAATTGCAATCTTCAGTCAAAAGATTAAAGAACTTGTTTGCAGAATTTGACCTTTTCCTTCCTTTAGCTTAGTTTTTAGGATATCTTGTCATGCTATCCCTAACAAGGACATATATGTGTTAGGATGGTGTAGGTTGACTGCTGTATGAGGCCACAGAATGTAGAGGAGTTTATTTGGGACTTTATGTTCATGGGACATTCAGGCCAGAGTAAAAGTGGGCTTCTTTGGTGACAGGCGGTAAAGAGTCTGCCTGCAAGGGTTAGGAAGATCTTCTGAAGTAGGGAATGACTACCTACTCCAGTATTCTTGCCTGAAGAATCCCATGGACAGAGGAACTTGGTGTGGGCTATAGTCCATAGGGTCACAAAGGGTTTGACTTGACTTAGTGACTAACACTTTCATTTTCAGGGGCTCACTATTTCACGTGGTCATGTAGATTCTGACCTCCTTGTCACATAACTTCCTTCACTGGATGAACGACTGGTGCTTCGTTTGTTACTGTCTTTTAGACAGTTGAAAGGAGGTCAGGGCCTGATTGGGTAAGAAGTCCAAGGCAAGCAACTTGTCTTTAAGGAAGTACCTGGAAGGTATACTTAAACATTGTGGTTATTTACTATTGACTTTTTTAAACATGTTCACATCCAGCTTGAAAGGAGAACAGAGAACCATTTTAGCAGTGAAAAAAAAAACAAACAAACTATCTTTTCCAGCGATATGGCAAAGCAGATATCCTGAGAGGTCCTCCTAAAAAAATCAAGATGGGCATCATAAAATAATATCATAATTGTGTTACTGGGATTAAGTACATGAAGGGAATCACCAAAGTGAGAGCTTACAATGAACAATGTCAGATTCATGATCTCTGAAGAAGATTCAGCTTTGGGACCAGGGACCAGGCTAGATCACTCAAGAGCTTTTGTGTAGCAGGGTTTTATTAAAGTGAAAAAAGGACAGAGAAACTACTTCTGACATAGACATCAGAAGGGGGATGGAGAGTGCCCCCCTCGCTAGTCTAAGCAAGGGAGTTATATACTTTTTAAATTGGTTATTACAATAAATCAAAAGAAGTCTCAAGATTGTAAAGATCTTACTAGACCCACTCCCACAATTTACATTTTAAGGACAGGATTAGAACAATAGAAAGATTTTACCAGAGCCACTCCCATAATATACATGTTAAGATAACAGGAGTAGTCAGAAGGTTTTCAAGAAGGAGAAACTGTCTTCAAGCAGGATACATTCTTGTTCAGTTCAGCTCTGTCTCTCAGTCTTGTCCAGCTCTTTGTGACCCCATGGACTGCAGCACACCAGGCCTCCCTGTCCATCACCAACTCCCGGAGTTCACCCAAACTCATGTCCATTGAGTCAGTGATGCCATCCAACCATCTCATCCTCTGTTGTCTCCTTCTCCTTTTGCCTTCAATCTTTCCCAGCATCAGGGTCTTTTCAAATGAGTCAGCTCTTCACATCAGGTGGCCAAAGTATTGGCATTTCAGCTTCAGCATCAGTCCTTCCAATGAACACCTAGGACTGATTTCCTTTAGGATGGACTGACTGGATCTCCTTGCTGTCCAAGGGACTCTAAAGAGTCTTCTCCAACACCACAGTTCAAAAAACAGCAATTCTTTGGCACTCAGCTTTCTTTATAGTCCAACTCTCACATCCATACAGGACTACTGGAAAAACCACAGCTTTGACTAGACAGACCTTTATTGGCAAAGTAATGTCTCTGTGTTTTAATATGCTGTCTATGTTGGTCATAACTTTTCTTCCAAGGAGCAAATGTCTTTTAATTTCATGGTTGCAGTCATCATCCAAAGTGATTTTGGAGCCCCCCAAAATAAAAGTCTGTCACTGTTTCCATTGTTTCCCCATCTATTTGCCATGAAGTGATGGGACTTGATGCCATGATCTTAGTTTTCTGAATGTTGAGTTTTAAACCAACTTTTTACTCTCCTCTGTCACTTTCATCAAGAGGCTTTTTAGTTCTTTGCTTTCTGCCATAAGTGTGGTGTCATCTGCATATCTAAGGTTATTGATATTTCTCCTTGCAATCTTGATTCCAGCTTGTGCTTCATCCAGTCTACCATTTCTCATGATGTACTCTGCATATAATTTGAATAAGCAGGGTGACAACATACAGCCTTTACACACACCTTTCCCGATCTGGAACCAGTCTGTTGTTCCATGTCCAGTTCTAACTGTTGCTTCTTGACCTGCATATAGATTTCTCAGGAGGCAGGTCAGGTGGTCTGGTATTCTTATCTCTTGAAGAATTTTCCACAGTTTGTTGTGATCCACATAGTCAAAGGCTTTGATGTAGTCAATAAAGCAGAAGTAAATGTTTTTCTGGAACTCTCTTGCCATTTCAATGACCCAGCAGATGTTGGCAATTTGATCTCTGGTTCCTCTGCCTTTTCTAAATCCAGCTTAAACATCTGAAAGTTCAGGGTTCAACTACTGTTGAAACATTGTTGTTATATAATCCTTAGTACAGAATTTAAGTTGAGTTGTTTTGTCGTGTAATCATCAGCACCAGGCTTAAAGAAAAACGTTTTATGTGACTAAGACTAAGGAATGTAGAGGGAAAAAAGATGTTTGTCCTTTCCTACTCCTTGAGAATTCCAGACCCCTATCTCCTCTTTGAGAGCCCCAGACCCATCTCTCTTCCTTGGGAACCCTGGAATTCTTATCAACCTGCCTAGGAACTGACTCTCAAAAGGACAAAGGAAAGAGGAACAGAAATTAACAGTGAATGGAAACAAAGTCTGTGAACAGTGAACACATTCATTGACTCTCTTGGGTGGCTATGAACCTTTAGTCTGTTTGTCGAAAATTTCAGGATGAAGCAAGAATAGAACTCAAGCAGATCCAAGTCATCCTTGGTTCATGAAACAAACAACCTACATCTGAAGAAAAGCATCATGAATTTAAGCATTCATATATCTCACAGATGAGAACAAATATGAGCTTCTATTCATGTATCCCCACATGTGACAGAAAAATGAATGTCATGAAAGTTAGCAGAGAAAAAAAAATATTTAGAACCCCAAGTACTTCATATCTCACAATTATAGGATACAGAGTATAAAATGCTCACATATATTCATAAGATATATAAATATTTAAAATATATCATCAAATCACAAAATGAGGAACCAAAAAGAGACTATTAAAAAGGAGCAGAAAGAGCTGAAAAAGAACAAAAGTGATTTAGAAATGAAGAACACAGTTCTTAAAGTTACAAAAATAACTCAGAAAATACAATGACAAAATAGTAGCAGTAGAATAGAATACAAGAATGAGGATAGCTTCTGGATAGAAATAGGAAGTAACTACTCTGAGGGACACTTCATTTCCTGGACCCAAAATATTATACATTATCTTATAAAAAGAGTTTTCACCTTTCAGCCCCAGTCACTGAGGCTCAGTCAAGGAGCCGGGAAAATTTCTTAGTAAGGCATTTTCTCCTAAGACAACTCAAGTAGACAACTTTTTGTATCCTTACCCAAGAAGCAGTTTTTCATCTTTAGAATTCTATCTCCATTTCAGAGGAGAGTATTTGCTTTACATTTGCATAACTAAAAGGCTCAGTTAGATAGTTTTCACAGAACAAAGGAGCATTCTGCCTAAAGAAATAAGGCATTGAAGTTTCTGACACTTGAGAGTTAGAAACCACTTGGCTGCTTTTAAGTGTCACTTTCCCTTTCCCCACCCTCGAGTTTATATCTATTGCGGTTTAAAAAATTCTAGAGGCAGGAGCCAGCAGGACACTCCACTAGCCTTGGTTTGTAGCATTGACCACATCAGTTTAGTAATTCCTTGTGCTCAGCTGCGTGAAATCTAGTCAACCAGAAAACTTACATGTAACTGGAAGCTTTTTCCCTCATGGTCTACACTTCATAATTATGAAAGTGGCAAAAAGAGGCAAATCAGGAATTTCTTTGTTTTGAAGGTGTAGTCAGAATAGTTCTCCTTATGGAGTGTTTAATAAGTGCACTGGGAACTGATCACTTGGTCAGATACTTTATCAGCTTAACATTCCCCGCCATTAGTCCAGTGGAGATAATTGTGCTTCCTATAACTTTTTGTATTTACAGCATACCAAAATTGCATTATATCAGTTTTTTTTTTAATCCTCATGAACCACTCTGCTACATGATTTATCATCCCTGTAATATATATAGAAAAGAAAACTAAGACTCAAGCATAGGCTAATACATTTGAGAACCATGACTTGGGTCATCTTATTCTTCCCTCTATAAAATCTGTATAGTTTACATTGGGGGCAGGAGGAAAAGGGGACGGCAGAGGATGAGATGGCTGGATGGCATCACCGACTCGATGGATGTGAGTTTGAGTGAACTCCGGGAGTTGGTGATGGACAGGGAGGCCTGGCGTGTTGCGATTCATGGGGTCGCAAAGAGTCAGACACGACTGAGCGACTGAACTGAACTGAAGTGATACTATATTTTCTTCTTTACTTTTAGTTGTAGTGTTTAAGTAGAATGCATTCTTTTAAATTGTAACTCACATTTTATATAGTGACTCTCAGCTTTCCAGAATCAGTTAAATTTTATGGATAGTGGGATAGTTATGTATAGGGAATCAGAAAATCTGGTGGTTTGTGTAAATCTGCAATTTACCAGCTGTGTGCCATTTAGCCAGTCCTATAATATCATAGGGGTCCAGGTTATTCATATGCATTTGAAGACTTTTTCTATTTGTTTTTAAATAGATGATTGCTAATGGTTCTTGTGGTTAAAATAATTCTATGATATTCGTATACTTTATTTCTAAATACATTACTTTTTCAGTTCAAAACAAGTTGTCTTGATATTGTCTTTACAAAATATAGCAGTTTGTACCAGTTTCTTAGTTCTTCCAAGTTGCTATAACAAACAAACAAACAAAAAAAACATAGGCTGAGTAGCTTAAACAACAAGCATTTATTTCTGACAGTTCTGGAGGCTGAGAAATATAAGATCTGGGGGCTAAAGATACAGTCTCTGGCAAGATCCCCCCTCTTGGTGCATAAATTGCCATTTTCTCACTGTGTCTTTACATGGTAGAAGGGGTAAGGCAGCTCTCTGTCATCTTTTATTAGGGCACTTATCCCATTCATGAAGACCACACCCTCAGGACCTAATCACCTCCAAAGGCCCTACTTCCTATTACCATTACACTGAGAGTTAGGATTTCAATATATGAATTTCAGGGTGGGGGGGACATATACATTCAATCCAGAAAAAGGATTTATTTTTTCCATTTGTTTTTCAATAGATGATTACTAATAGTTCTTCTTGTTAAACAAATTCTATGACATTTATATATTTTATGTCTAAAGAAAAGAAAGCCCATACTTTTATCAGAAGCATAGGCTTTTCCCAAGGGAAAGCTTTGTGATACAGTGGCTGCAGACCTCATTTTGTAAATTTCTTCATCTCCTAAGCAATGTCAATTGCCTCCCTATGACTTCATTATTTTTCCCATGTTTCCCAAGTAGTCATATTAATATTTACACCTGATTGTCCCACGTTGAAGACCTGTGAAAAAATCAAATGAAAACTTTGACAGTAACATTTATTTAGTGTAGAATAAAATATTTTTAATGACTTCACAGAAGTCAGAGATGAAGGAATCCTCTTCTGTTTATTTGCAAGTATGTTCCAAATAATTTCTCCTTATTTCTGATTTGGTGAGAAGTTTTGTATGTGAAATTTCAACTGAGCACAATATGGTACTGTGCAAACATCTTTGACACTGGCATTGAAAAATCAAGATTAGCTTTCAGTGCTCTAAAAGAGCACTCCTATGACTCTGGAAATGTGCCATACAACTTTCTTCAGTGAAATAGATAGGTATCCATTAATTAGACATTATTATTAATGCCATGTTCCGCTGCATGGGGAAAGGCAGAGTACAGAATATAAAGGCAGGAATGATGACTTTGATGATATATGGACAGTTTCATGAATTACTTAAAGCAAATTCCTGCTTCCTATCCTACTACATACAATAATTAAACAATGTTGAATAATTGTGATAAAAGAAATAACACATATTGGGCTGGATTTATTTCTTACTTTAAAAAAAACTTTTGTTATTTTATCCCAGTGGTGAGAAATTACTGGGAGGTTGCAGAAGTTTAAGGAATTACATGAGTTGAAGAGCGTTATAACCTTTCTTTATACTTATTTGATGACCTCCTTCCTCGATTTCTCCAGGGCCCTATTAACGTGTTTCCTAATACTGAACTCTGGCACATGGTAAGATGAAAAAAGGAGAAATTATCTTTAAGTATGATAATCTCAACATCGAAGCATCTTTAACATATGAGGGTGCGTTATGAGTCTATAATGGGAATATTTCTCAAAGTTAGGTGAATTCTGTGGGCTATTTGTAGCTGATTATCAAGTCTTTGGAACACATTTTGAGCAAGCTATTTTAAGTGATCCATACAACAAACTTACACTGCAGTCCTTAATTTGAAGAGAGCTTCCAGAAAATGGATACATTTATGCAAAGTCTGCAGGTATGATTATGATCATACTGACATATCACATATTGTTGTGCTTTATTTCTGCATTAAAGATCAACTATAATTATAAAATCTTTGGTAAAAAGCAATAGATAAAATCCTAATGTTGTTGGAAGTAGTAGACATTCCTTCCAACACTAACACACATCTAGTAAACTAAGTTTTCTAAATGGTACCTGTGCTAGAAGAAATGGATCAATGTATCTACTGCAAGTGACTTTTCCATTTTCATACACATAAAGACATATTTGGCCAATCCAGTAAAATCATGAAAGAAGTTTGTTTGTATGTGATCAAATAGGTTGAGGTCTTCCCTGGTGGTTCTGATGGTCAAGAATCTGCCTGCAATGCAGGAGATCCGGGTTCAATCCCCAGATTGGGAAGATCCCCTGGAGAAGGGCATGGCAACCCACTCCAGTATTCTTCCCTGGACAATCCTTATGGACAGAGAAGCCTGGCAGGCTACAGTCCATGGGGTCACACAGAGTCAGACACAACTGAGAGATTAACACTTTCCCTTTCAAATAGGTTAAATTTTCCAAAACAAATAAGACATCAAATAATTGATTGCTTTAGATATCTTAATAAGAAATGTGGTCAAATTTGCATATTTAGAACATTGCTTCAGTGAAAAGATAATACTGGTTGGGGATTTATGTGAGTGTGCTCAGTCATGTCTAACTTTGAGAGACTATGTACCATACCCACCAGTTTCCTCTATCCCTAGGATTTTTCAGGCAAGAATACTGGAGTGGGTTGCCATTTCCTACTCCAGGGGTCTTCCCCAGCTAGGGATCAAACCTAAGACTTCTGTGTCTTCTGGTTTGGGATTAACAGTCCAAATATTATATTTGTGTGTTAACAGCTTAGGAATTGGAGAAGGCAATGGCACCCCACTCCAGTACTCTTGCCTTGAAAATCCCATGGACAAGGAGCCTGGTAGACTGCAGTCCATGGGGTGGCTGAGGGTCGGACAAGACTGAGCGGCTTCACTTTCACTTTTCACTTTCATGCATTGGGGAAGGAAGTGGCAGCCCACTCCAGTGTTCTTGCCTGGAGAATCCCAGGGACGGGGGAGCCTGGTGGGCTGCCATCTATGGGGTCGCACAGAGTCGGACACGACTGAAGAGACTTAGCGGCAGCGGCAGCAGCAGCAGTTTAGGAATATTTGAAAATGTGTACTTTTTTGCATTTTTTCCTTGTATTTTTATAATAATCCTAATCTGAAAAAAGTATATTTAAATATAATATATAAATAAATATCAGTCAGTTCAGTTCAGTCGCTCAGTCGTGTCCGACTCTTTGCGACCCCATGAATCGCAGCATGCCAGGCCTCCCTGTCCATCACCAACTCCCGGAGTTCACTCAGACTCACGTCCATCGAGTCAGTGATGCCATCCAGCCATCTCATCCTCTGCCGTCCCCTTCTCCTCCTGCCCCCAATCCCTCCTAGCATCAGAGTCTTTTCCAATGAGTCAACTCTTCGCATCAGGTGGCCAAAGTACTGGAATTTCAGCTTTAGCATCATTCCTTCCAAAGAAATCCCAGGGCTGATCTCCTTCAGAATGGACTGGTTGGATCTCCTTGCAGTCCAAGGGGCTCTCAAGAGTCTTCTCCAACACCACAGTTCAAAAGCATCAATTCCCATAAATATATGTGTATATTTATGTTGGAAGCTTTAGAGCAATATAGTCCCTTGAAAGGAAAGTTGAGTATCTTTCAAGAGAGAGAATATGTGCCAGATATGTAATTGTTATTTAATTAAGGATATTTAAAATTGTATATTTGTTTCTCTGTAACCTAACATGTGCATTCTTAGGTCATCTACTTTTGCATGCATTACCCCCACATTTACACTTCAGTACTTTCATTTTTAACATTCTGTGTGAAATTCAATGAAAAAATCTGAATCCCTACTTCTTAAAATAACTCATAATTTATTTATATTATCTATATTATTACCTACATTATTTTGGGCTTCCCTGGTGGCTCTGATGTTAAAGAATCTGCCTGCAATGCAGGAGACCTGGCTTTTATCCCTGGGTCATTAAGATCCCCTGGAGAGGGCATGGCAACCTACTCCAGTATTCTTGCCTGGAGAATTCCATGGACAGAGAAGCCTGGTGGGCTACAGTCTGTGGGGTAGCAAAGAGTTGGACATGACTGAGTGACTAAGCAGTGCACATCTACATTATTTTATGGCAGATTACAGCTTATTAAAAAATATTTTTGTCTCTGAACTAGAGTTTACAGGTTAGGTCTGTTTTGCTGTGGCATGCTCTCTGAAGAATTTCTACCTGAATCAGGAAGCAAGAATCAGTGATAGAGGAATATGAAGTTCTCCTAGCACATGGTACATCCTTCATCATCATAGTTTTTACTGTGATAATCCACTGACCTGCCCTTTGGTCTACTGTTTTTTCACCTATATGTATATTTGAAGGGAAAAGAAGTAGTAAAAATATGATGGTAGCCATTTCATATCTCCATCCCTCAGTTTTAAAGTTTGAAGACTTTTATTGCTATTTCAAAGATGAATTTCTATCATATTTAAGTAAAACTTCTTTTCTTTTTTTTTTCCTGTAAAGCAAGGGATAACTCAGTGACTGTTGGAGTATTAATGAACTCAAAATGCCTGAGGTTTGGGGCTCTTTCTTTTTACATTGTTTGCATATGTAACTAACAAGGTGACTGTTAAGATAAGCAGCATGGAAGGAAAGGAATGAGGCTATAGACTCTACTTCTCATGTGCTGTGCAACTTGTACAACTTATATAGCTTCTCTGATACTTACATCGGTTGAATGGCATGTTGAATGATGGCATTTCCTCAATGTCCAATTTCTTTAAACTTCTATTTCCAACTTTGATGATATAATCTCTCTAAAACCCAGTTAGCCCTATACAGAGAAAGTTTGTGTGTTCCACAGCCTCCATTTTCCTTATGCTGGCTACTTTTAAGGAAAGTGACTAAAATCAGTGATTGATTCAAATTAAACATTAACAATATTGTAAAATAACTAATACCACTTACATAATGATAGCATAGTTGATGAGGGATGTTTGTTCAATAATAGTCACGTTGTGGCTAATCTGAAGCTGCTGCTGCTGCTAAATCACTTCAGTCGTGTCCGACTCTGTGTGACCCCATAGACGGCAGCCCACCAGGCTCCCCCGTCCCTGGGATTCTCCAGGCAAGAACACTGGAGTGGGTTACCATTTCCTTCTCCAATGCATGAAAGTGAAAAAGTGAAAGTGAAGTCGCTCAGTCGTGTCTGACTCTTAGCGACTCCATGGACTGCAGCCCACCAGGCTCCTCCATCCATGGGATTTGAGTACTAGAGTGGGGTGCCATTGCCTTCTCCGCTAAGCTGAAGAAATACTATTAAAACAGAAGTACCTGAGTTTTAAATATGTGTCAGCAAACTATGGTTACTTTATTGGTTAAACATCACTGAGTGTCATTGCTATAAGGTAATAAGTTAATCTCAGGGTACACAACTCTCATATTTCGTTTCCTTGCACAGAAAAGACTTAAGGTCATGATTGCCAATTGAAATTTACAAAAACAAACTGCTGTTTCTCTGCAAAGTTACTTTTACACCTTCTTTGCCAGAAAACGATAGCGTAGGGATAACAAAGACACAGGGATCTGTTAAATTATGCTGATTTTTTTTGTTTGTTTGTTTCATGGAATGAGTATGTATATTTTGAGAACAGAAAACTCACACACAGCATGTAACCTTTTCAACTTTCCACAGATTAAAAAACACACTGCATTGCTTTATTGCATTCTCCTGCAACAAGGGACATATTTCAGCAGAAAAGGGCAAAGCAGGAAATTTACTCATGAAAACCAATTTATATCAGCATATGAATAGTATAACTATCCCTGTAGAATGTCTGGTATTCATCTTGAGAACTCTTGGGAACCTATAAGTAATCCTCAGTGCAACTTCTATTGGGCCCGTGTTTAGGCATAGAAAGCAAATGATGTTGGTCCAGGATTTGTTATTATTATTGCTATTATTTTCTCTCTGGTATGAAGTCAACCAGCGTGGTGGCTGGTGAACTCTTTCAGCATTCTCTCTGCAAAATCAGAGTGTGACAAGGTGTCAGAATTGACGGATCGGTGGTGGAGACTGAGCAGACCTGAATTAATAAAGGTCAAAATTGTCAACAGGAAGAGTGTCCTGTGACATGTGAAGACTTGCTCCTAAACAGCATTTGAGAAGCAAAAAGTAGTTCCAGACCAGAACTCAAGGCACCTAAACAAGCCAGGGATTTCCTGAAAATTGTCTCTGAAATAAAGACCTACTCTAAAATAATTTTAAAACATTCTTCCCCATATCGTCTCTCTGTAACCTTCAATGCTCCAAAGCATCTCAGATCCCGGCGTGACCAAAGGTATTCCAGAGAAGGAAAGTGCAGTTGTGAGCCTGTCCTTGTAGAAGAGTCCACACGTCTGCCTGTAAGTGGAGATGTCCTTGCATTTCCTCAGCATCAGCTCTGCCTTTTTTCTTTTTTCACAACCAATGATGTTTCACAGCAAGTTGTAGAAGCTAAGTGATTTCCCCATGTGACAACAGCCTGGAAAGAGTTATGCAGTCTCCCCTAATTGCCATTTGGTGAAGGTAATTATTTTGTAAGACAGAGCAGTCTGGAGATGCCATCTCAGTGACTTTAAATAAAACTGAGATCCAAAAACTTCTTTATGATTTTCTTTTTCCCTTTCTAGCATATTAAGGTCTCAGGAGACAAAAATGTTAAGGCATGGTATCTCCCCTAAGTTCTCTTTTAAGCTTTTATCTTATATGTAATCATTATCTAACATTAAATGGGTTAAGTGATTTTTTAAATGGCATGAATTGTACTTTCATAAAGCACTTTTTCAAAGTTAGTTTCTTACGGTGAATTCGTATAGTGTTGTGAGTAGCCAGTTACTGTGTGAACTGGTTTAAAAAAACTGAGTAAAATAATTCAACTTTGTTCTTTATAAAATCCCACCCTTATATTCCCAAATAGTTATATATTAAAGAATATGAAATTTTTAATAAAATAAAAAACTATTTTTTTAATACCATAATATAGTGAAAATTATTAGGGCTTCCCTGGTGGCCCAGTTGGTAAAGAATCTGCCTGCAATGTGGGAGACCTGGGATTGATCCTGGGTTGGGAAGATGCCCTGGAGGAGAGCATTGCAATTCACTCCAGTATTCTTGCCTGGAGAATTCTATGGACAGAGGAGCCTGGTGGACAACAACCCATGGGGTTGCAAAGAGTTGGACACGACTGAATGACTAAGCACAACACATGCAAACAACAAAATTGAACAATTAAAGATGAAAATTAGAAATTACAGCAATGTCCTCTTTCTTAAATAAATTTGTTTCCTGGTAAAAAATAATAGATATCAGTGATGAAAATACTGTAAAACTTATGATGAAACACCATTCACAAGTCTATCAATGTTAATATTGGCAAAATACTTCTAGCTTTTTTATTTGCTCACACAAATACGTATGTTTATAGTCCTGTAAATGTGTTCACACTGTGTGTGTGGGTGTAAAACATTAGTTTGCATTTTTAAAGATTACAAATTGCATATTCTAAAGCCTATCTTTATAAAATAAACTATACAATTGCATTTGTCTTCATATTTGTTTTATAAAAGCAGAATTTGCTTATGACTATACAATATTTGGTATTTAATTGTTCAAATCACATATTTGAGAGTACTTTCAAGTTATGCCTGTTTTGCTATTATGTATGTATCTTCTTTTTTACCCTATAGATTCATTTTTATAGGTGAAATGTCAAGGTCTAAGTCACAACATTTCTACAATTTGTGATCAAGACTGACATACACCAGAAAGATTGATTCAAATCACACTGTTCCAGTGGATTTTAATTCTGTTTTGTTGTTTACGTTCATTTATTTTTCTCGTGATTTACTTATTTTTATATCTTACAAGTCATTTATATTTTGTTTATTAATTATTTTACCCAAGTTTCTGTTGATGTATCTACTATTTTCAGAGTAAAGGCTTCATATTATCATTTTCTTTAAGTGTTTTATGAGTATTTTTCTCCACTTTGGCATTTTCATTTTAGTTAGCTTACTTAATTAAAAAAGAATTTAAGCTTTTGAATATTGATGAGTTATTAGTATAAATCTGTTAAGTTTTTTTTATAAGTTCTGCCTGTTTTGATTAGATATAATGTGTGCAAATGTTGCAATATGTGTATACAGAAAAAGATAGCCTTATGGACACAGAATGCCTTTAAATCCCTCTTTCTTCCCTTCTTCAACTTCTTTCTTTTTTTGTTAACCCCCCTCTCTGTTTATGCTCTTATTATCATAGTTTCAAAAATAACTTCCCTGGTGTCTCAGACGGTAAAGCGTCTGCCTACAATGCAGGAGACCCAGGTTTGATCCCTGGGTCTAGAAGATGCCCTGGAGAAGGAAATGGCAACCCATTCCAGTATTCTTGCCTGGAAAATCCCATGAGCAGAGCAGCCTGGTTGGCTACCGTCCATGGGGTCGCACAGAGTCAGACACGACTGAGCGACCTCACCGTCACTGTCACATCATAGTTTCATAAGAAGGCAAAATATAGAGGAAATTGAGGAAACATACAGTTCACATATTTTTTACTGGCCTCATGTTAAAATGGATGTATTACTATAAAATTGAATTGGCCAAACTATAAGGAGGGAACGCAGCCCCACCCATCAGCAGAAAATTGGATTAAAGATTTACTGAGCATGGCCTTGCCCACTAGAGCAAGACCCAGTTTTCCCCACAGCCAGTCCCTCCCATCAGGAAGCTTCCTCAAGCCTCTTATCTTCATCCATCAGAGGGCAGACAGAATGAAAACCACAATCACAGAATACTAACCAAACTGATCACATGGATTACAATCTTGTCTAACTCAAACTATAAGCCATGCCATGTAGGGTCACTCAAGACAGATGGGTCATGGCAGAGAGTACTGACAAAACGTGGTCCACTGGAGAAGAGAATGGCAAACCACTTCAGCATTCTTGCCTTGAGAACCCCATGAACAGAATGAAAAGGCAAAAAGATATGACACTGAAAGTAAACTCCCCAGGTCGTTAGGTTCCCAGTATGCTACTGGAGAAGAGCAGAGAAATAGCTCCAGAGGGAATGAAGTTGAGTTGAGTTCACTCACTCAGTCGTGTCCGACTCTTTGTGACCCCATGAACTGCAGCACACCAGGCCTCCCTGTCCATCACCAACTCCTGGAGTCACACAAACCCATGTCCATTGAGTCGGTGATGCCATCCAACCATCTCATCCTCTGTTGTCCCCTTCACCTCCTGCCCTCAATCTTTCCCTGCATCAGGGTCCTTTCAAATGAGTCAGCTCTTCACATCAGGTAGCCAAAGTATTGGAGTTTCAGCTTCAATATCAGTCCTTCCAAATGAAGAGGCTGAGCCAAAGCAATAACAACACCCAGCTGTGGATGTATCTGGTGGTGAAAGTAAAGTCTGATGCTGTAAAGAACAATATTGCATAGGAACTTGGAATGTCATGTCCCTGAATCAAGGTACATTGGAAGTGGTCAAACAGGAGATGGCAAGAATGAATATCAACATTTTAGAAATCAGTGAACTAAAATGGATGGGAGTGGGTGAATTTAATTCAAATGACCATTATATCTACTACTGTTGGCAAGAATCCCTTAGAAGAAATGGAGTAGCCCTCATAGTCAACAAAAGAGTCCAAAATGCAGTATTTGGGTGCAATCTCAAAAGCAACAGAATGATCTCTATTTGTTTCCAAGGCAAGCCATTCAGTATCACAGTAATCCAAGTCTATGCCCCAACCACTAATGCCGAAGAAGCTGAAGTGGAACAGGTCTATGAAGACCTACAAGACCTTCTAGAACTAACACCAAAAAAAAAAAAAAAAAAGATGTCCTTTTCATCATAGGGGACTAGAATGTAAAAGTAGGAAGTCAAGAGTTATCCGGTTGTCCTTGGAGTACAAAATGAAGCAGAGCAAAGGCTAACAGAGTTTTGCCAAGAGAACACACTGGTCATAGCAAACACCCTCTTCCAACAACACAAGAGATGACTTTACACATGGACATCACCAGATGGTCAATACTGAAGTCAGATTGATTATATTATTTGCAGCTGAAGATGGAGACGCTCTATATAGTCAGCAAAAACAAGACCGAATGCTGACTGTGCCTCAGATCATGAACTCTGTATTGCAAAATTCAGATTTAAAAAGTAGGAGAGTGATTGACAATAGAATGAGTCCTAGTGACTGATATAGTTAGTGTCAATCAAACTGATCAATTACTTGAGTCCTTAGGAAGCAAAGATGAATAAGAAACAGTTTTAAGGACATTGCCCTCTATTGAAGAAATCAAAATAAGAGGTCACAAGAGACACAACTTGCTCAAGTATGCTGATGATCTTCAAGTCTTTAAAGGGTGATGATCTCTGTTCTTTAAGTAAAAATTTTAAAGGACATAAACCAAAACCTCAGTTGTAAAACGGGGCTATGACATCTGTAATGAGACAATACCTTAACTGAATATTCTAGAAGATTCCTGGAAAGGTTTCTTTCTTTTTTTTTTTTTAACTTTACAATATTGTATTGGTTTTGCCATATATCGAAATGAATCCGCCACAGGTATACATGTGTTCCCCATCCTGAACCCTCCTCCCTCCTCCCTCCCCATACCATCCCTCTGGGTCATCCCAGCACACCAGCCCCAAGCATCCAGTATCATGCATCGAATCTGGACTGGCGACTTGTTTCATATATGATATTATATAACTGAGAAGCATGATCCTCTCCATCTTTAACTGAATATCTACAGAAAATTCTTCTTTCTGTACCAAATGACCCAAGGCAAGTGTGTGATAGAAAGTGTGTCTTCTTGAACCTTTAAACCAGCTTTCACCTATACCTTCAAGTGGTTTATCCTTTCTGCATTCTCCTTCTTTTCCTACTGCCAGAATAAGTTGTCATGGAACTCAATTATACTTTTTTCTTATTTCAGATAAATGCCATCAGCTGTTGCAGGAAACTACCTGCCATTAGTAATAACTCATTAGGCTTGACAGTGAAAATTTCTCCTATGTGGCTGGTAGACTGAATACTGATGAATCCATTTGAATCCATTTTTAGCCAGTGGGTAAGCATGAACTGGGCTTCCCCAGTGGCTCAATGATAAAGAATCTGCCTACCAATGCAGGAGACACAAGAGACACAGGTTTGATCCCCAGGTCTGAAAGATCCTCTGGGGAAGGAAATGATAATTTCCTCCAGTATATTTGCCTGGAAAAATCCCATGGACAGAGAAGCCTGGCAGGCTAAAGTCCATGGGGTCACAGAGTAGGACATGACTGAGCATGCATACATGACATGAATTAGGGAAGTAGATAGTTCCTAAGATCAGCCCATGGTGCAACTGTCTTTACTTTTTTATGGGCTAACCTAGCATGAAAATTATTCATTAGCAATGAACATATTTAATTGTTTTTTGAAGTTCATCCCTTTGTACACTTTAAATAGATCATCCTGGCTGGCTACAAACCTGAAATCAAAAAACAGATGCTGCCTCTAATTGGGAGACTCAGGTAGGGAACTTAAAAAACAAACACAATTCTTTTTATGATTTTACGTCAACTTTTGATTGTGTCTGGAACATGATGACATGAATAAGAGAATTAATAAATTGCACACATAAATTAAAAAATAATGGATGAATGACTTAAAAAGTACACTTTCTTGTCCATGTTTATGACTAAAAGAAAGACAAGAAAGGTGATGATATATTTAAAAGGAGGAATGAATCATGACTAGCAAACAATTGCAGAAATAAACTGGAATCTCAGACTTCCACTTATTTGAGGCATAGTGAAATGTCAGTGAAAAATTATGATTCATTTGCTTCCCCCATCAGGAAAGAAGGAAGGAAAATCAGAAAGAAGGAAGAGAGGAAAAGAAGAAGGGAGAGAGGAAGGAATGAAGAATTCATAAGGATTGAAAAAGGCTGTAAGATTCTGAAAGTTACACAAGTAGAAATATAAATATAGAGAAGGTTCTTGTAAACTCATGCAATATTCAGTATATTAAAATGGTTTACATATTTTGCTGACAGACATTTAAACTATTGTCAAATTGTTGTACGGATATTTGATCTTCAAGTCCCCAACCTTGACATGGCTTAAATGGATAGAATTTAAACTTCCTTTGGCTTACTCATAGTGCTTATGCAGTAATTTAAAAAGGTCATCAGTTTCTGTTCTGATGTCAGACAGACTTCTTAAACAAGCTATCTTTAAAGGTATTATTATTTTTCCACTATACTAATTAACAAAAAACAAACCACAGTTTGCAAACAGCAAAATCTTTTAAAAAAGATTCCATTTTATGAATGGAGGAAATTAATGTAATCAAATTTTATGCTCAAATATTTTGGAGTAAAATTTTAACTTGACAGAAAATTTTCGACATACTTAAAAGTATAGTAGTGATGAATATAGCAATAATCTATGTGATGTGAAAATCTGTAGGTAAATGAAATTTTGTCCGCATGTATCAGAGTTTTCTGCTCTATTGGTAGAAAAAAACAAAAAGTAAAAAACACAACTTCTTTTTAACATTGGGGAAAAGATCTAATAATAGATGAAAAATCTAGTCAACCAAACCCCAAATTTATGATTTGAAGCAAGCAACAGAAGTTGTGATACTTAGACCCAGAAGACTGATGGTAAAGCATCTTTTGTTAGCTTCAGGCTTGCATAAATGGCAGCTGATCAGCATGCTATGAACTTGAAGAAGGAAATGAATATAAGCAAGATCAACAAATTTGAGGAAGTTGAATTCCTCAAGCTGAAGAACTAAAGATACAGAATATTTCAATAGGTTTTCAAGTAAATGTAAGGTTATGTAGCAAAAAGTAAAACCTTTTTTTTTTTTACTCATTTGGGTAAAAAAGAAAGAGCAGAAATTATAAAAAGTAGAATTTCAATTAGATAAGGAACAAATGTCCAGAGTAGCTGTTACATGTACCTTTCACTTAGCATTTATTGATATGTAAGACCTGAGTTGTTAATTTTACTGTTAAGTGACATGTTTCAGTATCTCAATTAGGTTTTAAGCTCTGTGAGGCTTGAGATGTTTGTGTGCACATTTCAGGGACAGGGCAGGATAGTGGATAGATGTATCATGATTATAAAATATGTTAAGTAGAAATAACTTTTTATGTTGGCATTGAGCAATTTCAAGATTCAAAACTTTTCTGGTTTTGGATATATTTTAGATTTCCTTTTTGCTTGGGGTGATTTTAACCTTGTAAAATATCACCAAAATAGTACAAAAAATATCTGTAAACCTTTCATTTAAATTTGCCTATTCTTAATATTTTATTTCATTTGCTTAATCATTTATATTCTCTCATTCCCTCTTTATATATATATATATGTGTATATATAGACGGATATAGATAAATTTCATATATCATGGCCTTGATTCATAAATTGATTTTATAAATTCTTCATAAATTCATAAATTCTTCAGTGTAAGATTTCCAAAGAATGGGATATTCTCTTTTATAGCCACATTATTGTTGACAACTTCATAAATTTACATATATACAATATTTTTGTCTAAACTACCATCCACCTTCAATTTGGTCAGTGATCTAATAACATCCTTTATAGCATTTTTTTTTTTTCCTCTATGGGTACAAAATCGAATTTAGGATCTGATATTACATTTACTAGTCACATCTTTTTAGTCCCCTAATCTGGATCTTTTACATATCCTTTCTTTGTCTTTAATGACTTTTGCATTTTTGAAAACAAAATCCTCCCCCTTTTAAAAAAATAGAATATTTCTCATTGCATGTTGGTTTGATATTTGCTTGTTGACTAGACTGTGCTTATGCATTCTCACTGCTGTGCTACTGAGTAGACAGATCTTGCGCTTCATCTGGAGCCATACAATGTCCATCTGTCCTCATGAACGGTGTTAAGTTTAACATCTGTTCGAGGCATTGCCCATTTCTTTCTTTGTTGTATAATTATTGTTTTTCTTTTCTTTTCTTTCACTTTTCTTCTCTTCTTTGTCCTTTCGATTATAAACAAAACTACTGAAAAGTATTTAGGATTTATTTGCATTCTGCCATTCCATCCTAAAGCCTACTCTGCCCAAGACTAAGGGTCTGTAGCTAAATGCTCTCTTCACAAGTAGTTAGATGGGTTCTTTCTTTTTTCTCCTTCCAGTGTAATTGTGATGTTCACTTGGCATATGATTAGGCTCATTTGTTTCAGTTTGCTTGCAGTTTTTTTTTTTCTCTTCCCATTCATATTAACTAATATTTTAAAATATGTAGGATATTAACATGCTTCAAATGTCAGAACTACTCATAACAGTATACTCAAAGAAATATCATTCTTTCTCTTTTCCTTTCCTCCACTTCACCCTGGGTAGTTAAACAACTTCATTTTTTCAGGTTTATGCTTCTTGTGTTGTTTGAAGTGATAAGGAAGTGAATGCATTTTCTTATTTTCTATTCTTTTTTATACAATATGTAGCCTTACATGTACATTATTTTACACTCTGCAGTTTCACTTAACAGTTATTTAGTCGCTAAGTTGTGTCTGATTCTTTTGCAACCCCATGGACTGTAGCCTGCCAGGCTCCTCTGTCCATGAGATTTTACAGTTAAGAATATCAGAATGGGTTGCCATTTCCTTCTCCAGGGGATTTTCCCAATCCAGGGACAGAACCCATGTCTTCTGTATTGATAGGCAGATTGTTTACCACTGAACCACCAGAGAAGCCCATTTTATAATGTTTATGATGTTGCATTACACTTTGCCATTTCACTTAACAACATGTTTTGTTACTAAGGTCCTCCCTCATTCTTTTTTATAGCAGCATAGCACTCCGCTAAATTTATACACTCTCCTAAAAATGCTTGGGTAAGTTTCCAGTTTTTGCAACTACAAATAATGCTTCAATGATTCATTTTATTCATATGCATGTTGTTACTGCTTTTTTATGTTTTTTATTTATATCTTCAGGTTGAATTCCTGGAAGTAGGACTATTGGATTGAGGGACAAATATAATGTAGTTTGATAAAATATCTTCAAATTCCTCTCCATAAGTGTTATACCATTTTACATTCCCACCAGTACTCTCAAAGCCTGCTTCTCCACAGGCTATCCAGCACAGTGGGAATTGTCAAGCTTTTGAATTTTTGCCAGCCTTATAGTTTAGAAATGGTACTGCAGAGTAGTTTTAATTCTACATTCCTTACCATGAATGGAGATTAATATATTTTAATATGTTTATAGAACCTCTTTATATCTCTCTGTATGAATTGTCTATGCAGGACATGTCATTAAAAATAACATATTATTGAAGTGAGAGTGTGTCATCCTAACTCAACAACAGATGCAAAAAATAAGTAAACAATTAATAAACAAGAGGCCAGAAATCAGGAGGTCAACAAGATCTCCTTCCTTCGAAGACTCTAAGGAGATTCTATTTTTTCTCACTTCCAGCTTCTGGTGGTTGCTAATATGATCATTGGCTTTAGACCGCATCACTCCAGTTCTGCCTCCATCTCAAATTGTCTATTCCTCTTCTGTATGTCTGTCTTATCTCCCTTGCCTCTCTCCTAGAATGACACTCATGAAAACATTTAGGGCCCACCTGTAAAATCCAGGATAATCATCTCCTCTCAAAATCCTAAATTTCACTGCATCTTTTGCTATATAAGATAATACTTACTACATATGGTAATATTCACATTTCCAAGGATTAGGACATAAGCATGTTTTGGGTAACACCATTAAACCTAATACATATGGATAATCCTAAATAATATAAAGAAGGAGAAGAGATTCTTGATATCATATAGGCTCTGAGTTTTGGGAGGGAAAGAGCTTCCCTGGTAGTTCAGTGGTAAAGAATTCATCTGCCAATGCAGAAAATGTGGGTTCGATCCCTGGGTCAGGAAGATTCCCTGGAGGAAGAATGGCAACCCACTCAAATATTCTTGATGGAAAAATTCCATGGACAGAGGAGTCTGGCAGACTGTAGTCCACGGAGTCGCAAAGGGTCAGACACAGCTGAGTGACCGAGCATGTTTGTGCTCAGCACACATTTGGAGGGAAGGAATTGTGGGAAGCACAGCACAGTTACCCTGTTGCGCGTCACCCTCACCATTGTCTGAAAGAGAAGAGTACTTAAAGACTACCAGAGAATCCGGCTGAACGAGATTTAGTAATTGTGCTTTAACTGGCTTAATCTTTTTGTTGTAATGTGCCCTAGTAGCAGTAACTGCATTATAAATTTATAAAAAAAAAATAGAAGAACCCATCTGAGGATGTCTGGATTATCCAGTAAACACTTTTGAAAAAGAGGAACAAGGCACTTTAAAAACTTTAAGCTTCTAATGAGCTTAATTTGTGACCTTGACGACAATAGCAAAACATGCGCTTGTAAAGCTTTCTAGAAGGGTGAGATCACAGTACTTCAGGCTTGATGACTCAACTGAAGACACAATTCAGAAATGATGTCATCAAAACTGAATGTGTATTTGAGCCACCTTATACTTATTGCCGTTGTTCTACACAGTTGATCTTAAACAAAAGTCTACCTTTAAATGTCATTGTAAAGGAGAAATGTCATTTCTTCTTTGTTTGGAGATCAGGTCATATGATTGGTAAATATTATCGCCTTGAATATTTTCATAATACCTGTCCATCAGAAGGTTTTGCCTAGTACTATATATTGTGATTTCAACAAGATGTTATTAGCCATATAGAGATTCTTATTACATTTTACAGTTACAGTATATCCTATGGGCATTTGGGATAAATTGATGAATCATAGCATCTTCAAGTTGGCAGAGAATTTAGAAATAAGCGAATACAACCACTCATTTGATTTGATGCTTGGATAGTTTCCCCTACAGACACTGCAAAGAGGACATCTAGGTATTGCTGGCATAGTTCCAGTTTCAGGGAACTTACTACCTTTCAGAAGAACCCATTTCATTTTAATGGTCCTACATTAAGAAAAAGTCATCCTACATGAAACATTAAGTTAAATGTTTCTTTACGTTCTTTGCAGACAGATCATTTACTTTTCCTAGTCATTTCTTTCCCAAGCTGATAATTGAGGGGTTTCTGTAGTTCCTAGTGCATTATCATTTCAGATCTTGTCTAAATCTATGGATATTGCCATCGCCAATAAGTAACATTGACTGCAACAATTTGTGTTTCCTTTTTAGGTGCAAGTTGAAAGAAACTATAAAATCAAAGAGTGGGAGGGATTTATGGGTTGTGGACTTTGGCTGGTGCTTTGGGCTTGAAAGGTCTACAGACTTCCTTCAGATCTTGGACTATTGGTATGTATTCTGCTTAAGTCAAACAATGACTCTGTGATATTGAGACTATGAATATTCAGAGGTGTCTCTTGCAAACAAAGCTTAGAAATGTAGCCAACCTTCAAAAAAAAAAAAAAAAAAAGAAGTATCTGTAGAGTTTTAAAATGTTCATAAAGTTTATCTTTCATTTCTCTTTTTCTTTCTCTTTCTCAGTATCCATCTTATTTCTTATTTCCTCTACAGACCTGGTTTGGTTTTTCCTTTTTCTCTCTCTGCAGACTGGCTTGTAAAATATTCCTGGCTATCACTTTTACACGTTTGCTTTAAGATTTTCTCACACCAACCGATTGTCGTTAGTTTCAATTCCAAATCTAAGAAGAGATCGGCCACCTGTCCCAACACAGGTTAGTGCAAGTATTCTCCCCCCATAAGCAGTTGGAGCTGAGAGTCTAGAGACATGCCTGGAAGCTCACTCCTAGATCAGAATCAGACCATTTCAGGAGAAAGTAGATGGCTCCAGACCAGGACAGGGCATCTTCCAAATTTCTGCAACAACTTAGGGGACAACTTAAAGCTTCCTGGAATTTGAGAAAACAAATTTCTATAGGAGGTAACCATGTTAGAGACATACAAAAGCAACACCTGGGTTGTTTAAGGCTTCTTTTAAGCTCTTAAAAATATGAAAACTAATGTTTAAATTTCTTTTCTTAAATTTCTGTTGTTGTTGTTTAGTCTCTAAGTCATGTCTGACTTTTTGCAACCCCATGGCCTCTAGTCCACCAGGCTTCTCTGTCCATAGGATCTCCCATGCAAAAATACTGGAGTGGGTAGCCATTTCCTTCTCCAGGAAATCTTCCCTACCCAGGGACTGAACCTTTGTCTCCTGCATTGCAAGTGGGTTCTTTACCATTGAGCTACCAGGGAAGTCCTTTCTTGTCTGTATCAGTTTACAAAAGGATTCAGAAGAGACCAAGTTTCCAAAAATAAATTGTACAGATACTTTTATGACTCCAGTTTGGGGAACTTAGTAAAGGAAGGAACCTTAACACATACATGTCAATATTTTCCAGAGTGGACTTGTGCTGTTGGTAATTGGGTCACATTTTCATTCCTGTATTTATCATATTTCACTAAATTTCAGGCCTTTTTAAATATTTGCTGTTAAGTTATATCTGAACCTACCTGTACTTACTCCACATTCCTTTGTACAGGGCTTGACATTTATCCTTACTGAATTTTTGACTTGGCTCAGCATTCCAGTTTAACACGACTTTTCTGGATTCTGTTTCAGAAATCCAGTATGGTGGTTATCCCTTCAGCTTCTTGTCAACCGAATATGTGATTACATGCCATCAGGTAGTGATGGGGCATTGAAAATAAGGTAGCAACTGTAGTAAAATGAGCATTTGACAGGATTTTAGAAATCTGTATTCTGATTTCAACTATGCCATCTTGTATGCATTTGGATAAGCCATTTAATCGCATTATGTCTTGTTCTATCATACATAAATAGGGTAGTGATCAATTTAGTAATTATAAATGGAAATAGCAGCTAAGAAGTGAGCAACTGCTTAAAGTTCCTTGTAAACTAGTCTAACATCATTGAACATCTCTAGTCTTATGTATCAGGAAGTGCCAGATGGGATGAATTGCTACAGTTCTCGCCCTGGGGCAGCCTCATCTGAAGGGCCAGTTGAATTTTTCTTTGCAGCTTAAAGAGGATATGAAGTTGCAGCTGTGGATCACACCTTCCCTGGAAAGGCAATTTCTTCTGTACCTAGCATCAAATGTATTTCAAGTGTCAGATGGTGCCTTTAAGGCACTAGTCAGTACATGCATCAAGCCTGTTAAAAGTGATGCCAGTTAAAGGAATTACATTACTTTGATTCTGAGACAGCTCTACTGATTGCACAGTGGCTTCTATCGTGGATGCATGCTGTTTTAACTTGTGCAGCAACCCAGTGTCCTTCTTTATTTTTTATTAACAGCACCCTTGTTTCCCTTTAGGTAGCCACTGCTTTTCAGTCTCATTCCGTGATTCCATATAGGACTGAACCACTGTCCCAAAGGTAGACATGACACACTAGACCGAATGTGGACACACCCTCACTGACCACAGCAAGAAAGGCAGAGACAAGCATACAGATCAGGCTAGTTCAATCAGACTTCTTCTCCAGATAATTTCAATACTGAGTACAAAGACAAAGGCATAAATGATTGATAGCTAGCCATTAGTTCTTGCATTATCTCCTCCAAACTGTTCTTCTCAAGGCCTAGATATTCAACTTTTCTCTTAAAACCTCCAAGCCTCTTCACACATTTCCAATAATGTTTTGCTTAAGCAGGCCTCTGTTGGTTTTTGTTAAAACCAACAATGTCTAAAACTGATGTATTCCATGATTTTGGGAAATGAAGAAATAAGCATAAGAATCAAGAAACTGTAACACCTAGATGGCCTACGGGACTCTTGCTGAGAGTTCTTGTGACTTCTGTGCTTTTCCCATTTATGCCAGGAATACCAAACCTCTCTGCTCTCATGGTTCCTTGCCAGGGCTAGTCACAGAAACCAGTCATGTCACTCACTCTGTATCCATCTACACCACACTCCCGCACATCCATTATCAGTCCACTTTAGGCTTTCTTCTCAGCCCTGGTTTAGACTTGACTTGATTTCCTTGATCCTAGCTTAGTACCTGCTTCCTTTTGTTACCAAAAGTGGACTTTGCTTACCACTCAGAAGACAATCAGAGAAGGCAATGATAACCCACTCCAGTACTCTTGCCTGGAAAATCCCATGGACGGAGGAGCCTGATAGGCTGCAGTCCATGGGGCCGCTAAGAGTCGGACACGACTGAGCGACTTCCCTTTCACTTTTCACTTTCATGCATTGGAGGAGGAAATGGCAACCCACTCCAGTGTTCTTGCATGGAGAATCCCAGGGATGGCAGGGCCTGGTGGGCTGCCGTCTATGGGGTCACACAGATTTGGACATGACTGAAGCAACTTAGCAGCAGCAGCAGCAGAAGACAATAGGTGAGAAGCAAGCCTGGTGGAAAGGATAGTTTGATTTATTTAGAAGGTTGGCAACCTGGTGGGGAGAGTGGGGAAGGGTAGACTCTTGTCCAAAGGCCAACTCCCCTACTGACAGTCATTGGGTAAGGACTTTCATATGTGGAGGAAGGGGGCTACAAGCAGAAACAGCACAGTCAGTCAGCTCTGACAGTCATCGTGAAATTGGTCATGTGGTGGTCTGATCAGCAGCATCTTGATTGTTTTACTTTTGGTCTTTAGTCCCAGGGTTGGTTTCTTCCCATTTCTTTGAGGCCAGTTCTCAGAATTGTGGCAGCTTGTGTCATGACTATAGTCGGGTCATCATGTCGTTAACTTCTTCCACTTGGTGGGGGTTTCAGTGTCTATAGTCAGCTCAAAGGATGTGTCTCAGAATATTGCCTATAGTCCTGGAAGAGGAACTAAAGGTGCTTGTATTTGTTTAATGATTGAACTATTATTATTTTTTCTATTCAACTGCTTTCCTTCTGCATTTTACCCTTCCTCTGATTAAGCTTATTCTTGCCTAAAGTTTTTGCACAGACTGAAGGCAGGTGGAAGAAGTGGTGGAAGGGGGGGAAAGGACCATAGGGCCCTGCTCTGTTTCACTTTGATCAAATTCCTTCCAAATCTCAAACTCATTATCAAAATAAAATTTGATGTTTACTCTGTCCATCTATGAGTGTTCCTAATATAAACATATTTAGTATTTCGACTTCCCTGGTGGCTCAGACAGTAAAGAATCCATCTGTAATATAGGATACCTGTGTTTGATCTCTGGGTCAGGAAGATCCCCTAGAGAAGGGAATGGCAAACCACTCTAGTATTCTTGCCTGGAGAATTCCATGTACAGAGGAGCCTTTGCGACTACAGTCCATGGAGTTGCAAATAGCTGGACATGACTGAGCAACTCACACGCTTTCATTTAGCATTTGTTAGAGAAATTTGATCACAGAAAAAAAAATTCTTAATGTAACTATAGCAAAAGTCTTCTTAACATTTCCTGGCCATATATGGCATTGAGATGTACATTAGCTATCCATTGCTATGTAATATTACCCCCAAACTCATTGGCTTGGAACAATAGCACATCATTTTATAGTTTCTGTAGATGTGGAATACGGCTAGGGCTTAGCTGGTCCTTTGATTCAGAATCTCTCAAAGGCTATAGTCAAAATGTCTGCAATATCTGTGGTCTCATTTCAAGGCTCAACTGGGGAAGGGTCTACTTCCAAAGTCACTTATGTGATTGTCTGCATGATTCAGTTTCTCAAGGAAATTTAAACAGAGAGCCGAGATTCTCACTGACTATTGACTGGAGGCTGCCCTCAGTATATTGACTCTAGTTTACCTCTCCATATCACATTTGCCTTCATCCAAGTAGGCACGCAAGAGGGAGGGAAAAGCAGAGGGTGGGAGAGACAGAGAATGAGCAAAATCAAAGTTACTGTCTTTTATGAGTTAATCTTGGAAGGGATATCCCATCACATTTTGCATACTCTACTGGTTAGAAAGCAAGTCAAGTAGCCTGGCCCACATTCAAGAAGAAATGATTTCACAGGGGTATGAATACCTGGGGTCGGTCAGAGTATGCTTTCTACAGTAGACTTGACCATATTTTGTTCACTTCTCAATATCATACAGTAGTTTAACCATCAAATTACCTTACAGTGACACTGATAAGACAGGAAACAACATAGCATTCACTTTCCCATTCCCTCACTATTCTATTTTCTACAATGGCATCTTTATGCTTGTTGAGAGAAACTTCATGTACATTTCTTATTGAAATCACCTCATTGTCAATTTAGTTTCACAGCATTGTGTTCCTTTAAACAGTGCAACATACTGCAGTAATCATGATACTATGTGCTTTAGACATGCTAGAGATGAGATTTCTATTTGGTGATGGTGCAATATTGTAAAAGGTTCACACTGACAATCAGCTGATCAGTCATTGTCCCCTATTAAGATGCAAAAGCATTTAACTTGATTCTATTGGGATGTCAGTGACTCTAGGGCTCACAGTTTGCTAAGCAGTTGAACATACAGAAGAATTTCTACATTTTTCCCCATGTACTATATAACCAGTCTTTTTTTTCCTAGCATAATTTTGAGGATATTATCTTAATACAACAGTTCTCAGTTCCTCTTAAATCCAATTTTTATATTTCTGATTGCAGAAAGTTGATTGATGGGTGGCATGACCATGAGTGCTTCCTGAATCTTTGTTTGTCTCGTCATGTGTAAATCTAAGAATTTTATGTTTTGGCAGTTTTTTATATCTAATTACACTTGTCATTGTTATCATCAGTGGCCCAGTATACAAATAAGTATTTCACATGTACTATACTTTTATAATGATGGAAATAGAAAAGAAAGCTTAAAATTTGAATCAATATTCAACTGAGTCATATATAGAATATAAGCATGGAAATAGTGGTGTGACAGAAAAGAGAATGGGCATTCTAATTATTCCAACTTTTTAGTTCAAAGAAACACATATATAGAAGTGATCTAGAAGATACGGTATATATCTTCCATTCTATCTAAAATTCTCATACTATAATGATGTGAGTTATAAAGCCAGGCTATTTTAGAAGAGTTTCTGACATATGTGTTGTAATTAATGTTTTTATTAATTCATACTTGTACTCATTCACTCTTTTAATACACAGTTGTAGCCTCTATACTCTGTAACAGATACTACACTCAATGCTAATGAGCAAGAGTAACAATAGTCCTTGTACATCAGAAATCCAGTTTATTTAGATAACATAGATGTAAATAAACATTTATATTATTTTACATGAAATAGTAATAACAGAAGAATATAAATGGTATGGAAATTGTGTGGTGCACAAGTTCTTAAACTTGTGTATTTCATTAAACACAAAAAGTGTAAAACAATTTTTATGTGGGACTCAAATAGACTTATTTTGCTAACTGTATGCTTAGAAAACTAGAATATATTATCACAATCAAATCATAAAATGGAGGTCATTTTTAAGACTGAAAATATAAGAAGGATGTAACCTTAGGTTAAAACGTATTTCATGCAAAGAGAAGCAAATATATTTGTTTTCTATTTCTCCTAGCAACAAAATGAGTTACTTATTTCTGCTTAACAAATTACTTCAAAACCTAGAGGCTTAAACAACTAAGATGTATTAATATTCTCCCACAGTTTCTGTAGGTCAGGAACCTTGATGCAGCCTAACTGGGAACCTCAGGTTCTGGGTTTGCTCAAGGCTGCGATGGAGGTATCTTTAGGTTGTAGTCAGTTCAAGGCCCTCCTAGAGGAAGATTTGCTTCTAAGCCCCTCTTGTGATGGCTGGTAGGTCTGGTCCACTGGTTGTCTGTAGACTACACTTCTTTCCTCCCCATTGGTACTTCCACCTACTGTAAATTGCAACATGGCAGCTGGTTTTCCTCAGAGTGAGGGAACAAGAAGTGTGTCAAGTGGAAGCCATTTTCTCTCATAGCCTAATCTCAAAAGTGGCAACCCAGTGCTTTTTCTGTATATTTGTTTGTTTTTGTGTATCCTACTCATTGAAAGTGAGATATTGGGTGTTCCAGCCCACACTCAAGGGAATGAGTGTCAGAAAGTGGAGATCTATGGGCCATCTTAGAGGCTGCCTATCACAGAAACCGCATATCAGTCTTTTTATGTTGCATTATACCGCGTGTTGAATCTCAGAGATAACAAAAGGAGAAAAAAGAAAGAAAAGCAACCACACATAATGCTTAACAGTGTAATCTCACTTTTTATAAAAGGGATTGTTAGAGCATCAGTTCCTAGTGGCTCAGACGGGTAAAGCATCTGCTTGCAGTGTGGGAGACCTGGGTTCAATCCCTGGGTCAGGAAGATCCCCTGGAGAAAGAAATGGCAACCCACTCCAGTACTCTTTCCTGGGAAATTCCATGGATGGAGGAGCATGGTAGGCTACAGTCCTCGAGATCACAAAGAGTCAGACACAACTGAACAACTTCACAAAAAAAAAAAAAAAAAAAAAAGAGTGTCAGTTAGAAAATATGAGCAAAATCTACCAGATAATAGAATGGTATGAGGTACAAGTTGAGATAGGGAGAAGGGGTAGATACAGAGTCTGAGCAAATAGTCCTGTACCAGTGCTGCAGACACTAACATGCCATGCTGAGGATCCAGGCTTCAGTTTACAAGAAATATTTCAGAAGACCCTAGGGTGTTTAGTTTTCTTGTCATCTCTGTATGTTAGTCCCTCAGTAGTGTCCAACTCTTTGTGACCCCATGGACTGTAGCCTGCCAGACTCCTCTGTCCATTAAATTCTCTAAGTATGAATACTGGGGTGAGTAATCATTCCCTGCTCCAAGGGATCTTCCTGACCCAGGGGTCGAGCCCAGGCCTCCTAATTACAGGAAAATTATTTACCATCTGAGCCATGAATATAAATTTGTAAAATTATTGGATAATAGAAGTTGCTTTCATAAAATAGCATCAGTAGAATTGTTTAGAAGTTGTATATATATATATATATCACTAGATGCTAGATTCCTTTAAAGACTGTATAATTTAAAATTAATTTTCTAAGTAAAAATAGGAACAATTCAGGGCTCTTTTATAATTTTGGGGAGAAAAGCAAGCATGTATTTTTAAAAGCATGTTGTCATAATATATTAATAAAAAAAGGTTTGAGAGGAAAGAGGTGAAACACATATTAAAACAAGCTTAACCTCCTATCATTAGCAGAATTGATCTCCACCTTCTCCATTATAAGAATTTTTGATAAGAAGTCTTGGCAGCAATCAGTAAAAGTTCATTCTCTGCAAAGGTGTTGTCACACATTGTTCTAATGGTGTTTGTATTGAAGGGCAATAAGTATCAGTGAAGTGTCACTCTTTAAAATGCCTGAGAAACTCCACTCAGCTCCAGCGGTGATTTTTTTAATATGGCTTCTTCAATGACTCCATAAAATGTATATGTGAATAATGTCTCATCAATGTGTGAGCATGCATGTCCACACACACACATACATGTACATGTACATATCCACATGTATACATTGGGGGATATACAACTCCATAAAGTATAATTTTAGAATACAGCCTAACTGGGAAGGGAAATTCTGCCTGGCAAAATGCTAAATTGCATTTTGCTATAAATATGGTCATATCACCTTCAAATGAATGCCAGGGGCACTTTTCAATATGCTTCCTGTATGCAATATAAAACCTTTTGGCAGACAGTTTAAATATTAATCCAAATGTATAAGCGTTTCCATTTAAATTTTTAATGTTTTCATCATATAACTAGTTTACTTTGTTTCACATTTTGAAGGCCCAAAAATAAGATACCATTTCTTTGTAAACTCTAGATTATCAGGTATCATTCCGTCTGCCCTGCGAACTCTTAGCCCTAAAAAAAGTCAACTTTTCTGGGAGTATAGTCAATCCAGATGATCAACCCTCCTGGTTATAGTTGCCTGTTAATATGAAAACTAGAAAATACAATATCTCTACTGGTTGATTCTATTTTCTGCCATTGTTACTCCTGTCCCTACCTTGTAGACATCCTTGTAGAAAATCCATGGTTCCTAATTGTTTAAAGAGGATTGTGGGAATGTTTTGAGTTACACTGCTCCTTCTAAACTCTCATAGTCTCTCTGGGACAGAGGAAGATGAGGTCATCTCTCTTTCTCTCTTTCCATGAAGTTTAGTCAGTCCAAATCTGGGCTCTCTTTGTAACATGCCAAACATATATTCTTAGATTTCTTCCAACAGTATATACATAATGCAAAGGTAGTATTGCAACTCACTATTGCTGGAACCAGGCTCCATCTTGCTTTTCCAGCATACAAGTTGTAAACTCAAAGGCCCACAAATATAATATGGATACATGACACCCAGTGTTCATTGCAGCACTGTTTACAATAGCCAAGCCATGGAAGCAGCATAAATGTCCATTAACAGAGGAATGGATAAAGAAGATGTGGTCCATATATACAATGAATATTACTCAGCCATAAAAAGGTTGAAATAATACCATTTTCAGCAACATGGTTCGATTTGCAGGACATTATGCTAACAGAGAAGGCAATGGCACCCCACTCCAGTACTCTTGCCTGGAAAATCCCATGGACGGAGGAGCCTGGAAGGCTGCAGTCCATGGGGTCGCTGAGGGTTGGACACAACTGAGCGACTTCACTTTTCACTTTCATGCATTGGAGAAGGAAATGGCAACCCACTCCAGTGTTCTTGCCTGGAGAATCCCAGGGACAGGGGAGCCTGGTGGGCTGCCGTCTATGGGGTTGCACAGAGTCGGACACGACTGAAGCGACTTAGCAGCATGCTAAGTGAAATAAGAGAAAGACAGATGCTATATGACATCACTTATATGTACAGTGTATAAAAAGTATAAACGAATTTATTTACAAAACAGAAATAGAGTCACAGATGTAGGAAACAATGGTTATCAGCAGGGGAAGGAGAGGAAGGACGAATTAGGAAATTATGACTGACATATATATGGTACCATATGAAAAATAGATAATGAATAAGGACTTGCTATATAGCTCAGGGAACTCTATTCAATGACTTAAAGAATCATTACAGAATGAGAATCTGAAAAAAAGTGGTTATATGCATAACTGATTCACTTTGCTATATAGAGTAGAAGCAAATGCAGGGCTTCCCAGGTGTCTCAGTAGGTAAAGAATCCTCCTGAAATGCAGAAGACTACCTGCAAGGCAGGAGATCCAGGTTTGATCCCTGGGTGGGGAAGATCTCCTGGAAAAGGAAATGATAACCCACTCCAGGATTCTTGCTTGGAAAATCCCATGGACAGAGTAGCCTGGTGGGCTACAATCCATGGGGTCACAAAAGAGTCGGACAGGACGAGTGACTAAACCACTACCAAGATAACCTTTAGAATCCTGGATGGTCTGCCATTCCACAATCATAAACACACCACTTTTGGCTTCCCTTGTAGCTCAGTTGGTAAATAATCTGCCTGCAAGGCAGGAGACCCAGGTTTGATCCCTGGGTGTGGAAGATCCTCTGGAGAAAGAAGTGGCAACCCACTCCAGTACTCTTGCCTGGAGAATCCCATGGACAGAGGAGCCTGGTGGGCTACAGTCCTTGGGATCACGAAGAGTCGGACATGACTGAGTGACTGAACCACTGAGAAACTAATGCAACGCTGTAAGCCAGGAGGGGTCTGTGATGAATTGAAGAACACTTGACCCAACCTCGATCATTGCTATTGTATAAGAATAAGGGTACAAGTATGCCATTATTTTTTTTTTAAAGAAGAACCAGACATCCTGATTTTTGTGTGAACCCTTATTTCTTAAATGTTGAGAGCTAACTTATATATTAAGTAACTATGTAGGAGTAAACTAAAACATATCTCTCATAGAAATATGACCAATATATTTTAAAAATCTATAGTTGACTTCAGATAGAATCTACCTATTTTGAAGGTGAACCTTAAGAAAAAAAAGTCAGTTTTTCTATTATTTTGCTCTTAAAGGTCTCCTTGACTTTTACACAAATTGATCATATTTTCTCCCAACAATTTTATATCCCAGTAGGGTTATGGATAGGGGAAGTCACTGTCAAACATTGTTATATCCTCTCCTTTGAAAAATGGATTTCTATCCAATTGGCATTTTACAGAATGTTTTTTCTACCTTTACTTATAGAAGTAACTCACAATTTCTGTCTCACAGAGTGCCCTGTTAGAATAACTTCATTAGAAAATGCATTAAATAATCAAACATAAAATCAGAGAGAGTCATATTTGAGATGAACAGAAATGTTTTGTCATCAAGACAGATGTCTGAGACATTTTTGCTAATAGAGACCACTAGACATACACCCTTACAAAGAGTATGTATGCCCTACTGTGCAAACCAGAAATAGAAGTTGTTGTAGATCATGACCTATTTCCTGAGGATCATATTAGCAAGAGGGGAAGTTAGCACTGAACCATATTGCTGTATACCCGAAACTGACACAATATTGTTAACAATTACACTTTAAGTTTTAAAAAAAGAAACATATGATGGCATATAGTTGACTTAATGAAGTCAATAAGACTTTGCCGAGGAAGTGACAATTGAACAGAAATCTGAAAGACGAGTGATTGAGGTAGAAGGGAATAGAAGTGTAGACGAAAGAAGCAACATGTCAGAGTCCCTCTGACCGGAGGGAGTCTAACAGGTACGGGTAACTGAAAGAAATCCAGTGAAACTAGAGCAGAAAGGGCAAGAACAAGGACCGGAAGTATAGTTAGTAATCAACAAATGGCTTTCTCAAAGTACACTTGAAGCTATAGGACATGTCATAATCACTTAGAGAGAAACAGAACTATGTACTCAGAAGTACCCTAAGATACGCCAACACCTAAAGTCTAGGTAGAGGGGTTTATCTTGGGACAACCGGACAGATAATCAGGAAATGTAATGTCCAAGGGAATATAGAATTCAAGGGAATATAGTGTTTCCAAAAGGAAGAATGATCAACAGTGCTGAACGCTATTGAGGCAACAAGAAACTTTAATAATAGGAAACTGGAAATTGCCAGTAACTCTAGCAAGATATGCTGCTGCTGCTGAGTCGCTTCAGTCATGTCCGACTCTGTGCAACCTCATAGACAGCAGCCCACCAGGCTCCCCATCCCTGGGATTCTCCAGGCAAGAACACTGGAGTGGGTTGCCATTTCCTTCTCCAATGCATGAAAGTGAAAAGTGAAAGTGAAGTTGCTCAGTCGTGTCCAACTCTTAGCGACCCCATGGACTGCAGCCTACCAGGCTCCTCTGTCCATGGGATTTTCCAGGCAAAGAGTACTGGAGTGGGGTGCCATTGCCTTCTCCGCTAGCAAGATATAAGTTGGTGCAAAATAAAGGCAGATGCAGAATAGAATGAGTTGAGGGAAAAGTAAAGAGTGAGCAAATGAAGGCAGAAAATACAGACAGCTTTCCCTAGAAGTTGGCAGATGGAAGGGAGGAAATAGATCGAGCTGTAGTGAGGAGTGCTTCATTGGTTGAATTAAGATAGCTTGAATTAAAATGTGAATGACTTGAGTGTCTATGAAACAAAAAAAAAAGCAAATCCCAGCAATTCCACTCCTAAGTATACATCCAAAAGAACTGAAAACTGATACTGAAACAATGTATGTACTTCTGTGTCCATAGCAGCACTATTCTTAATATTTAAAAGATGGAAAATGCCTAACTGTATATCAGCATGTGAATGGATAAACAAATGGTGATAAATAGTTATGATGGGTTATTGTTAGCCATAAAAACAAGCGAGGTACTGATACATGTTATAACATGAATTAACAATCCAAACATTATACCAAGTAAAAGAATCACTGTGTAAAAGATTACAATATGTATGATTCTTTCTATATGAAATATTCAGAATAGGTAGATACATAGATACAAATGAATATTTCAGGTTGTCCAGGGAGGGAGGATGACAAACAACTGATTACTGAGTACAAGTTTTCCATTTGGAATTATGAAGATGTTTTGTAACTGGATAGAATTCATGATTGTACAATATTGAGAAGGTACTGAATGCTACTGAATTGTTCACAAAATGGTTAATTTTATATAATGTGAATTTCAAATCAGTTAAAAAAATCACAGGTAAGGATCTAACTTTAAGGGAGATATTAAGTATACAAGAAGGTAAAGACATATAGAATACAAAATTCCTAAGAGAGCAGGGAGAAGTTGGAGGGAAAGTGCAGATTACTTTAACTTTGAAGTTATCTATATTTTTCTAAGTTCCATGTTAGCCTGGTATTACTTGGAATTTTTAATTTTCAAACTAGATAAATATAAAGGACATCAATACTTGAATATGCCCTTCTCGCATGTTTGCCATGAAGAATATATACACTTAAGAGCAGTTGCATCCCTCTTTCTCATTTTGCATACTTTAGTCTTTTCAACTGCTTAAGATACATTAACTATTGTCCAGGTTTTAACCCAGGCTTTACCACTAGCTATATCAATGTGTAAAAGTAATTTAAAATCGCTTTGCCTTGGTTTCCCTCTCTGCAAAATAGACATGATAAATGTACCTCCCTCAGAGTGTTGCCCTGAAGAATCAATGAAATACTGTCTGTAAAGGATTTAGTACAAAGTCTGACACAGTAAATGCCCAATAAAATTAGGTACTATCATAATTATTGCTGTTATTAGTCATTCATATTCAAAGCAGTATTATTAACCCACCATGCTTAAAATCTATGCTAACATCATTTCCTCCAAAGATGTTTTCTTCAGTAAGCATTTTAGCCTTTTTGTGTCAAGTAATCCTTGAGAATTAGGTAGGACAAGGTATTAGTTTGTCTTGTGTCAGTTCAGTTCAGTTGCTCAATTGTGTCCGACTCTGCAACCCCATGGACTGCAGCACACCAGGCTTCCCAGTCCATCACCAACTCCCTGAGTTTGCTCAAATTCATGTCCATTGAGTCAGTGATGCCATCCAACCGTCTCATCCTCTGTCACCCCCTTCTCTTCCCATCTTCAATCTTTCCCAGCGTCAGGGTCTTTTCCAATGAGTCAGTTCTGAACATAAGGTGGCCAAAGTATTGGAGTTTCAGATTCAGCATCAGACCTTCCAATGAATATTCAGGACTGATTTCCTTTAGGATTGGCTGACCGGATCTCCTTGTAGTCCAAGGGACTCTGAAGAGTTTTCTGCAGCACCACAGTTCAAAAGCATCAATTCTTTGGCACTCACCCTTCTTTATAGTACTACTCTCACATCCATACATGACTAATGGAAAAACCATAGCTTTGAATAGACAGATATTTGTTGGCAAAGTAATGCCTCTGCTTTTTAATATGCAGTCTAGGTTAGTCATAGCTTTTCTTCCATGGAGCAAGCATCTTTTAATTTCATGGCTGCAATCACCATCTGCAGTGATTTTGGAGCCCCAAAAAATAGTCTCTCACTGTTTCCATTGTCATCTATTTGCATGAAGTGATAGGACTGGAGGCCATGATCTTAGTTTTTTGAATGTTGAGTTTTAAGCCAACTTTTTCACTCTCCTCTTTCACTTTCATCAAGAGGCTCTTTAGTTCTTCTTCACTTTCTGCCATAAGGGTGGTGTCATTTGTGTATCTGAGGTTATTGATATTTCTCCCTGAAATCTTGATTCCAGCTTTTGCTTCATCCAGTTCAGCATTTTTCATGATGTACTCTGCATATAAGTTAAATAAGCAGGGTGACAGTATACAGCCTTGACATACTCCTTTGTCTGTGTCAGAGGTATGAAAAACTCACTAAGTGGCCATAACACTGAGCATAAATAGATTCTAAAACTATTATATGAGATGCTACATGTTAATATTAATATGCTGAATAATTCTCTGAGGATCACTAAGCATGTAATATAAACCAATGTATTATTTTAATGATTATAAAATGTGGTCTTCCTATGATCCTCTCTACAATTAGAATACAAGTATGGTCCCGAATTCAGTCAGCAAAACCCTGCCATCTACTTGGTCTGATCCCATGGTAAACATTAGCCTAGAGAACTTACTACTTAGTATGCAGACTTTCCAAAGCCCAGCAGCCATTGCTCAGTACAATGATTCAACAACAGAGTAAGTTACCACAGTAAATACCATTTCTTTGCGTGCTTGTAATTCTTTGCTCTTATGTCAGAACTTCTTTAAGCCATGAAATAAACATACATAACACAAATTGTAATACACATATGTATACATACATTAGCATATATTATATACATATATATATGTAGTCTTCAAATGTTTGGCATTTTCTGTGATTCTCAACAAAAAGATGGATTTTTTTTTTTGTCTCTATTAAACTTCAGATGAGTTAAGATGAATCTTGTGTTTTTGTTTGTGAAAAAGTCTATTAGTTTGGCTTCCTGGGGATAAGAAAGTCCAAAGTAGATTAATCTAAAAGAGAAGAGTTTAAACTGCAGTAGAAAATGCATTTACATCACTTTTCATTGAGCCAAGTTCAGTTCAGTTCAGTCGCTCAGTTGTGTCCGAGTCTTTGCGACCCCATGGACTGCAGCATGCCAGGCTTTCCCTGTTCATCACCACTTCCCAGAGCTTGCTCAAACTCATGTCCATTGAGTCAGTGATGTCATCCAACCATCTCATCCTCTGTCGTCCCCTTCTCCTGCCTTCAATCTAGATCATCTTAACAACATAAACTTCTTTTTAGTATTGTTCCATGATATGAATACATTTTATCCTTAAGAAAACTGTAGTGTAGTGTTTAATAGCATACATTCTGAAGAGATACTACCCAGATTTATTGTGGACTCAAATTCCAACTTGTGAAATTACTCCATGGCATTTCTGTGAGGGTTAAGTGAATTAGTATTGTCCAATTAGTTATAACAGAGCCTGGCATCTAGTAAATATTCAATTATTGTTAGCTCTCATTTTGTATTGCTTGATTTTCTGAAAAATGTTGCTTAACCAGAAAGTAATGCATGATTCAAGAGAAACTAGGAGTTGATGAATCATTTTTTACTTTGAAAAATAATAAGAGAAATATGATTATGTAAAACCTTACTCAGTGTAGAGCTATTAAGGAAACTAGGTGGTTCTATGGAACTTGTATTTTGCAGCTGTTTAAAGGGAAACCAAAACGAATCACAAAACTCACATAGCTGCAATCCTTTTTGAAATTGTTTTAAATAACTCAAAATATACATTCTTCATTCTTTTCTAATGCCAAAATAGGCATTGGACTGCCTTGATCATTAATCAAGGAATGTGATAAATCTGGATTGATGTCTAAGCTGACTTTAGGGGAAATAAAACCTTAAATTAGTCCTAATTGTCACCATTATTTACTTTGAGAGTAGAGATGATACTTAACAATACATAAAATTTGTCATTTATAAATTAATATTTGATCTAGCAATTATACTGTTAGGAATTTGTCAGTGTACATTAAAAAGTTCAACTTTAAATACATGCACAGGATGTTAAATGCAACATTTTTAATAGTGTATCCTGGAAATAACTTAAATGTTCATCAATAGAGATTAATTAGATCAATTCTGGTACTTCTGTACAATAGAAGACTACTCAGATGTTAAAAGGAATGTCATAGATCTTAATGCATTAGCATATAGATTGTCACAAAGTATATTATTTTTAAAAATGCAAGATGTAGAAATGTCTATAGAGTGATCCATCAGGCCACCTGTAAGTTTGTATGTGTACACACAGAGGAAGCTCTCTGTATTAACAGGGTTTGGGGAAGAGAGTATAGGGGTTTTCACATTGTCTTGTATGCCTCTTGATAGTTCTGCTAATTTCTAAAGTCATCAATATCTGGTTGATGCTATCATGAGTCATTTCAATTTCTTATTGTTATTTCTCTATATTTAAAAATAGTAACAAATTCTATTTTAAGGTAACAGACTGAACATTTTGATAAAATAAGACATTTTTCTTAGTACTCTGTATTATCGGGTACCCTTCTGTTATATTTTTTGTCTATTGTGATTATGTGGGTATTAATTTACATCCTCTTTTAAACTGTGAGCTGTGCAGAACTATGAAATTTAACATAGCACCTAATATTTAATAAATGTTATATTATCCAAAATATACAAAGAGTACACAGACCTCAAAACAGACATAGATTTAAGATTTAATTTCCTCCATATCTAGTTGATATTCATGGGTATGTTAAATGACACTGAATTTCCAGGAAAATAAAATTAAGATAATACTAATTCCTATCTTATGTAACTTAAGTAATGATTACATGATGCGTTATTTTATTTTAATGCTGCCATTGCGATTGTCACATAGGAGTCTTCAATTAAGACCTATTCCGGATTTCCTTTTTTCTAATTATCAACATTCAGAAAAATAAGATCATGGCATTTGGTCCCATTCAGATCAGATCAGATCAGTCGCTCAGTTGTGTCCGACTCCTTGTGACACCATGAATAGCAGCACGCCAGGCCTCCCTGTCCATCACCAACTCCTGGAGTTCATTCAGACTCACGTCCATTGAGTCAGTGATGCCATCCAGCCATCTCATCCTCTGTCGTCCCCTTCTCCTCCTGCCCCCAATCCCTCCCAGCATCAGAGTCTTTTCCAGTGAGTCAACTCTTCGCATGAGGTGGCCAAAGTACTGGAGTTTCAGCTTTAGCATCATTCCTTCCAAAGAAATCCCAGGGCTGATCTCCTTCAGAATGGACTGGTTGGATCTCCTTGCAGTCCAAGGGACTCTCAAGAGTCTTCTCCAACACCACAGTTCAAAAGCATCCATTCTTTAGTGCTCAGCTTTCTTCACAGTCCAACTCTCACATCCATACATGACCACAGGAAAAACCATAGCCTTGACTAGACGGACCTTTGTTGGCAAAGTAATGTTTCTGCTTTTGAATATGCTATCTAGGTTGGTCATAACTTTCCTTCCAAGCAGTAAGCGTCTTTTAATTTCATGGCTGCAGTCACCATCTGCAGTGATTTTGGAGCCCAGAAAAATAAAGTCTGACACTGTTTCCACTGTCTCCCCATCTATTTCCCATGAAGTGGTGGGACCGGATGCCATGATCTTCGTTTTCTGAATGTTGAGCTTTAAGCCAACTTTTTCACTCCCTACTTTCACTTTCATCAAGAGGCTTTTGAGTTCCTCTTTACTTTCTGCCATAAGGGTGGTGTCATCTGTATATCTGAGGTTATTGATATTTCTCCTGGCAATCTTGACTCCAGCTTGTGCTTCTTCCAGTCCAGCGTTTCTCATGATGTACTCTGCATATAAGTTAAATAAACAGGGTGACAATATACAGCCTTGACGAACTCCTTTTCCTATTTGGAACCAGTCTGTTGTTCCATGTTCAGTTCTAACTGTTGCTTCCTGACCTGCATACAAATTTCTCAGGAGGCAATCCCAAAGAAAGGTAATACCAAAGAATGCTAAAACTACCGCACAATTGCACTCATCTCACACGCTAGTAAAGTAATGCCCAAAATTCTCCAAGCCAGGCTTCAGCAATATGTGAACCGTGACCTTCCTGATGTTCAAGCTGGTTTTAGAAAAGGCAGAGGAACCAGAGATCAAATTGCCAACATCCGCTGGATCATGGAAAAAACAAGAGAGTTCCAGAAAAACATCTATTTCTGCTTTATTGACTATGCCAAAGCCTTTGACTGTGTGGATCACAATCAACTGTGGAAAATTCTTCAAGAGATGGGAATACCAGACCACCTGATCTGCCTCTTGGTCCCATTACTTCATGGCAAATACATTGGGAAACAGTAGAAACAGTGACAGACTTTATTTTGGGGGGCTCCAAAATCACTACAGATGGTGACTGAAGGCATAAAATTAAAAGATGCTTGCTCCTTGGAAGAAAAGTTATGACCTAGACAGCTTATTCCAATCCCAAAGAAAGGCAATGCCAAAGAAGGCTCAAACTGCCACACAATTACACTCATCTCACACGCTAGTAAAGTAATGCTCAAAAGTCTCCAAGCCAGGCTTCAACAATACGTGAACCGTGAACTTCCAGATGTTCAAGCTGGTTTTATAAAAGGCAGAGGAACCAGAGATTAAATTGCCGACATCCGCTGGATCATGGAAAAAGCAAGAGAGTTCCAGAAACACATCTATTTCTGCTTTATTGACTATGCCAAAGCCTTTGACTGTGTGGATCACAATAAACTGTGGAAAATTCTTCAAGAGATGGGAAAACCAGACCTCCTGACCTGCCTCATGAGAAACCTGTATGCAGGTCAGGAAGCAATAGTTAGAACTGGACATGGAACAACAGACTCATTCCAAATAGGAAAAGGAGTTCGTCAAGGCTGTATATTGTCACCCTGTTTATTTAACTTATATGCAGAGCACATCATGAGAAACGCTGGACTGGAAGAAACACAAACTGGAATCAAGATTGCTGGGAGAAATATCAATAACCTCAGATATGCAGATGACACCACCCTTATGGCAGAAAGTGAAGAAGAACTAAACAGCCTCTTGATGAAAGTCAAAGAAAAGAGTGAAAATGTTGGCTTAAAACTCAATATTCAGAAAACTAAGATCGTGGCATTTGGTCCCATTACTTCATGGCAAATAGATGGGGAAACAGTGGCTGACTTTATTTTTCTGGGCTCCAAAATCACTGCAGATGGTGATTTAGCCATGAAATTAAAAGACACTTACTCCTTGGAAGGAAAGTTATGACCAACCTAGACAGCATATTAAAAAAAGTAGAGACATTACTTTGCCAACAAATGTCCATCTAGCCAAGGCTATGGTTTTTCCAGTAGTCATGTATGGATATGAGAGTTGTACTATAAAGAAAGCTGAGAGCCATAGAATTGATGCTTTTGAACCATGGAATTGGAGAAGACTCTTGAGAGTCCCTTGGACTGCAAGGAGATACAACCAGTCCATCCTAAAGGAGATCAGTCCTGGGTGTTCCTTGGAAAGACTGATGCTGAGGCTGAAACTCCAATACTTTGGCCACCTGATGTGAAGATCTGACTCATTGGAAAAGACCCTGATGCTGGTAAAGATTGAGGGCAGGAGGAGAAGGGGACAACAGATGTTGAGATGGTTGGATGGCATCACCGACTCGATGCACATGGGTTTGGGTGGACTCTTGGAGTTGGTGATGGACAGGGAGGCCTGGCGTGCTGCAATTCATGGGGTCGCAAAAAGTCAGACATGACTGAGGGACCGAGCTGAACTGAACTGATGCATATATATACTGAAGCAGAAGATTATATGATATACCAACTTCTCTTCCAAAGAAGATCCTATCAGTGGCAAGCAATACAAGTAATTTGGAAGAACAGTACAAATACTTTATATAGGACAATATATAATCCAATTATAGAGATGCATGTCATTGTTGTTACTGTGAAATAATTAGTTATTTTTATAGCCACTTTATTATTTACAACTTCAGATTCCCTAGGATTAAGGTAAGGGATCAAACCTTCCACAGATTTTGTTGTTGTTCATGGAGATGGAGGTCAGTTTATCTTTGTCTCTTTCTTTTTTAAAATTCATTTATACGTTTGTTAAGTTGGGTTCAGAATTTAAGCTTTAGTTACCAGCTGAGAGGTTTACTTTTTCCCCACATAGAATAAAATCATGACTTCATATTAATAGCCTCATAATATTGCCATTGCCTAGTAGACTAATCACAAAACCACCAGTAGTAGGGAAGATAAGAAAGTGCAGTTACTCGTATGTTTGTAATGTTGACATTTGGCATCTAGCTCCATAATGGCTGTTTACATAGTAACTGTCTTTAATATACTTTTCTAATAGGTCAAATATTCCTTCTCACTTGAATATCTCATCCTATATACAGTACACTAAACTAACAGCTGTTAACCTATGCATACTTAAACATATTTTTCAAGGTACTTTAGATTTTGTAAACATATCCATTTGATCATTTGCAGAGAATTTTGCCACTACCCATTATGAGATTTGAGGAGGTCATCCAATCATAGTGAAATTCAATGAAATCTGAAGACTGATTAGAAGAATCTTAACCATAATCTCTTGCTACTATTGAAATATATTGGGAGGCATAGATTTTATTATGCTGAAATTTTCATACATGGAGGAACTCCATTTGTTAACAGTTACAGAAGGTGATACTTGGTATTTGAAATTCCACCACAGTATTAAACTCATTGCCATGTGAACTGATATATCTAGTACAGGTTTTTTTTTTTCTTTTTTTTTTTTTCATGGCTTATTCTTGGTTGTGATTTTTATTAAAGTCATTTGATTTTGATTTTTTTGCCAAGTCCAGGTTCGATGCATGATACTGGATGCTTGGGGCTGGTGCACTGGGACGACCCAGAGGGATGGAATGGGGAGGGAGGAGGGAGGAGGGTTCAGGATGGGGAACACATGTATACCTGTGGTGGATTCATTTTGATATTTGGCAAAACTAATACAGTTATGTAAAGTTTAAAAATAAAATAAAATTAAAAAAAAAATCCCCCCCCCAAAAAAAATTTAATAGTCTGCTTGCTATTTCTAGGTGTGTGTTCTATGAAATCACAAATAATAGTATTAGTCATTTCTATTTCTGAGATCAGATCACATGATATCTAAGTATCTCGAATTTGCTTTATACAAGGGTGTGGTTGGTAGGTGGAAAGGGCTAAAATGAAGCCAGAAGGATAGGAAATCTTTTCAAACAAGTGTGCTCTAATAAGCCAAAGAATTTGGAAACTGCCTTCAAAATCAGAGAGACTTAATATCCCTGTTCCACAACTTCTGGGCTAAATGGTTTTGGGGATATTCATTCATTCTGTCATCAGTAACATTTATTGTTCAGTCTCTAAATTGTGTCTGACTCTTTATGACCCCATGGACTGCAGCACACTAGCCTTCCCTGTCCTCTACTATCTCCCGGAATTTGCTCAAATGTATGTTCATTGAGTTGCTGATGCCATCCAACTATCTCATTCTCTGTCACCCCCATTCTCTTCCTGCCCTCAATCTTTCCCAGCATTAGGGTCTTTTCCCAAGGGTTGGCTCTTTACATCAGGTGGCCAAAATACTGGAGCTTCAGCCTCAGCATCAGTCCTTCCAATGAATATTCAGGGTTGATTTCTTTTAGGATTGACTGGTTTGATCTCTTTGCTGTCCAAGGGACTCTCAAGAGTCTTCTCCAGCACCACAGTTCAAAAGCATTGAACAGCACCGGTAACATTTACACATTGGTAGCTTTGAGCCCAAGGCTTCCCAGGTGGCTCAGTGGTAAAGAATCTGTCTGCAATGCAGGAGATACACCCTCTATCCCTAGGTTGGGAAGATCCCCTGGAGAAGGAAGTGGCAACCCACTCCAGTATTCTTGTCTGGGCAATCCCACGGACAGAGGAGCTTGGCCGGCTGTAGTCTGAAGGGTCACAAAGAGTCAGGCAAAATTTAGCAACTAAACAACAATAACAACTTTGAGCCCAGCACTGTTATAGGCACTGGGTAAATAGCAGTGGACTGCAAGGAGATCCAACCAGCCCATCCTAAAGGAAATCAGTCCTGAATATTCATTGGAAGGACTGATGCTGAAGCTGAAACTCCAATACTTTGGCCACCTGATGCAACGAACTGACTCATTAGAAAAGACTTTGATTCTGGGAAAGATTGAAGGTGGGAGGAGAAGGGGACGACAAAGGGTGAGATGGTTGGATGGCATCACCAACTTGAGGGACATGAGGTTGAGTAAACTCCGGGAGTTGGTGATGGACAGGGAGGCCTGGTGTGTGCTGCAGTCCATGGGGTAGCAAAGAGTCAGACACAAAAGAGCAACTGAACTGAACTGAAACAGCAGTGGATTAAGCAAAGTGAATTACTTAAGAGAGATCACAGACAAGTGTAAGAAACAGAGAAGGCACTTAAGTAGTAAGTACAGTGAACCTCCAAAGGAAAAACCTAATCATGTGGGATTGAATGAAGGAGGTCTAAAAGAACAGATGTCCAGGTTGACCAAAGAATGAATGGGCCCATTTGGGAGGGGGAAATTCAGAGAAGCAAATATGCCAGAGCAGGAGCCAGCATATGTGGACTCTTCCAGACTGGCCTATTTGTTTGAGAAATTGAGACAAAACCTAGGAGGTCTACATGTTGGAAGGTGGGCTGAAAGGGGAAATAATGACCAAATCCTAAAGGGCCTTGAAAAGAATGTCAGAATTTTGGATTTTTTTTTTTTCTTTCCTGAGAGCATTGCTTAACCTTTCTAAATGCCAATTCACTCAGCTATAAATTAAGATAATATTACCTAGCCTCATGATGTTTTTATAAAGACTCAATAAGATATATGTTTATAATTTGCTTAGAAACAAGGTCTGGCACATTATAAATATTTTATATTAGTAGCTATTATTAATTTTCTTAAGGCTGTTATTACTAGAATTCTTATTAAATAAGCCAATTTGTGGTCAGGGCAGAATAAGAGTCAGGAGGGTATCAGGGCTAGTAGGTCAGAGCTCCTCGAGAGCTTATTTGCTAGGGAACAACAGCGCAGCTAGATAATCAACTTCAGGAAGAAAGAAGAAGTAAGCATGTTATCATAGCTCTAAACTTGTACAGCCTGGAGCAGTGGCTCTCACCTAAGAGCTATCTGGCTTCCCAGAGGACATTTGAAGGTGCCTGAAGAACATACTGCTTGGTACAATTGAAGGGAGGATGTAATGGTTAGACTGGGGAGTGTCCTAATATCCCGCAGTGCACAAGACAGCCACCCACAACAAAGAATTGCAACAGTACTGAGAGTGGGAGCTCTTCACCTAGTGCATGCCTACCAAAGTGGGAACAGAGGTCACAGCTGACGCAGTGGGCTGAAAATGAGTTTATGTCTGTGAAGCTCTCTTCTTATTACTTGCTTGTCTCTATCCTTTGCCTTTTCTGTCCTCTGTTAAACTGGAATACAAACTAAACATCATATGGTGAATTACACGTATAGTTTGCTCTATCTCAAAGCTTCTAAAACATATATCCCTTCACTAGCTAATCACTTTCACCAAACCTCTGCAGTGGGTGGTAAATGTAGCTGACAAAAGCAATCGTGTGTTCCAGAAGTGTCAGTGGAGAAACACCGAGATGATGTGGGAGTGTCGAATTTGTGATTTTAGGTGGGGTGGTGTCAAACAGCTGCAAACAATATTGCCAGATTACCCAAATTAAACCCATTAAAAAATACCCATTTTTTAAAAGGATGTAAGGTTCATACAGTAGAATCTGGGTAAAAATAAGGTAACAAACGATTTCTTACTTATCTAGACTAAGGGTTTATATAGTCAAACGCATTATTGGTTGTACTATAGCATTCTGTTACCAATCTGAATTTCCTTGGGGATTTCTATAGTTCTATTTGTTGTGATATTGTCTTAATTAATGTCAAGTAATACTAGTGGATAGAAGTGCCCATGTTGTATCATTCTAACTTCAGTATTGAATAAGAGCAAATGCTTCTGCAGTAATTTTCAAAAATAATTTTATGTGATAATTTGCTAAGTAGTCCAGAATATGTTTTAAATATAAATATTTGTGATTAGTAAATACACTCTAATAATGTGTGTAAGAATCAGATACATGTATATTAATATTTATGTGAGGGCAGTTTAATTTTGAATGAGGGACTTCCTTAAATGAGGGTTTCAGGAATCTGTTAGATTCAACCTTTACTTGTTACAATGCAGAGGTGACAAGACTCTCTCCCTGATGAAAAAAGGGGTTAGTATTTAGCAAATTTCACAGTTCAAGTAAAAGTTAAGAAACACAAAATAAGCAGAGTTGTTAAGAGCTTAAAAACAATTGTTGTGTTTTTAACCTTATAATTCAAAAATAATAAAAACAGTAAAATATCAGGTTGGGAGGGCCTGAGATATCTATTGGGTTGGCCAAAAGTTCATTTGGATTTTTCTGTAACATCTTATGGAAAAATTTGAGTGAACTTCTTGGCCAACCCAATAAAAGAGAAAAGATCCAGGGTAGTATTTAAAAATACCAATATGATCATGTCATTCCTCAACTTATCACTATTTCATGATTTCTCATTACTCTTGGTGAAAACAAAAACAAAAACAAAAAATTCCCTAACAGCCTCGGAGAAGGCAATGGCACCCCACTCTAGTACTCTTGCCTGGAAAATCCCATGAATGGAGGAGCCTGGTAGGCTGCAGTCAATGGGGTTGCTAAGAGTCGGACATGACTGAACGACTTCACTTTCACTTTTCACTTTCACGCATTGGAGAAGGAAATGGCAACCCACTCCAGTGTTCTTGCCTGGAGAATCCCAGGGACGGAGGAGCCTGGTGGGCTGCCGTCTATGGGGTCGCACAGAGTCGGACATGACTGAAGTGACTTAGCAGCAGCAGCAGCAATACAGCCTAGTGTCTGGTCTAATCATTTTCTACTTCTCCAGTCCTCATCAACCAAATGCCTGCTGCCACAGAGCCTTTGTATATGTTCTTCCCTTTACCTGAAAGTCTCATTTCAGTTATTCCCTTATGCTACTCTTTTGTTTAATCACTCAAAGTTAGATCTCTAAATACATATACAGAGGACCCCAATCTCTCTTTTATATTCCTACCAGAGTAGTCATTTTTCTGTATATTTATGTGCTGATTTCATATAGGAGTAGCCAAGAATTGCAGCAATTTCTATAATCAATTTATCACAGTTTTACAAGGTTTACCAGTCATCTCTTGTGATTGCATATTTTTGGAAAAGATGAGCCCACAAGGTAAAAGATTAATAATTATGAATATGACTCATGTTTGTATAGAGCTTTATATCTTACTAAGCCTATTATAGCATGTTGAAAAGCACAGACATTACTTTGCTAACAAAGGTCAGTTCAGTTCAGTTCAGTTGCTCAGTTGTGTCTGACTCTACATCCCCATGAATCGCAGCACGCCAGGCCTCCCTGTCCATCACCAACACCCGGGGTTCACTCAGACTCACGTCCATCAAGACAGTGATGCCATCCAGCCATCTCATCCTCTGTTGTCCCCTTCTCTTCCTGCCCCCAATCCCTCCCAGCATCAGAGTCTTTTCCAATGAGTCAACTCTTCGCATGAGGTGGCCAAAGTACTGGAGTTTCAGCTTTAGCATCATTCCCTCCAAAGAAATCCCAGGGCTGATCTCCTTCATAATGGACTGGTTGGATCTCCTTGCAGTCCAAGGGACTCTCAAGAGTCTTCTCCAACACCACAGTTCAAAAGCATCAATTCTTCAGCGCTCAGCTTTCTTCACAGTCCAACTCTCACATCCATACATGACCACAGGAAAAACCATAGCCTTGACTAGATGGACCTTTGTTGGCAAAGTAATGTCTCTGCTTTTGTATATGTTATCTAGGTTGGACATAACTTTCCTTCACAGGAGTAAGTGTCTTTTAATTTCATGGCTGCAGTCACCATCTGCAGTGATTTTGAAGCCCAGAAAAATAAAGTCTGGCACCATTTCCACTGTTTCCCCATCTATTTTCCATGAAGTAATGGGACCGGATGCCATGATCTTCGTTTTCTGAATGTTGAGCTATAAGCCAACTTTTTCACTCTCTTCTTTAACTTTCATCAATAGGCTTTTTAGTTCCTCTTCACTTTCTGCCATAAGGGTGTTGTCATCAGCATATCTGAGGTTATTGATATTTCTCCTGGCAATCTTGACTCCAGCTTGTGCTTCTTCCAGTCCAGCGTTTCTTATGATGTACTCTGCATATAAGTTAAATAAACAGGGTGATAATATACAGCCTTGATGTACTCCTTTTCCTATTGGAACCAGTCTGTTGTTCCATGTCCAGTTCTAACTGTTGCTTCCTGACCTGCAATACAGATTTCTCAAGAGGTAGGTCAGGTGCTCTGGTATTCCCATCTCTTTCAGAATTTCCCACAGTTTTTTGTGATCCACACAGTCAAAGGCTTTGGCATAGTCAATAAAGCAGAAGTAGATGTTTTTCTGGAACTCTCTTGCTTTTTCCATGATCCAGCGGATGTTGGCAATTTGATCTCTGGTTCCTCTGCCTTTTCTAAAACCAGCTTGAACATTAGGAATTTCATGGTTCACATAGGCTATGGTTTTTCCAGTGGTCACGTGTGGATGTGAGAGTTGGGCTGTGAAGAAAGCTGAGCACCGAAGAATTGATGCTTTTGAACTGTGGTGTTGGAGAAGACTCGTGAGAGTCCCTTGGACTGCAAGGAGATCCAACCAGTCCATTCTGAAGGAGATCAGTCCTGAGTGTTCTTTGGAAGGAATGATGCTAAAGCTGAAACTCCAGTACTTTGGCCACCTCATGTGAAGAGCTGACTCATTGCAAAAGACCCTGATGCTGGGAGGGATTGGGGGCAGGAGGAGAAGGGGATGACAGAGGATGAAATGGCTGGGTGGCATCACTGACTCGATGGACATGAGTCTGAGTGAACTCCAGGAGTTGGTGATGGACAGGGAGGCCTGGCATGCTGCGATTGATGTGGTCGCAAAGAGTCAGACACAACTGAGCAACTGAACTGAACTGAACTGAAGTCTTACTCTCATTTGATCCTTGCAATAATCCCATGTGGTATATGGGAAAGTTATTTATTCAGCAAACATTTTAAGCATCTATTATGATGCTTAGTGCTAGGGATACAAGTATAACAATAAGCAGCAATTTTGTTCTCCTACCTTCAGGGAGATGATCTTTGGAAAGGGGAGAGGAGATACATGGTTAACAAACAATAATGGTGGGTAACTAGAGCTAAGTTTAGTGTAAGAAAAGATTGGTGCAGGAATGAGAACAAAAAAAAGGTTAATTCTGCCTGAGGACAATAGAGAAATGGGGAAAGCACTGCAAGCAGAGAGAACAACATGAATAAATGAACATGTAATTGTATATCATTTGTGTTGCAAGGAAATCAGATGCAGAGAGAGATTGGTAGAAGATGACATGGCTTTACTATCTTGGCCTCCTGTGTATTTCTCTGTGTTGTCTCACTCTCAGGCAGGCTCTCCTAAGCTAGTGACAAGCAGTTCCAATCTCATGTGTTATCCTCTCAACATTTTGAGTAAGACCCTTTGACATTGTATTTCATGGGCTCTACGTGGGTGAATCAGTCACTCTTCTCAGGAGCAGGTGATGTTATTTTAGGATTGACCACTTTTGATGAAAAAGTCCACTTCAAGGGTCAAATCCCAACTAGGTGTATCCAAATCACATGTCTTAAAGCAGGAGTTCTCAAACTTGAGCAAACATTAGACTTTCCTGGAGGGCTTAGCATATCTGTGCTGGACTGCACTCCCTAGAGTGTCTGACTCAGCAGATAAAGATTGTATTTCTAAGTTTTCAGGAGGTGAGGCTGATGCTGCCCATCCAGGGCCACACTTTAAAAACCACTACCCTTGAGGACTGGAAGGATAGTTTCCCATGAAAAATCTAAGTGCTGTTACCTGAAGCACTGATACCTCTAGATCCCAGGCTGCCTGAAACCAGAGAATTAAGCTGTAACTGTCTGTGTGAATTTGGAAGCCCGGTTGCTTGCATTTCAGCCCTTTCCCCCTTTCCTTTACCTTTTCTGCTTCACTTTATCAGTAGCCTCATAATCCTTTTCTGGCTACACAAGTGTGCTCACCTTCAAGCACCATATCTTTACCATTCTGAATCAAAATATATGTTCTTTGTTTGTTTGTTTGAATCGGAAGAACCTGATTCAAAGGTCTGATGTTTCTATATCCACTACAATCAGCAAACAGATCCAGAGTCTTTGGGTTAAAGGCCTTGTTTTTGACTGTTTATGTGGCCTTGGACATGTTACTTAAAGTCTGTGTCCCTCAATTCCTCATATGTATAATGTTGATAGAATAGTATCTCATAATAATAGCTGCATCATAAATATTGTTTGATGAGTTTAATTCAATGAATTCATGTTTGTAAAGTGCTTAGAATAGCTCCTAACACATAAGTAAGGCCTGTGTAAGCCTTAGGTTCAGTTCAGTTCAGCCTCTCAGTCATATCCGACTCTTTGCAACCCCATGAACACAGCATGCCAGGCCTCCCTGTCCACCACCAACTCCCAGAGTCCACCCAAACCCATGTCCATCGAGTCAGTGATGCCATCCAACCATCTCATCCTCTGTCATCCCCTTCTCCTCTTGCCCTCAATCTTTCCCAGCATCAGGGTCTTTTCAAATGAGTCAGATCTTCATATTAGGTGGCCAAAGTATTGGAGTTTCAGCTTCAACATCAGTCCTTCCAATGAACACCCAGGACTGATCTCCTTTAGGATGGACTGGTTGGATCTCCTTGCAGTCCAAGGGACTCTCAGGAGTTTTCTCCAACATCACGGTTCAAAAGCATCAATTCTTCGGTGCTCAGCTTTCTTTATAGTCTAACTCTCACATCTATACATGACCACTGGAAAAACCATAGCCTTGACTAGACAGACCTTTGTTGGCAAAGTAATGCCTCTGCTTTTTAATATGCTGTCTAGGTTGGTCATAACTTTCCTTCCAAGGAGTAAGTGTCTTTTAATTTCATGGCTAAATCACCATCTGCAATGATTTAGGAGCCCAGAAAAATAAAGTCAGTCACTGTTTCCACTGTTTCCCCATCTCTTTGCCATGAAGTGATGGGACCAGATGCCATGATCTTAGTTTTCTGAATGTTGAGCTTAAGGCCAACTTTTTCACTCTCCTCTTTTACTTTCATCAAGAGGCTCTTTAGTTCTTCTTCACTGTCTGCCATAAGGGTGGTGTCATCTGCATATCTGAGGTTATTGATATTTCTCCCAGCAATCTTGATTCCAGCTTGTGCTTCTTCCAGCCCAGCATTGCTCATGATGTACTCTGCATATAAGTTAAATAAGCAGGGTGACAATATACAGCCTTGACATACTCCTTTTCCTATTTGGAACCAGTCTGTTGTTCCATGTCCAGTTCTAACTGTTGCTTCCTGACCTGCATACAGATTTCTCAAGAGGCAGGTCAGGTGGTCTGGTATTCCCATCTCTTTCAGAATTGTCCACAGTTTATTGTGATCCACACAGTCAAAGGCTTTGGCATAGTCAATAATGCAGAAGTAGATGTTTTTCTGGAACTCTCTTGCCTTTTCAATGTTCCAGCAGATGTTGGCAATTTGATCTCTGGTTCCTCTGCCTTTTCTAAAACCAGCTTGAACATCTGCAAGTTCACAGTTCATGTATTGCTGAAGCCTGGCTTGGAGAATTGTAAGCATTACTTTACTAGCGTGTGAGATGAGTGCAGTTATGCAGTAGTTTGAGCATTCTTTGGCATTGCCTTTCTTTGGGATTGGAATGAAACTGACCTTGTCCAGTCCTGTGGCCACCGCTGAGTTTTCCAAATTTGTTGGCATATGTAATCCTTAGTTCTTATTTTATAAAATATCCCTTGTCAATTGCTTTAAATAATTAGACTTAAAAAATAATGAGATCATAATCTTGATCAATTTCAAATAAGAAAGAGCCTATAGAAGTCATAGAATTGAATCTCTTTTTTGAATACTTGATACACCTACAAACAGAAAATCAAATGATCTGACAAAAGTTAAGAAATGGTTAGTGAACTCAGCATTTATGTTTCTTATACCCTTGCTGCTCTACCACGTGCTTTACTTCTTTCTAATTAAGCATGGCTTCTCACGGAAAGACCGTGAATTTCAGAATCACAGGTTGAATTCCTTTTTCCCATGTTCTGTCCAAATAATAATCATTAATCAACTAGGTACTCTTTTGTAGCCTGTGTTTTCTTATTTTTGAAATGAGGTTAAAAACAGATACCATACAGGTTTTTTGTGAAGCCTAAATATAGAAAAGTGTGCGAAGTGCCTAGCACAGTGCCTGGGTAATATCAGTTTTTTGGTCAATATTTTGTTTCATTCCTCTCTTCTATTTACTTAACTAGTCCTATTTCCTTAAATAGTCCTATTTCATCTAAGTAGGAACCTTTACCACTTATATCAACAAGATAGCTAATGGTAGAAATTGTACATTGTATGTAGACTATATTGAACATGATGGAGAAAATATCCTTCTATGAGATGGCTTTCAACACTTTGCCAATCACTTCTGTCTGTGACTATACACTTGGGTTTTCTCCAGAACTAATGAGTACAATTGATAGTGGCCACCATGTGTGGAATACTTTTCATGTGCCTGGCATTCTGCTGAGTCCTTTTCATGCAGTCATCTATGTATTTATCATCCCAACCCTAGGAAGTTTGAACTGTCAGGACAGTTTTGCAAGAAACAGAATTTTATTGTCAAAACTGAATGTCTTCAAACCCTTGTGTAACTTGACTTAGATCTAAATTATTAGGACCTTTGTGCCACATAAGACTTGAACAAAGGGCAAAGTGTATACAGTGGGCCTTGACTGAAAAGACTGACATACAATTTTGAAATAAATTCAACTTTACCTTTTGTGTGGCTTCACATACATCCAGACTTCTTCTTGGGATAGTGTAGAACAGGCTGAATAGACTCACCCTAAAGACACCTCTCCTATATGGCCCTTTCTCTGTTATATAATGGCCTGTGTTTGGTGTAGAAAATTGGACTGTGTCTATTCTTGGAATATGTTATATTTTTTCTTGCCTCTGGATTTGCCAGAAAGGTTTCCTTCTCTCTCTAGCTGCCTTTCTGCATCTTCTCCATTTGCCTAAATCTGATAGATTCTTCAGACTAACTCAATTGTCTTCCTTCACGAAGGCCTGCCTGGGTTAAACTGCATTAATTACATTCTCAGGGTTCTAATTTGCTGAATATATTTTAAAATATTTATTGTACAATTAACACATGTATAAATTTGAAAAGTAAACTAGAATAAGCAAAAAGAATAAAAACAATCCCCTGAAGTTTTATCAGTCAGAAGAAAGCTTTGGTCTTAATTTCCATATAAGAATATATGTAACAGTAAAGAAATATAAGTACACACATACACACTAGAGATGGAAATGGAAACCCACTCCAATATTCTTACCTGGGAAATCCATGGACAGAGGAGCCGGTCAGGCAGTAGTCCATAGGGTCGCAAAAGGGTTGGACACAATGTAGTTAATAAGCAATAAATACACACATACATATGTGTACATATGTTGAGTGTTTAAAAATTCTTTATCTATTATAGTATACCTTGCTCTTTTGCTGAGTATTATACTATAAAACAAAATATTTAAAAATGACTGTCTTTCCATCTGTATAGTACTTTATGCTGCAAGTAACAAATAAGTAGCAAGACATGACTAGTTTCCTACTTACTGATTTATTATGATCTTGAGCAAATTACTTATTCTGCTATTTTGTTTTGTAATTATTTGACTTCACAAAAATCAGAAGGCACTAACGGACAGCCAGTCTATCCCCATGGTGCTCTGCGTGAAAATAAGTCAGCTTAGATATAATAGACTAAAATCCCACTACTTAAGACTCCAAGCAGTGAGATAAAGAGCCATGAAGTCGACTGTTTTTTTACAAAAAATATTTAACCTAAAGGGATGTTTTGAGGATTAGTTGAAATAAGGCAAATAAGATACGTAACATAGTGCCTGGCACATAATAAGCATTAAAAAATATTAATCATTAATATTATTCCCATTACCAATATGTATTCATTCAACATATGTTAACTATGTGTCCAGAAGTATGCTAGATCCAACTTATAAAATCTTAAAGTCTATTTAAGGTATTGTCACTATATAACAGTATTTCCACAATTGGCAGTGGGATATGATGGATAAGTGGAAAATTAGAACAGCCAAGACTTTAGTCTTAACAATGAGACAGTGATTCCAAAAAAATCTCAGAGAACAAAATTTCCTATCTCTCAGTGACGATTTCATAATGAGCTATCTTGCAACCTGAGGAATTTTTTTTTTAAGTCTTCCAGATTCTATAGTAAAAAAGCAAAAACCAAAATAGCTCTGTCATGTTTAGCCACTGCCAATTAATGCCTGGAATTGGATTAACCACCAGAAAACCAGTTCAAGTAACGTAAGACTCAAGCTGTCAGGCAGGGTTAGTATCCTTGGAGGGACCACATACATATCTTGTCAGGGAAAAACAGCCTACAATATCATCTTTTTTCAAGGCACGAGTAAATTCCTGCCTCATCCGTACAAAACCTTCAGACCTCCAAGAGGCCAGAGGGTACAGATTAAAATTCATGCTTAGCAGAAACAGCTTCCGTGCTACTCGCCACACTCTTGTACACAGTATTCAAAAGAGAATCCCAAGGACTTAGCTATTGTCTCAGCTCTGCATTTGAACTCTGTCCATGTACAGGCAGAGAGCAGCTAGTGTTTTACGAAGGGCGGGGGCGGTTACATTTAAAGTGCTCGGCATTATCAGAAACCCCTATGTTTGGATTCTTATTAAGAGGGCCACAAAATGTGTCTGCTCTATTCTTTGTTACCTTAAGCCTTTGTTGTCAGGTTGGGAACACTGTTGAATTCTGTTAAACAATGGTGGTGGGAGGGGGAGTGGAACAGGTTTTGAACAAACAACCTTGTGTATGTTTATGTGAATGTGCGTGTGTGTGTGTTTCCCAAAGACCAGAAAACCAAAGGAGACTATTAGAAGAAAATCTTAAAGCAAATCTGTGGGTTACTAGACCCATTGGGGTCTTTACTGATTGTGTTCCACAAGGTTATTTGACTAGAAACACCTGTTGTTTTCTCTGCAGAGCCGTTGGGCAGGGAAGGGGTGCAGCCACAGCATACAGATTAGAACACGTGGCTGGTGCATGAACCCTGGTAGGTCGTAGTAAAGCAAGAGCGTAAATACTGGAGGATGCCTTCTTTGTCAGTTCCATGCTACTTTTGGAGAATTTCTGGCATGCACTTCCTCGCATTTGGCACTGTAGTCTATTTTAATAATGTTTACGCTCTTGTTCTGCTCCTCATCCCAACAAGCTGTTAAAGAGAAGCCACATTTAAACGAGCCTCCTTGCATCTTTTGCTGCTACTTGAAGAGGGTAGCAGCCTGTTCCCCAGAATAGTGTGGAAAAGATCTTCTCCAAATAAACTACTTTAATGCTAAGCAAAATGCCACATATATAAAATAGGTAATGCCGAATTATGTAAAATGCTTTTTTCAAGAAAGAGGGAAAAGGACTTAGCACCAAAAAAATAAAAAATCTGTCAGCATGGGGAGTTCCAAAAATAGCCATCAAGGTAGTTTGAATTGCTTAATATTGCAATTACTATTTACTTCTTCAAATTAGTCTCCATTATCTTATGAAAGAATCTTTAGGATAATTTATTTGACTCTCCGGGGGGCTTGTGACCATCATGAATAGATGTTTAAAGAGCCTTCGAAGACTCTTCTAAAATCTAATTTAGTCTTTGCATCACACACTTTTACTTATTGCTTATCCCCTTCCAAACACCCTCACATTCCAAATTTCTCAAGGAAACCTTTTTCTCCATTAGTGTTAATACATTGGCATGCAGTGGGGATATTAGCCTTGAGTTATATGTATCAAGAGAAACAACAAAGCCAATGTGCTTTGTTCTTAGCAAGCTCACTTAATCTCTCAGATATGTAAAGATGAATCAGAAAAACAATATGAACCAGCTCATCTTCTTAATTGGAATCATAAAATGAATGTTAGAGTTAAAAACATAAAAAGTACTTTAGAGAGAGTATTCATTCTAGACCCTTCTTTTGCTATTTGAGAAGAAAGAGGTTCAGAATGCTCCAACAACTGATATAAGATCCACAAGAAGGTATCTGACAGCATACAAATGATCCAAACAAGAGATGAGTGCTCGATATTTCCAATTTCATTTTCCCATCTTACCATTCTGGCACTTACTATGTGATCATCATAATGAACTGAGAAAACTCATAAAAATACAGATACCCAGAATTCTCCCTTCAAAGACCTGTGTTAATAGCAATGGTGTTGGGCATGAGAATCTGCATTTTGACAAGTCCCCTGAGAAGTCCTTAGGATACAAAAATATGGAAAACTTTGTACTCTACAATTCTGTCTTCAGAGATCAAAAACCATTTCTTATCACTTAAGGCTGTATAAAAGTTTCTAAGATGTATCCTTATGAGTTTATTTTTAAATTGTCTGTATTTATATGTGAGACTTTGGGGAAGCCTTGCATTGAGACCTGTGCGGTGTCCATTTATAAGTCAATTTTCCTGGAATCTGCTTTAATATTTATGGTATTTGTACGTCTGTCTTCTGTACTATTGCCATTTCTTAGAGTCCATCTAGAGCTTTGACCATTCAATCAACATTCTATTTAGTAAGATATTGAATCCAGAGATGCACAGAAACAGTCCCTTCTGAGGTATGCTGCAGGAGCTAATGTCAGGCAGAAGCAGTGAAAATACTTGGCAACTGTCTGAACTATGCTTGCCTTTGTGTGAATTTCCTCGAGATGAGGTAAACTGTGTTCTGGCGAGAGATTAACATTTATTTATTTTTATTATTTTTTAATCCCTTCCCACTGGTTCATATGTGTCGACTGTTGACAGTGGTACTAGTTGTGAACTTTACGGAGAAATGGCACCTTTTATAGGGTCAGCCTTGTGAAAAGGCTGTAACAGACACTGCCTTTCGTCTTTGCAATTTTAGCAGTGCCAAGTATATTCAGGTACTATGTTCAGTGCCCAGAAAGATCTCTGCTAAATCAAAGGAGTTGAGGGTACCTGTAATCATTTAAATAGAAAGTTTAACTTTCAGGTAATTTTGAGGGAACAAGAATGACAAATGGAGAAGAGTTGCAAATGACTCTTTTAAAAAGACAGACTTGGCGTCTAAGCGCACGTGGCTTATTTTAGCAATTTCAGAGGCTGTGTACTCAAGTCTCCTGCGAATTGTGCTTTTATACCACCCCATTTGACAATTAAAATGGAAAAACGTGGGAAAAGCCATTGTTTGTTTTTTCTATAGTGTCATCAGTATGCACTGCACTGAACGATAGCCGGGGCAAGGCAAATAAAGGCTCTGCCCTGTGGAGCTTGCAATCGAGCAGCATAATACAATGCAGAACAATACAATGCAGAACAAGCAGGTAGTGATTAACAACCTTTCTAAGTGGCATTCTTTGCAGAATAGGAGGGTGTTGGTTTTTTTTTCCCCTAAATCAGTGGGTGGGAGGACAGACAGACATATGTTAATTGAGAAAGCAATTTCATCTATAGGGACTTTGACAGAAGACACAAGTCAGCCTTGGGTGAATAGATTAAGAAGGAATGAAGATGAAGAGGATGGTATGATCAGTAATTAAAGATTTCAGGGCAGCCTATCTCTGCACTGAATAAAGAACTGGGGAGCTCCTGGAAATAGCAAGTGTAGCCACATTATAAAGAAGAAAATAGGAACCAAGGTATTTAATAAAGAGTCCCTTTCTAGTATTTCAGAAAAGGAGATTGTTTGAAAGCATTCTCAGAGAACAAACAGGGACAACAAGGTGGGCTGTGGGCTTCAAAATGTGAAAGTTTACTTGAGTCTCATAGGGATTCCGGCCAGCAATTGATAAATGAATTTGTAGCTGATTATAGAAGAAGAAAATGGCACTGTTTAGCTAGAATTCTATGTCGAGAGATCATGAATCCAGAGCAATGACTGTGTGAATTTGGACATATCTTGGACCATAAAGCCAGAGTTTGGTTTTGTGTGTTGTATATGTATGTAAGGTATGAGAAACTACTAGAAGTGAGAAATTATTTTCACTCCAGTAATAATGTCTAATTTTATTGAGTGCCCCACTATTCTCAACACTACTTATACCACCTCCTTGACTCTCACAGCTGTTATTTTTCCTCACATAACTGTTACACACTCCATTTCACAGAAGAGTAAATTGAGTCACACCACTCTGGCTTCAGAGTCAGTGCTCGAACCACTGTGTGGTAAATTGCTGTCAAAAATTCCAGGTTCCCATTTTCAAGAAAAACCTTCCTTGACGGAACCCTCTTGTATTTTCATGGAAGTTAGGGAACACTCATTTCTTTTGCTCTTGTGTGATCCCATATGTCATTTCCATATATCAGTCTCCCCATTCTGCTCAAAGCCCCTAATCCATTCTAAGAAATGGTAAATTTGGATGAATAAGGTGATATTGTTTGTGTCAACTACAATAAATTTAATATCTACAAATCCAGATAAAATAATAACAGATAGAAATGAACACCATGAATCCACTCAAACCCCATAAAAGAATACTGTAAAACTGGGAAATAAAACATATAATAGATTAAAGCTTGAGCCAATGAAAAATATTAGCAAATGGCTTTTGCTATATTAGCTTCATTGTAGAAAGCCCCAGAGTAGCCTATGACAGCCTAGGTTCAACAGTATCACATCCAAATAGATTAGAGCTACATATAGAACTTAAATAGCTTTCCTATTGTTTATCTCAGTGTAGCAACACCAAAGATGCTTCATGGTATTCAGAGGTTCTTTGTCTCTCTTTCTATTTTGTATTTATCTTTGCCTCACCCAAGCTATTTCTTTATCCCAAGAGCCTTCATACGATTCTGAAATATAATTTTAGGTAATATTTTATTTTAAAATACAGTAGGTCCTAGACCATTATTTAATTCAGATTGGTTAGGAAAACCAACCTCTGCTGTGAGAATTATTAGGACAATCCTAACGAAGTTGACGGAGAAGGCAATGGCACTCCACTCCAGTACTCTTGCCTGGAAAATCCCATGGACGGAGGAGCCTGGTAGACTGCAGTCCATGGGGTTGCTAAGAGTCGGACAAGACTGAGCGACTTCACTGTCACTTTTCACTTTCATGCATTGGAGAAGGAAATGGCAACCCACTCCAGTGTTCTTGCCTGGAGAATCCCAGGGATGGGGGAGCCTGGTGGCCTGCCATCTATGGGGCCACGAAGAGTCAGACACGACTGAAGTTACTTAGCAGCAGCAACGAAGTTGAGGTCACTAGTTTAAGAACTTGAGAGCAAAATTCCAAGCCTATTTAAGTAGCCTGAAAGTGAAAGTCACTCAGTGTGTCTGACTCTTTGTGACCCCATAGACTATACAGTCCATGGAATTCTTCAGGTCAGAATATTGGAATGGGTAGCTGTTCCCTTCTCCAGGGGATCTTCCCAACCCAGGGATCAAACCCAGGGTTCAAACTGATCCCAACCCAGGGATCAAACCCAGGGATCAAACTGAGCCACCAGGGAAGCCCAAGAAGCCTATCTCACGTTAAATGTAAACTTCCACAATATCTGTGCTCCTTGAGAGCAGATAAAATTTTTTTTTTATCTTCTTAGCCCCTAACAAGTGTTTAACCAAATAAAAAATGAAGGAGAACACGCTAAATTGTATTAAATGCCATATTTACACAAGCATTCCTAAAACTCTTCAAATGACTTTAAGCAGATATACATTAAACTTTTAATTCTAATAATGTAGACTGTAGATATTATGGGGAGGAGAAGCTAAGAACTCATTTCATAAGCATTACTATCAGGTTTTTTTTTTTTTTCTTGGTTTAACTCTTTTTATTTCTCCATCCTCTTTACATATTCCTCTTCCTAAGTTTATCAGACCTTAACCTAAAACAAATATCAAACAACAAAGTCACTATGTTCAATTTCAAACAACTGTGGCATCTCTGTATCTCTCTTTAAAGCTAAAATTCTCAAAAGAAGGTACTACATTTTTTGCAATATACTCCTTCAGTCTTTGAAATAGAGGTCTGCCCTCCACCTCTACTGAAGCATGCCTTTCAAATTTAATTAATGATTCATCTTTAACCTTCTTTTCACTAAGTTGAGGTATAATTTTTATTCACTGGGAAAGCAGAGTCCTAAATATTTTTGACAATGTGTACACTGAATAAACTATACACCTTTGTAGATATATTATGTTTGCCTCATTCCAGATCATTCCCTCATGCCACCTTCCAGGTGTGATGAAAAAAATCAGAATGGTTATTGCCTCTGGCAGAAGGTAAAATGCATTCTGATTTCTTTCATCGTAGATTATTTTTTCCTTCTGTAGAACTTAAGGTAAATGAAATGGAACAGTGTGTAGTCTTTTGTATCTGGCTTCTTTGATTCTGTATAACATTTTGGAGTTTCATCAACATTGTCATCTATAACAGAAGTTCATTGTATTTCACTAGAAGTATAACTGGTGTGTGTTTAGTCACTCAGTCGTGTCCAACTCTTTGTGACCCCATGGACTGTAGCCCACCAGGCTCCTCTGTCCAGGGAGTTCTCCAGGCAAGAATACTAGATGTGGGTTGTCATGCCCTCCTCTAGGGGATCTTCCCAACCCAGGGATCAAACCCAGATCTTCCACATTGCAGGTGGATTCTTTACCATCTGAGCCACCAGAGAAGCCCTGTATAACTAGTAGCTGCTTCCTATTAAATAATCATACTGCACTGCATTAATCAATTATTTTGTTTTGTATATTTGGATTGTTTCCAGTTCAGGGCCATTATGAGTAAAACTATTATGAGCATACCTGTACATGTCTCTTTGTGAACATGTTTTCATTTCTCTTTTGTAAATGCTCAGGAAGAGGATTGCTGAATCATAAGATAGATATATATTTCACTTTATGAGAAACCTTCAAACAGTTTTCCAAAGTGGACACACCATTTTGTAGTCCTACCAGAAATGAATAAAAGTTCTAATAACCCCATATATTAACAATATTTGGTGTTTTCAATGTTTTTAATTATAACTATTTTAGCAGGTATGAACAATATCTGCATGTGATACTAATTTGCATTTTCCTAATGACTAAAGATCTTGAGCACTTCTTGATTTTATTATTCATTTGTAAACTATCTGTTCAAGAATTCTGCCTATTTTGAGTAGTTTATTATTATGTATATTACTATTATATACGTATTTGTAGGAAACCCCTGCCTCATTCCATACACAGAAATCAATTCAAATGAAGTATGGCATGGAGCATAAAAATGATAAAAATTTCATACTATTCTTAGGAAAACATCTCGACAGCATAGGCAGAAATTTCTTAGAGGGAACAAAGAAAGCACTATCCATAAAATAAAATACTGGTGTATCAGATTTCATAAAAATAAAATCCTTCTGCACATTAGTTCAGTTCAGTTCAGTCACTCAGTCGTGTCCGATTCTTTGCGACCCCATGAACTGCAGCACACCAGGCCTCCCTGTCTATGGTCAAGTCACCATTAAGAAAAAGAACAGGCAAGCTACAGACTGAGAGAAAATATTCAAAATGAATATATCTGACAAGTACTTGAATGAGCAATCTATAAATAACTGATGATCTTTTAATTATTAAATATATGGACTTTTCATTTCTTCCTTCTGTGCCTTCCTTTTTCACATCATTTGCCCCTGTTTGACCAGTCACTTCTTAAAAAGTGATTTGTCCTAGTTGTTGTTCTTTTTCTTTGGTCATTTTTTATTTTAATTCATTTATTTTAATCATTTTCACTGCCTTTCTTTGAATTATTTTCTGATGTGTTATCCAGGATCATCTTCCTAGTTATTTATTCTTTTCAGTCTAACTTTTCCCTTGAGTGGTCTAAATCTTGCCACTCACAGTATGAACTGTCAACCAGCAGCATCAGCCTCTGTGAGCTCCTCAGACTTAAAGAAGCCCCACACTGCATCACAGATCTGCATTTTAACATCCTCAGGTGGATTCCTATAAATACACATTCAGTTCAGTTCAGTCGCTCAGTCACGTCCAACTCTGCGACCCTATGAATCATAGCATTCCAGGCCTCCCTGTCCATCACCAACTCCCGGAGTTCACACAAACTCATGTCCATCGAGTCAGTGATGCCATCCAGCCATCTCATCCTCTGTCATCCCCTTCTCCTCCTGCTCCCAATCCCTCCCAGCATCAGAGTCTTTTCCAGTGAGTCAACTCTTTGCATGAGGTGGCCAAAGTATTGGAGTTTCAGCTTCAGCATACACATTAAAGCTTGAGAAAAAGTAGTATTGTAACTTATATCCCTGGTTTCAACTGTCTCCTCTGCTGATAATCCTTACATATTTAGTACATGCCATTCTAATGTGGTCCAGATTTATATCTTAGCAAGTCGAGTGCCTCCAGATGGTTGATATCTAAGTAGGTATGTAAAATACAATATGTTCAAAACCAAATTCATTATCTTTCTCTTTTTAAATTTTCATAGTTCATGATGAGATGAGGGCAAATAATTTTTGTCTAAGAATATTAGTGACTTTTCTAAAATGAAGAGATATTGCATAAAAATAAAATGGCATTACAGTTCTCAGCTTTTAATTCTATAAGGCAAGGAGGTCATAGACTGAATTATTACAGGAGTAGTATAAAATAAAAAAATGAAAAATAAATCATCATAGACTGTATCCCACCAGGCTCCTCTGTCCGTGGAATTCTCCAGGTGAGAAAACTGGAATGGGTTGCTATTTCTTTCCCCAGGAGATCTTCCTGATCCAGGAATCAAATCCAGATCTCCTGCATTACAAGCAGATTTTTTACCGTCTGAGTCACCAGAGAAGCCAAAATAAATAATATGCTGAAATATTGTAAATCAAAAAATAGTGATAACATATATTAACTCTCTAAAAGAAAGATTATCATTTATGATCTATTCTAAATAATCCTAGAGTGCCGAACTCAATTTTTTCCACTTGCAACGAGTTTAGCAATGTTACATACTGGAGAGGAAATGCTATGAATTTTGTATCTGTTATATGATGCCAGAATATCATCAGATTTTTATTCCATCAAAAAATAGTTATCAGCAAACACTAAAAGTTATGTTTTATTCAGCTATTCCCAGCTATTCAGCTATTTTGTGGTGACAAAAGCAAGCCGTTCAACTTGGATGAGAGGGAGAAATGCAAAAGATTTGATTTCTATTATATAAAGACTAAAAATTATTATTGAATTTTTACTACTGAATTACACATATCCCATAGGCACCGAGTACAATGATGGTTACATTTTTAGTGAAAATATTTTATTTCATCCCAGATGTCAGAACGTCTTCAAAGTCATGTCACAGAAAGGACATTTCCTTACTATTTCTCTAAGGTAAAGATTTAAATTCATGCATCCCATTTTGAGAAAGATTTTTCAGGTGAAGTTGAATGCCACTCATAACTCCTTTTCTCCAAAAAAAAGGAGGAGGCAAATGAATTGTCATACTTTGGCTTGATTCTTGGCCAAGTCCATAGGATAACATATCAATAAGCATGACTGAAATATGCTGTTTCCACTGTGTTTATGATAATAATGCCATTAGAAAACATTTATGGAGAGTTTCCATGTGCCTCACTTTATTATCATTATCCCATCAGGTTCATACAACAGCCTTATGAGGCTTAGAGAGTTATAGTGACTTTCTTAAGTTCTCATAGTTTGAAAAATCCTACAGGTTTTCAGGCTAATTTCAAAGTCAATGTTATTAACCACTCTAATGCAAAGGTATCAAAGTTTGTCATCTTCTTTTTTCACCCTCAAAGGAGAAAAAAAAAATATATTTGGAGAAATAATAAAAAAAAATTACAGAAATCTATTCTCTCTGCACCTCTGGAGGGTAAATTTTCTGCTCTGTGGAGTCAGAAGGAGAGAATCAGTCAGAGAAATAATAAAAATGATGACAACTGTGTGCGTTCTCTAGAGGAGAGGAAAATGAATTACTTCATGGCATCAGGGTGCATTTGGAAAGTAGGACTTCAAGGAATCCTAGAAAGAAATTTTATTTCTGAGTGGTGTGTGATCCTCTCCCCATGCCCCAGTATTAGGCCAAAAAGAATCCACTCATTCCAAACAGGGGTAGATATCCACACAACTCTTTTTCTTTCTCTCTCTCAAACTTCAGCATTAGTATGGACCCCAAATTTACCACTTGTACAACTAGACACATGAGCATTTCCAGCTGAGAAAACGAATTTTTCACACATTGCTGGAATCCTTATCCTGAGCAGACACAGCATCCTCTCCACACATGGGCTTTCTGAGTGAAATCAGTGCTGCTGCCAGGATCCACGCTTTCAATCTATATTCATCCACACGGCATCGTATCTTCTTGGGGAGGGCATTGTCATACAGTTGAAGCTAATGTTCTGGCAGGCTTTTATCTTGCTAGTCTATCATTACAATCCCAACTGAACCAGAAGGCCTCGGGGGGTTTTCTGTTGCTCTCAGTCAATCAGTATGGCAGATACCAACTTTTCATAACGAACTGCTCCAAAGGAGGCAGTCACTGCATGGGGTTTCCGCTTTCAGCATCTCTTCCTCCTCCTACATAAGAAATCTGGAATAATTAATGGGGAAAAAATTAGAAGTGTTAGGTTTTGCAGTATTTGACCAGGTGACAAGTTTCAATTATTGTTTGTAAATTTCTAGTCTTCTCTGGAGCTGCTACCTAATAAACTGCTACTAAAATTAAAGTTCAGGAAGAGCTTTCTGAGCTGTTTACTGTTAACTGCATCTCCTTCAGGAGACAGTATTTAGATTCTATGGGGCAAAATGATCCTAGTAATGTGAGATGCAAATAGAACTGGTTAGTTGTATGTATATATATCACAGTATACACATTTTCCCTGTTATTATTTTTAAAATTTTTTGGACATTATTTTAGATGTATGTTTCCTGCCTTCTTAAACAAAATATGTTGAATAATTTAACTTTATTCTAGAGAGCTCAGAACATCATTTTGACTATCCATTAATGGTTATGGAATAATGATGCTGTATTGGATTCTATGCAATTTCACATGTCTTGTTGTAAGCCACCATTTCTTTCATTCAGTCGTTCATTCTCTGAATTCCACTTATTTGCCAAACCTAAAAAAAAAAAAAAAAAAATCAATGAGCCAAATCAGGCATTGCCTTTGTCTTCTTGGATTTAGTCTAGTCTGAGAGGTAGGTACAGATAGAATAAATACACACAAAAAATATAAAATTCAAATTTAATAAATGCCAACAAGAAAAAGAACAGGATGTCATCAAGGAGAAGGATAGATTTATCTAATTCAGATGAAAGAGTTAGGGCAAGACTCTGAGGAAGGGGAATTTCCCTAGTGAGGTTTTAAAAATTAGGAATGAGCTGGAGCAAAATAATAGCATGTGTAAGGGCTTTAAGGTTAGAAAGACCTCAAATACTCAAAGATTAGATGAATGGAAGGCCAGTGCTACCAGGAAATGATGTGGGAGGGGGATTTCAGAAGGATATTTATGTTCTTTAAATGTCTTAAGAGAAAGAAATTCTAATTCGTTTCTATCGAGTGATTTTTAAATTTCAGGAAAATAGTCACAAATTTAAGGGGAAAAAATGATACAAAAATAACTTGATACTCTTAAGAATGAATAAGGATTTAGGTCAAACACAGATATAATCCACAAATTACCTTTATGTTTGTTATTCATCTTCACAATTTCCCCTAAGTTATGAGGATTCCCCATGGAAATTAAAATGAGTCTGACAAGGGATAAAATAAACAAACAAAATGACAATTGAAGCCCCAAAGTCACTACTTCTCAGATTCCCACCTCATTAGACCTCAGGAGTTTCTATAAAGGGATTATTAAACAAATGAATTCTTATTTTAGTTCCTGTAGCATGTTGCTAGTGTGAAAACAATTTATATGTAAAACAAATTAAATTATGGCAAATTAGCATAAAGTTCAGTATTATACAGCAAATTTTAAAATAGTAAAAGTGTTTGACTTATGAAAACTAAAAATAAGATGTTTTCTCAAAAAATCTCCCTCCTTTATTAGACCATATTTTTTTTTCTTTTGGAAAAAATTATTAAAACAAAAGTATACTTGAATTATGCCTATAATTCACTTGCATTATAGATTAGTACTTAAATAAACATGTAGAAAATATTTTACTTCCTAGAAATTGATTTTCTGTTGATTTAAAAAAAAGAGAGATTCATAAGATGCATAAATTGCTTCTTAAATTCATCCCAAGCCTTGAAATTCATTATCCAATTAATGGTACTCAGTATGTGTTATTCATAAAATACCCATAAAATCGATCATTAAAACTCAGAGCAATAGATTTTTATACTAGAATGTATGTGTACTCAAGACAAAACCAATTCTAGTGCCTGCTAATACCAACGTTATTAGAAAACCTTTTCCTTGTTTTACTTTTTGAATGTAATTAGAAATTTGCTTAAAAATCCCCACTGACATGCAATGTTAATATTGGTGCAATTAATGAAATGCTAATATTTATGAATTAATTGGCAAAAATCTTGATGAAAGGAAGCTAACAGAAATCATTTATGCAGAATCTACCAGAGGACAAGATTTGTCCTTGGTGACTTGCTCATTTTGCTTTCAGAATGTTATTTAGTAAAATAGTCAGTGGTATTTCAGTAAATTCTTGGTTGAAAGAATTCTCTAAGACAAAGTTAACAAGCTAGTTTCTAACATAGATGTTAATTGGAGATGTAGGAATTGATATTTCTCAATCACTAAAATATGCAGGAATAAAAATGTGATTCTTTTTTCTACAACTCAACCTTGTCTTGAGCTTTCCTTTTCCCTGAGGGCCAAACATACAGTCTTAGTCCATTCTATGTGGACTCACTTATTTTAGGATTAAACTACTTAATTCAGTACTTACTCCACTCCCTCCACTTCTACCAGCATCTCCTCTAGGTTCATCTGACTTTCTAAACATTATGTCAGTATTTGCTAAACCTTCTTTGTTCCAATTTATTTTCCATCCACAGTGATGTGTTGTTTTCTTCTTTGGCATCTTTGTGCCACACGTGAAATTTCTACCTGTCAGCTATTAATAATCAACGTCAGAACACCACCATCTTTGGTTCCACAGGAAAACAAGTAGCAGCTCGCCTGCCCTGTTACATGGACTGGGGATAATTTGGTTAAGCATGCTCTATCCTCCCAAACCATCTTGGTTTTAGAAACTCTCAGCAAAGTTTGGTGCCTTCTACGGTAGATAGGGGCTTCCCTGGTGATTCAGTGATAAAGAAACTGCCTGCAAAGCAGGAGACATAGGAGATGTACATTCAGTCCCTGGGCCAGAATGATCCTCAGGAGAAGGAAATGGCAACCCACTCCGTTGTTCTTGCCTGGAAAACTCAATAGACAAAGGAGCCTGGCAGGCTACAGTCCATGGAGTTGCCAAGAGTCAGACATAGATGAGCAACTGAACAAAGACAGCAAAGAACATATAGGCAGGGCTCAGGTCCCATGTGGAGAAGGCAATGGCACTCCACTCCAATGCTCTTGCCTGGAAAATCTCATGGGCGGAGGACCCTGGTGGGCTGCAGTCCATGGAGTCGCTAGGAGTTGGACACGACTGAGCGACTTCACTTTCACTTTTCACCTTCATGCATTGGTGAAGGAAATGGCAACCCACTCCAGCGTTCTTGCCTGGAGAATCCCAGGGACGGGGAAGCCTAGCGGGCTGCCATCTATGGGGTCGCACAGAGTCGGACATGACTGAAGCAACTTAGCAGCAGCAGCAGCGGCAGGTCCCATGTAATGTCGGTGATATTAGACATCTTAGAAGAATCACAGCTGAAGTACACTGAAGTATGTATCTTGGTAAATATTCTTCAAAAGTTTTTTTTTTTTTTCCTTAATTCTATTTTTGGCTTTTGTACACTGAGTCTCACATTTGACATCTTTTATTTTCTGTCCCCACCAAAGCAATTTCCATTTAGGAAACAGTGGACTCATAAAGGCCAGGCAACAAGTCAAAAATTTGCTGATCCTCAAAGGGTACATGAAGCTCCTTGGTCAGTGCTTCATGTTGTGCCATTGTTACATAGTTTCTTTATCATTCTAAAACTTGAACACTAGGTCAAACTTGGAAATTAAAAAATTATAAAAGAAAGGGTGAAAGAGAAGAAGGAAGGAAGAAGGAAAGTATGCATATTAGCATGTGATCAGAAATCAGACCTTCAATATAAACCCTCATAATATCATTAAAGTGAAAGTCGCTCAGTCATGCCTGACTCTTTGCAATCGCATGGACTATACAGTCCACGGGATTCTCTAGACCAGAATACTGGAGTGGGTAGCCTTTCCCTTCTCCAGGGGATCGTCCCAACCCAGGGAATGAACCCAGGTCTCCCTCATTGCAGGCGGATTCTTTACCAGCTGAGCCACAAATTTAGGGATAGATAGGGCAAGACAGTAAATTGAGGAAGTTACCTCCTATCTCCTTTTTACTCCTCTCCTGACAACATTCATATCTTTTTGCACAGCCTTTCCCATCTACTCAGGTTCCAGCTCCAGGTGATACCCACAGGTCTTTTAGCCATGTGTTAGATTATCATTTTATTGTTTAAAACATTTTCCTTTAGAATTTCTTTCCATGAAGCCAACGGTTATACAGTCATTAAGTCCAATCTGTATTTTAGCAAGGGCTTCTTGGTGATAAACTCATCACAGATGTACCCAAATTATTTTGAGGTACAAAGCAGGTCAGTGGTGAAAGCAGTTTATGTCAAACTGGCTACCTTGTGATCACCCAAGGACATGGGTTGGACCATCTTCCAATTAATAGGAAGGCTATGGAGAACTTAGGGAAATTGAAAGAAAGTTTATTAGTCATACAAGGGATTACTGGAAAGGGCAGGGGAAGCACAGAAATGTCCCAGAGAAAGCTGGGCCTTTATCATGGTTAAGAAGTGAGATTAGGGCATTTTCTAGGTTTGGTTTGTGATTTGTAAAGTTAGAATGTTCCAAGAGGGCCACAGCAGGGCACATGTACCAACTTTATTATCAACCTGTCTGGATGTGGAGCTAACGGGAAAAGGGGAAACTGAGATTTAAAAGTCAGTGGTATGCTCTCTTTGACAGCACATAAAGTAAAATGTATTCCCTAGTGGCTCAAACAGTAAAGATTCTGCCTACAATGCAGGAGACCCAGGTTCTATCCCTTGGTCAGGAAGATCCCCTGGAGAAGGAAATAGCAACCCATTCCAGTATTCTTGCCTGGAGAATCCCATGGACAGAGGAGCCTGGTTTGTCATAGCCCATGGAGTCACAAACAGTCAGACACTACTAAGTGACTAACACTTTCATGCTGCTAAGTCACTTCAGTCGTGTCCGACTCTGTGCGACCCCATAGACGGCAGCCCACCAGGCTCCCGCGTCCCTGGGATTCTCCAAGCAAGAACACTGGAGTGGGTTGCCATTTCCTTCTCCAATGTATGAAAGTGAAGAGTGAAAGTAAAGTCGCTCAGTCATGTCCGACCCTCAGCGACTCCATGGACTGCAGCCTACCAGGCTCCTCCGTCCACGGGATTCTCCAGGCAAGAGTACTGGAGTGGGGTGTCATTGCCTTCTCCGAACACTTTCATACTTCATACTAAAATCAGAATATTAGCATGGCCCCAGCATAAGGATGACATGAAGATTCATGAAGTATTCCATTGGTTTGCTTGGGACTAGTAGATGCAAATCACTATATGTGGAATAAATAAACAACTAGCATGGGGAACTATATTCGATCTCTTATAATAAACCATTATAAAAAGAATATATGTATAACTGAATCACTTTGCTGTACAGCAGAAATTAACGCAACATTATAAATCAACTGTACTTCAATTAAAAAAAAAAGTCAGTAGTCTAATACCCAAAAATAGGGTCAAACTCTATTACATTGGTCTTTACCTGCTTGGTTAGAACGCCTAGGGGCTTCTTACTCCAGAAACCAAAGACAGCTTCCTCAGAGACTAAATGAAGATGAAGCAAGGGGTGCTAAGAAACCAGACTGACTAAACAAATTTGGAGAACAAATATTAAGGTCCCTGCCTTCCTTTCATGGCTGCATCCTGAGCTAAATGTGGGATCACACATAGAGGAGCAGTGTAGTGATGGACCTCCATGACTCTCAGATACAGCTTTCCTAAACGGCTGGAACCCTCTAGGTGTAAAAGATCTTTTCATTCTTCTAAAACTATGTGCTAGGAGAGTATCACTATTTGTAGGGCAGGAGCAATTATAAAACATTCATGATAGATTTCAAAATCAGGCTTTCATGTGTATTCATATTCACATTTTTTTTCATTCATTTTTTTTTTTTTCCAGTGAATAAGAACCTATTTAGCAACTCAGGTACTTTTCCATGTGCTATGGTACATTGAGAAGCAAGTTAAATCACTTGTTCCCATGGAATTTGTTTTTGTGGGAGGTGACAGATTTTTTTTTTTTAAGAAAAATTTCAGTTCTATTAAGTGCTATAAAAATATTGGGTTTTATCTTAGCCTGAGGTGCCAAGGAAGGTGGATTTCGGGGGACTGATGGCTAGCCTGAAACCTGAAGCCTCAGTCTAGAAAGTCTTTAAAGAAGTTAATGCTTGGTGCAGGAGTTCCCATTTTCCAATTTTTGTGTTTAGCCGGCACTATATTTAATTGGCCAGATAGAAATAGGGCAGAAATTGAAAGTAGGCCTCTCTGCCTCTGTAATGAATTAAATAGTTTTCCATAGCATTAGCTGTAAATGACACTACTGAACTGACAATTTCTTTCTTGTTTGGGCTTCATTTAAACTTCTGAATGGTATTAAGAGGTTATTAGAGATTAATCTCCAATTAGGTATTCTGATAGCCCAAGAAATTGTCAAAGGGTCCCTCTGGCCATACTTTTTAGCATTAAAGAGATATTGAATTAATAATATTTTGCCATCTCTTCAGACCTTTAAACTCCTGTGACTAATGTCCAATCATTTAGCCCACTTAAACGGAATGTCACACTGTGAGCCTTCCATTCTGAATAGGTCACCGTAGGCTAGAGCTCATTAATGTTGAGTGTCCATTTCAGAAGCTGCAGCAGTCACTCAGCCCCTATGTTTTAAGAAAATAAGTAGAAAATTGTTTTCTCCCAAACGGAAGGGTTATGAAGACAGTGCCATATGTCATTATTACTGTGACTAAAAAGTGGCATCGCAGTTCTATAGTGCTGTATAATGCTCCCACATAAGGCCATAAAATCATGTTGGGTTAGTGAGCGAGGCCTGTGGCACACTTCCCAGACCCTCTGGAGTGCTGTGGACTGCACAGGACAGCGTCCAAAGCCCAGCATCAGAAAGCAGGAGCAGCTGTGCAAGGCAATTGTGATTTATGTGGGATTCTCACCCACTAAAACAGGAGGTGAATGAATTGACCAAGTATCTGCAGTGAGAAGTTAAAGGCAAAGGTCAGGAGGGGATAACCCGCAAAGAATCTCCCTCATTGTGTTAATCTGAAAAGTTAAGAGCTCCTTTTCTTTCTCTCTTACACTTATTTTAAAGCTTACTTTTGTAGTAGACTATGAGAAGATACGTTATCACTTAGGGGTGTAGCTTTCAACTAATGTGTGTCTGTACCTGGTCTCTGTAACTACATTGCATCCATTAGGCTAATGTGTAATCAATAATAATAAGACTTACCAAGGTGTAAATCATAGGGCTTGGTTAATTGTAATTTCTAAACTGGCATTTTCTAAGGAGGAAATACACGGTAGAACTCATTCATTGGTTTGGATTAGGTGACTTGTATAAATATCTGTTAACTTTGACTCTCAATGTTTCTTCCTCCTTTTGGTAGAAGCTCCTCCATTTGATTTTCCTTTAGGGAACCATGGTCTTCCTTCAACCCCACTTTTCTGCAGTTTTCCTGGCACTGTCAATAGCAGTAACTCACCTTCCTGAGCCAAGAGTGGGTAGACATGTGACCCAAATTACCAATAAGACTGCCCTTCTGCTGTGTTTGAATTTTAAGAAGAGACATAGGGATAGAAAATGGTTGGGCCTGATAAAACACTGTGAAAAGCTAAAGAGAATTCCTATGGGTTTCTTGTTTCTTACATTGCTAAAGCAGTTTTAAATCCTGTTCTTATGAAGAGTTGGTTGTAAAGGATTCCCTTATTTGGGGAGCTATTCTATTTCCTTCCAATATATTCACTTTAAGCAAAATTAATTGTTTCTATTGTGGCCCAAGAACATTAACTAATACTATGACATCAAAACCTTCATCCAACAGATAAGCTAAAGAAATAATTGTTTGGACAAAAACATTAGGAATAGAGTAGATATAGGTGGTTGTATTATGTGGAAATGATGTGTTTGGTGGGGGTGGGACATTGAAAAAAAAGTAGTGGGGGATTTTGGATTTGGAAGGTTTTAAATACTAGACCCTGGAATTTGCTTTTTGGTATAGTACAAAGGAACAGAAAAAGGACAACCCAGTTTCTATACTATTCCCATGACATCCAAGTCCTTGTGTCTCATGATATCTATGGATTTCAGTTATCGTATCTATGAAGTGATGGAGGTGGGCTGGATGATCTGAAGATCTTGTTTAGTTCTTTGGTGATGTAATAACGTATTATTACTCTGCAAGCCATGGTGAAATGTTGAGCAGAAGAATGACCTTATAAAAACCATGTTTTAGGATTAATGTAAAAAAATGACATTTCTGTAGTTAAACTTGAAATAGAATATCTGAATTCTTCATTACTCATTGTAATTTTAAAAACAAGTTTGCAAAATACCTAGACCTTTAGAGCAATAAAACTACGTGGGATTGCTAGATAAAGTCAAAGGCAAGTGAGTAAAAAAAAAAGGCTGACCAAACATGTTAAATGCAAATTTTATTAGGAATAACAAAAATTCATTTAAGAAAGAAATTCTAATGGACATGAAAAAAATCAACAAATTTTAACAAAATTCCTTAAGCAGATATACATAATTTAAATGAATGATTGCCTAGTAAGCAAAAGTAAACTTATTTTGATTATTTGAAATGATTTTAAATCTACCTCATATCTGACAGTGTTGAAATGTTGAAATGGCATTTAAAAATGATTTAAACATGGAACTGATCTCCCAGTCTGAAAACTACTCTGTTACCAATACATTCTTTAACATATGTTTGCCTATGAAATATAACACAGAGAAAATGCACAAAACAAAAATCAAAACAATGAATTATCATAAAGCCAGCATCCATGTGACTACCACTCAAATCAATAAATAGATCAGAATGTGTAATCTAAAAGCCTCTTCCTACCTTCTCCCCATCACTACTTCTTCCTTGTCTCCAAAGGAAACATCCTGACATTTACTACTATCGCTCCCTTGGTTTTACCATCTAATCCTGGGCTAGCTTTTCCTATTCTTTTAATTTTGTCCTGATAGAAATATATGACTTCTTTCACTTATTATAGTTGTGAGATCCATCATTGTTGTGGGAAGCTATATCTCATTCATTTTTCCAATTGTATTGTAATCACACTGGTTCAGTTGGTAAAGAATCCTCCTGCAACACAAGACTGCCTGTAATGCAGGAGACATGGGTTTGATTCCTGGGTCAGGAAGATCCCCTGGAGAAGGAAATGGCAATCCACTCCAGTATAAATACTGGGAGGTTCCCTGGACAGAGAAGCCTTTGTCCATGGGATTGCAAGAGTCCGACACAAGTTAGCAACTAAACTACCACCACAAAATAATCCACATATGAATATGATACAATGTATTTATCTATTATAATATTAATGACTATGGGGATTATTTACATTATTGATTCTAAATCATACCACTCTTAGCTTTTGTATACATATTTCTTCAAGTTCATGTAGTTACATTTATATTGGGTGCTTTTTATAGAATGGAGTTTCTTGCAATGGGATACACTTTAGCAGTTATATGTCCACTTTAACAGATAATATAAAAACATTTTCTAAGAGGTTGTAGCAATTTATACCCCAATCATTGTATGAGAATTTTTATTTATCCACATATTTGACAATGCTTGTGAAAGTATTTTTAATTTTAGCCAATCTTAGGCATATGAAGTATTATTTCACTGTGACTTTAATCTGTATAATCATAAGTAATAAATTTAAATATTTTTATTTGCTTCTTGCATGTCTTTTTTTGTGAAATGTCCATTCATAACTAATTTCTTGCATCTTTGGCCAGATAACTTTCATTAGTTTTGGAAGGTTTACAGCTATTATCTGTTCACATATGATGGCTGCCTTTTTCTCTTTCTAAATATTCTTTTCTTACTATAATTATATGGCTGTTACCCTCCTTGTACTTTCTTCCGTAAAGCTCTCTCTGCTTCATTCATTATTCTCATTATTCATCTAGTTCACTAAGTATCTTGTCATTTCTGTTTAACTTGTTGTTAATCTCATCAGTGCATTCTTCATTTTGATTACTGTATTTTTATATCCTGAAATTTTCACCAGTGTTTGTTTTTTTTTTTCAATTTCTGTTATTGTTGTTGCTGTTGCTGCTGTTGTTGTTCAGTCACTAAGTCTTGTCCTACTCTTTGCAACCCCATGAACTGCAGCATACCAGGCTTCTCTATCACTATCTCCCTAGGTTTGCTCAAACTATGTTCATTGAGTCACTAATGCCATCTGACCAACTCATCCTCTGTTGCCCCCTACTCCTCTTGCCTTCAATTTTCCCAGCATCAGGGTCTTTTCCAATGAGTCAGTTCTTTGCATCAGGTGGCCAAAGTATTAGAGCTTCAGCATCAGTTCTTCCAAAGAATATTAAGGGTTGATTTCCTTTAGGATTGACTGGTTTGAACTACTTGCTGTCTAAGGAACTCTCAAGAGTCTTCTCCAGCACCACAGTTCAAAAGCATCAATTCTCTCGGCCTTCTTTATGGTCCAATTCTCACACCCATACATGACTGCTGGAAAAAGCATAGCTCTGACTGTACAGACCTCGGTCGGCAAAGTAATGTCTCTGCTTTTAATACACTATCTAGGTTTGTAATAGCTAGTCTTCCAAAGACCAAGCATCTTTTAATTTCATGGCTGTAGTCACCGTCTGCATTGATTCTGGAGCCCAAGAAAGTGAAATGCAACTCTATTTCCACATATTCTTCATCTATTGGCCATGAAGTGATAGAACTGGATTCCATGATCTTCATTTTTTGAATGTTGTTTTAAGCCAGCTTTTTCACTCTCTTCTTTCACCTTTATTAAGAGGCTCTTTAGTTCCTCTTCATTTTCTGCCATTAAAGTGGTATCATTTGCATATCTGAGGTTGTTGCTATTTCTCCCAGCAATCTTGATTCCAGTGTGTGATTCATCCAGCCCAATATTTTTCATAATGTACTCTGCATATAAGTTAAATAAGCAGGGTGACAATATATAGCCATGATACTCCTTTTCCAATTTTGAACCATTCTGTTGTTCCATGTCTGGTTCTAACTGTTGCTTCTTGTCCTGCATACAGGTTTCTCAGATAAGGTGATCTGGTATCTCCATCTCTTTAAGAATATTCTACAGTTTGCTGTGATCCACACAATCAAAGGCTTTAGCATAATCAATGGAGCACAAGTAGATTATTTTTGGTAATTCCCTTGCTTTTTCTATGATCCAGCATATGTTGGCAATTTGTTCTCTGGTTTCTAAATCCTTTCTAAATTCTAAAGACTTTTCTAAATCCAGCTTGAACATCTAGAAGTTCTTGGTTCATGTACTACCAAAGCCTAGCTTGAAGGATTTTGAGCATAACCTTGCTGGCATGTGCAATGAGTGCAATTGTATGGTATGTGACATACTTTGGCATAGCCTTTCTTTGGGATTGGAAAGAAAACTAATTTTTCCAGTCCTGTGGCCATTGCTGAGTCTTCCAAACTTGCTGGCTTAATGAGTGCAGCACTTTAACAGCATCATCTTTTAGGATTTGAAATAGTTCAGCTAAAATTCCATCAGCTCCACTAGCTTTGTTCATAGTAATGCTTCCAAAGGCCCACTTGACTCTCTCTCCAGGATGTCTGATTCTAAGTGAGTGATCTGCCAATATTCTGCCACTTGTATTCATCCTATTTAACATAATAAAGTGGCTATTTTTAAATCTATGAGTGGTCACTCTAGTGTCCTGATCATCAGTAGATCTGTATTTTTATTGTTTCTGCTGATTTTGTTCATATTTTTTGTCTCCTATTGTGCCTGGTTATTTTTTTTTTTTATTGTTCGGCCTTGTTTTCCAGAATTATTTGCAGAAACAATTTAAGGTATCTGATATTATTATCCTTTTCCACTCAGGATATAGATTTTCTAATCTGTAGGGAATAAGTCTTAGTTTCAGCTCATTTGGGGATGAGTTACAAGTCCCTGAAAGGACCTGCCTGTTACTCTTTTAAACTTAACCCTGCAATGCAGCATTTCCATATCTATCCCCAAAGCAAGGGTGATTCTGTAGTTTTCCTCTACCTGCTACCTTAGACACCAATAATGTCCACTTAACCCAATAGGGCTGTAAAAATCATGATCAGTCTATGGCTGTCTGCCATAGAACTGGCATGCATGCATGCTCAGTTGTGTCCAACTCTTTGCAACCCCATGGACTGTGGCCCACTAGGTTCCTCTGTCCATGGGATTTTCCAGGAAAGAATACTATAATGTGTTGTCATTTCCTCCTGCAGGGGATTTTTCTGACCCAGAGACTCAGGAGTCTCCTGTGGCTCTTGCATTGGCAAGTGGGTTCTTTATCACTGAGCCACCTGGGTAGCCCCACAGAACTGGCAAACAATTAAAAAAAAAAAAAATGTGGCCTCCAAGTCCAAGTTTACCTCTTTGAGCCTCTATCTTCCCGGCCTAGTAATTCTTAACTGTTATAATAGTAGTTCAGCAATTTTAAAATCGGAGAAGGCAATGGCGCCCCACTCCAGTACTCTTGCCTGGAAAATCCCATGGACAGAGGAGCCTAGTAGGCTGCAGTCCATGGGGTCGCTAAGAGTCGGACACGACTGAGCAACTTCCCTTTCACTTTTCACTTTCATGCATTGGAGAAGGAAATGGCAACCCACTCCAGTGTTCTTGCCTGGAGAATTCCAGGGACGGGGGAGCCTGATGGGCTGCTGTCTGTGGGGTCGCACAGAGTCGGACACGACTGAAGTGGCTTGGCAATTTTAAAATAGATATGTATATATGTTAAATATTATAAATATGTATGTATATTTTCTTCAGAGGACAGCTTTTCTAAATAGTTAATAAACCATTTCTGGAAGTGAAAGTCTCTTGTTGGGTTCATTCCATTGTCTATCATACTACTAAATTTTTAATTTTAGAAAAAAATCTTTGATTAACTTATTAAACATTCTACTAAGTATATCTATTTCATTCATTCATCCCATTCCATTTATATTAACATCTAAACATCATAGCTCACAATTTGTAGCTTATTATAATTTAACCTTAATCTTATTTTCCAACTTTATATAATGTCATTCTCAACCCCTTGCATTATTATTCTAGAGTTAGGGAGCTACATTGTTCCCTAGTGACAAGGGACAGTCTAATGTTCTCTTGCTCTTAACTCATGCTGTTTCTCCTGTCAGGGTGTGCTTTCATTGTTTGGTGGTAAAATCCTATTCATCTGTTTAGACAGCTTTTATGTAGACTCTTTTGTGAATGCACTTCCTAAACCCAGCTCAAACATAGACAGTAAAATACACAGCAGACCTGATCCTTCCCTCCTCAGTTTCTAACATGAATTCCCATGTACTTTACAAGTGAACCACCCTAACCAATTTCCTGAATGCACCCTATTTCCATACCTTCATGCCCTTGCTCAGAACAAACTCTTTGCTTAAGAAGGTCCAACCCATACCTCAAAAAGACCCTATTTTTCTTTTTCTTTCTTTTTTTTTTTCCTATTTTTCTTTTTCTTTATTTCCCACAAGAGCTAAGTTTAATACATTGTTTGCATAGCACTTTGTCCATACCTCAATTTTCGTAGATCCTAGTCATAGTAGTCATTGTGCTTATTTTCTGAATTGTTGGTCAGATGCTTTTCTTCCTTAGTTCATTTCAGTTCAGTCACTCAGTCATGTCCGACTCCTTGCAACCCCATGGAATGCAGCACACCAGGCTGCCCTGTCCATCACCAACTCCTGGAGCTTGCTCAAACTCATGTCCATTGAGTCAGTGATGTCATCCAACCATCTCATCCTCTGTTGTCCCCTTCTCCTCCTGCCTTCAATCTTTCCCAGCATCAGGGTCTTTTCCAATGAGTCAGTTCTTTGCATCAGGTGGCCAAAGTATTGGAGCTTCACCTTCAACATCAGTCCTTCCCAATGAACACCCAGGACTGATCTCCTTTAGGATGGACTGGTTGGATCTCCTTGCAATCCAAGGGACTCTCAAGAATCTCCTCCAACACCACAGTTCAAAAAGCATCAATTCTTCGGTGCTCAGCTTTCTTTACAGTCCAACTCTCACATCCATTAATGACTACTGGAAAAACCATAGCCTTGACTAGATGTACCTTTGTCAGCAAAGTAATGTCTCTGCTTTTTAATATGCTGTCTAGGTTGGTCATAACTTTTCTTCCAAGAAGTAAGCATCTTTTAATTTTATTGCCAAAGTCACCATCTGCAGTGATTTTGGAGCCCAAGAAAATAAAGTCTGTCACTGTTCCTTTCCTTCCCCATCTATTTGCCATGAAGTGATGGGACCATATGCCATTATCTTCGTTTTTTGAATGTTGAGTTTTAAGCCAACTTTTTCACTCTCCTCTTTCACCTTCATCAAGAGGCTCTTTAGTTCCTCCTCACTTTCTGCCCCAAGGGTGGTGTCATCCGGATATCTGAGGTTATTGATATTTCTCCCAGCAATCTTGATTCCAGCTTGTGTTTCCTCCAGTCCAGCATTTCACATGATGTACTCTGCATAGAAGTTAAATAAGCAGGGTGACAATATACAGCCTTGACGTGCTCCTTTCCCAATTTGGAACCAGTCTGTTGTTTCATATCCGGTTCTAACTGTTGCATCTTGACCTGCACACA